>NC_059120.1:1318888-1648611 GCF_020740685.1 Jaculus jaculus | reverse complement strand
TCCTTTTGGAGTAGCTGCAAGAACAGAGAGCAAATGTGGTTGAATGCATTAACAGCTGCTTCAAGACGAAAAGTGGATCAACCTTCCATCTCCTCAAATCCCACTAAAATGACAAAACAAAAATAGACTCAAAAGCAAATGGGGTGGTTAAAAACTTAAACACAACTGTTAGTGAGCAGAAAAGGAAAAAGCAGGATGCCAGGAACCAAGCACTTTGTAGAAAAAAAAAATTCAATTAGCCTAAACAAACATCAGTGTCAGTCCCCTGTGACTTCATAGCAACCAAAGGAATCCCTATGGGAAATCAGAAGTGCTGGTTTCTTTAATAAGCTCTAAAAATGTGTGGAGATTGCTACTGCTGAGAAGAGGGAAAATTTTTAGCATCTAGTAACAAAATATATACATGAGGGCTGGAGAGATGGCTTAGCGGCTAAGCACTTGCCTGTGAAGCCTAAGGACCCCGGTTCGAGGCTCTGTTCCCCAGGTCCCACATTAGCCAGATGCACAAGGGGGCGCATGTGTCTGGAGTTCGTTTGCAGAGGCTGGAAGCCCTGGTACGCCCATTCTCTCTCTTTCCCTCTATCTGTCTTTCTCTCTGTGTCTGTCGCTCTCAAATAAATAAAAAATTTTAAAAAATTAAAAAAAAAAAAATATATATATATATATACATGAGCCCAGTTCTACCTGAAGAACCTGCATTCTTTGCAAATGTCTTTACCAATATGTCAGAAGTGGCTTTGACATAAAAATACCAGAATCTTAGAGACAATATAGATGTTCCCCAATAGGTGCAAGGTTAAATAAACAACATAATGCCACAGCATGGGGCGGCGGGGGTGGGGTGGGAGGGTGGCTACATAAATCCATATACATCTTGAAAAGAGAATCAAAGACCTGCATTGTTCAAGATGAATATTTCAGTGAAAAATGCATGTATGTGCACCTTTGTGCATGCACAGAGGAGAAGGGTCATGTGGACCCCAAATTGCGATTCCCTCAGGGAGGGCTTGGGACCAGTGGGGGCATTTTGCCTTTTTTCCTCTGTGTGCTTCTGTTGCAATCACTTTTGTAAGGAAAGAGTGACAGTACCTGCTTAGCAATTTTAACAAAGGAAATCTCTGGGACTTTGAACAGTAGGGATAGAAGTAAGACAGGCTATGCTTCACCCATCTGGAGCAATGAGGGGGCCTTCTGCACATCTAGTGCTGAGTACTTAAAGTTAGCTCACTAAATACAGCAAGGGCTTCTCATACCAGTGGGAGGCCCAGAAAGAGAAGGAGGCAGGGCTTCAGCTAGCTGCAACAGAGCCCAGCCCAGACAGACTGCTGTGGGCCCAGGACCACACATAGCCTCTAGTAGCTGGAAAAGGAGAGGAATTTCAACTCCCCCCCCCCAATCTTCTAGAAGAAACACAGGCCAGAAGAGACCTTGATTAGGGCGCTTGACCTCCAGGGCAGCAAGATAGTAATTTTCCATTAAAAAAATTCATTTGGTGATAGCTTGTTCCAGTTCACCAGTAAGAGGGCAATGCAGGTTTATGCTTAGGCCTGGAAAGCTGAGCAAAAGCAAGATATTTTAACTTAATTTTATTCCCCCCCACCCACCCTTTTTTGAGGTAGGTTTAACTCTAGTCCAGGCTGACCTGGAATTCACTATGTAGTCTCAGGGTGGCCTTGAACTCATGGCAATCCTCCTACCTCTGCCTCCTGAGTGCTGAGATTAAAGGTGTGCGCCACTACGCCCGGCTGATTTTATCCTGACCTCTCTGTTGCAAGTTCTGTCATGGGACTTCTGGTGCACAGGCAGTTGCATAGTGACATGAATAGCACAGATCTGGGAAAATGTATATATACATACATTTGCATGCCTGGAAGTTTTAAAAAAAATATTTGTTTATTTTCAAGTAGGGCAAGAGGAGAAAGAGAAAGAGAGAGAGAGAGAAAGAGAGAGAGAGAGAAAGAGAGAGAGAGAGAGAGAGAGAGAGAGAGAGAGAGAGAGAGAGAGATTATGAGAAATAGTGCACCAGGGACTTGTCGCCACAAACAAAATCAAAATGCATGTGCTACTGTGTGTATCTGCCTTCATGTGGATAATGGAAGATCAAACCCAGCCTGTCAGGCTTTGCAACCAAGTGCCTTAATTGCTGAGTGGTCTCTGCAGCCTGCAGTGGTTTTTGCATGTACCTTCTGTTGTCTGTTCGCTTTAGAAGTGGCTTCTAGAAAGAGTTCTAGAACTGTGCCAAGCTCACTGGTCTTCATGAACGTGAAGGTACAGAGACAGAGGGCATGCTGACCACACATGCCTTTGTCTCCTGGAACTTGTGGGACATGGGTGGTGGCAGAGAAATGAAGCTTCAAATGCTGGGAGGCTCTGCCCAATGTGACAACTATCCCAACATTTACAAAGGGCATCAGTGAAAACTGTGACTCTTACAAGAGCATTTGTAAACTATTAATTTAAAAAGGGGACATGTTAGAAGACATACTGGAATGTTTTCTATTGTTTCCACAGAAAATGGCACCATAAAGTAAGTATTTGTAATATAACAAAGCTATCAAGCAGCATGGTACCAAAAATGTAGAGAAACATTATACATGTGTGCTTATATTTATTTTACTGGATTTTAGCATGCTTATAGCATTTCTTAGCCTTTGAACTTATACTTGGTTTTTATTCATAATGTAAAATTTGTAGTATGTCTTTGATCTAGTTTCTTAAATATCTTATTCATTTATTTAACAGCGAGGGAGAGACAGAGATATATGCATGCCAGGGCCTCCAGCTACTGTAAAAGAGCTCCAGATACATGGGCCACCATGTGCATCTGGCTTACATGGGTACTGGAGAATTGAACCTAGGTCCTTAGGCTTCACAGGCAAGCACCTTAGTGGCTAAGTCATCTCTCCATCCCCCCCCCCCTTGATCTATTTTTAACTTACAAAGCTCAGATGCTTCTGAACCTTCTGACTATCCCTTTGAAAATGACTCAGAAATGGACTGTCTACCCTCCTCTCTATGCCTCCAACCCTTTCCAATTCATTGTCACCTTCTGGCCTAGATTATGCAGTAACTTCCTTCCCAGCTTTCCTGACTCCATATGACACCTTTCCTCCCTTAGTCCTTTCCTCTTATCTAGAACACTACTCAAAGTGATCATGGTGATAGTGTATCAGTATTGAATATGACATAAGCTAACCTATGAGTCACAAAGTACATCAAGGCCCCACTTATTCAGTGTTCCAAGGGGCCAGGGATTCTACTTTGAACATAAATGAGCTTGTCACCAACTCCTCTTATCAGTCAGCTGGTCCTGTCCTCCATCCTGATAGCTATACTATGCACTGGACAGTCCTCCAGCCTGTGTCTGTGTGGAGCATGGCTTCATGTCAACTTCCCAGTCACTGTCACCAGGGCACCCTCACTGGTTGCCCCCTTTTGATGTTACGTTTTCTCCATATTTCTTTATTAATTTTAGCATCCCTGAATTCCAGTTTGTTGTATAACCTGAAATCAAATGCCTTTTTTCCCTATGAATTTATTTTAGCTACTCTGCCTAGGTAATGCCATTTTAGCATGGAAGTGAGGAAAACCCATACTTTCAACCCAGTCAAGGTTGGGAAGATTCACAGCCTCTTCACATGAGAATGGTTTTGTGGATTTCATCACTGATTGTATGATACCCCTATTTTCTATTTAACACATGATTATGAACTTAAACTCATATTTAATGTACTTTAGTTCCTTCAGGGATCATTCTTTTTCATTCCTTCTCAGATAGAAAATGTCAACAGAATCACAACACTGACTATATTGAGAGAATATGCCATCCTCGGAAAACCCAGTTATAGAAGCAAGTTACTTCTGTCCACAGTGACAGTCATGGTGCTGCAGTCATGAGAAAAATCAGAGGAAAATTACTTCCTCAGAAAACAGAGATGAAGGTGACTTATTTCTGGAAGACTGAAAATAAGTTTTTTGTCTGTGTGACCAAGAAAGCTATGCACTTAGGTCCTAGGTCAGCAAGTATATCACTATGGGTCATTTCGATATGATCCTCCTCAGAAAGGAACATTTAATTATTTTCAGTCAGAAAACACATTTTAATTGAATGGTTCATCAAATTGAGTCAGTAGAAATACATATTCAAGTGTATGTGTGTGTTAGTGGCAATGCCAGACTGCACTTGGAAGCTTCATCCATTTGGAAGAATGTCTCAAGATACTTTGAGATTGATTGCTCAAAAGACAGCTTATAATAGAATGATTGCTTTTCATATACATGAAAGTGTTTCTTCCACCTCTGTTACTGCTCAAGTTGAATTAAGAATTCATTGCTCATATAAGCACCACTTTGATGATTAGAACTGAGTGAACTACTGGCTTTTACAATCAAAGAATTCATGTACCCAGTGCCAGATAGGATCTGGTTATTTCACACAGGGAAAACTCTCTGAAGAAAATGATTCCACAGTCAAGGTAGTTGAGACCAATGAGCTGTAACATTCCCTGTGACAGAGGGCCTGGAAGCTCCCAGGGTTGCACAAGGCTCTCTGGGTGTGGTCTGAGCAAGATGATGTATTATAATTCTGTATTTGTGTATGGTGGTTTCTTATGCCTCTATTGGCATATTCTAATTTGACAACATTTTGACTTTCAAGTTAACAGGATGGAAAGTATTGTGTCAATGATTTTTTAGCTTTGTTGATTGGTTTTAGGATACAGGGCTGACTTGCTGGGTGTTGAGCTGTTGCCTTTCAGATGTGAGCTCCCTCCTTATTCTCTACTTTGCAATTCTGGTGTTTAAATTTGGCACATTTCTATTTTGACAAGTGGGTCTGTGACAGGCTTTACATATAGGGCATACTGGTGAGACTGGGGAGCTGGAGGAAGAAGGGATTTTTCATTTCAGTCATTTTGCTGCTTTTTCACCAGGTCACCAGCATCACTTCCTCATCAAGCAGCAGTAGTGGCAGCTGTTTTCAGTTAAGAGGTTTTCCATACATCTAGAGGAGCTGGATCCCTTTCCCAGCAGTCACATACCAGCAGGGGCCACGATTCCCAGAGTCCAGATGCAGGTTTTCATGGCATTTACCATCCTTTTGCTCTCACCCTGTGGCATCAGCTGCTTCCTAGAGCTATTACTTCTGTGGTGTTTCTTTGCCTCCTTCTAATTCCTTCAGCTCTCTAGTGCCTAATTAACCATTGTTTGTATTAAGCTTTTTTTGGTGAAATAACTGATAGCACTTGCACCCTCTGACAAGGCTCCTGATTGGTACAGAAGTTGATGTGCCTGCAATAACTTGTAAAGCAAGTTTCAAGATGTAAGTTTCTCTTGACTTGTTAGTCACCCCTGACCATGTCTACAATAGGTAAATATTTACATACTGAGCAGTTTTACAAATACAGGAAATAGATGCATTAATAATTAGGATATTCCCAGTATTTCCCTACAATCAGGGTGGCCTGTTATGTAATGATATGTTCTTCATTTGTTCTTTTAAAATAATCTTTACTTGAAGATTAATTGACAGAATTTGATTTGTAGGTGTAGGAAGCTTGTAATTACACATTAGAGAGATTCTTGGGTTTGTAATCAGCACGTGATTTAGGTACACACATGTCTCAGGTAATTGAGAATGAGCAAATCTTGGACAAACTTTGAAGTGGAAGTATTTGCTGCCACACTTTTAGTAAAATGAATTTAATAATCCGGCCAATTTCAATTATAAGTGTAGACATTAGCATAAGTGCTGAACCATTTCAACTTTCTATAGAAGCACATTTGCTTATATAGCCTGAATGGACAAAATGTAATCAATTGGCACTTCTCAGTTATAGTGATTAGGGTATCCTCATTACAAGATTTTGTTGTTGTTGTTTTGAGGTAGGGTCTCACTCTAGTTCAGGCTGACCTGGAATTCACTATATAGTCTCAGGAGGGCCTTGAACTTCAGATGATCTCCTAAATCTGCCTCCTGAGTGCTGGGATTAAAGGCATGCACCACCACACCCAGCTCATTACAAGAATTTTTAATGAATTTGTCTTTGAAATTTTCATTTGGCTCTATAAAATAAAAGAGAGAGAGAGAATGGCCACACTAGGGCCTCTAGCCACTGCAAACAAACTCCAGGTACATGTATCACCTTGTGCATCTGGCTTACATGGGTCCTGGGGAATCAAGCCTGGGTCCTTAGGCTTTGCAGGCAACCACATTAACTGCTAAGCTATCTCTCCAGCCCTTTATAAAGAAGTTTTATGAAATGTAAATCTAATTTATCTATAGGTGGCTGAATTTATGAACTGTTTTTATAAAGATTGCTTGATGTACTGTCTCAATATTACTGAACTATTATTAATTTCTTGATGACTTTTCTAAAACAATAAATTCAATCCATCCTTATATTGCCTTTGAAAATTAAATGCTCCTTTCTTTTACACAGTGTTTTCTTGCACACAAAATGTTTTTGCTTGCTTTTTTTTTATGTAATGTTTCCTCTTCATTTCTTGTGTACCCAGTGTTTTCTTGTACAATATTTTCTTGTAAGACACATTTTATCTTACTCTACATATATTTTTTTCTGCTGTTACCCAGTCATCTTGTTTTTAAATTATGCTTTTTTTTTTAAAATCAAGAAGTAGAGTAGCATATGGTTTAGGAGAAAGTAGCACATTAAATATAGTTTTAAAAAGTTGAAAATGTTCCTATAGTAACCTCATTACCATGCTGCTAAAATTGGAAGAATGAATCCTGGGTAATTTTTTTTTGTTTTTTTGTTTTTTGTTTTTCAAGGTAGGGTCTTACTCCAGCCCAGGCTGACCTGGAATTCACTATGAAGTCTCAGGGTGGCCTCGAACTCACGGCAATCCTCCTACCTCTGCCTCCCGAGTGCTGGGATTAAAGGCGTGTGCCACCACGCCCGGCCTGGGTAATTTTTAAAAAATATTTTATTTATTTATTTATTTGAGTCAGGGAGAAAGAGAAGAAGAGGCAGATAGAGAGAGAGAGAGAATGGGTGCACCAGGCTCTCTAGCCACTGCAAGGAACAGACTCCAAATGCTGTGTCACATTGTGCATCTGGCTTAAATGGGTACTGGGAAATTGAATGTGGATACTTAGGCTTCACAGGCATGCCCCTTAACTAAGCCATCTCTCCAACCCAGCTTGTGATTCTTGAGCACTTATTATAAAATGCTCATATTTGTATTTAACCTGAATTCTAGCATGAGAGGGCATGTTAATGTAGTCACACAAGACTGAGTATGCACTGTAGCATGGAAGCACCCATGGAGGGACACAGAACTGTGTGCATCACACACTCAGAATGAAATTTACTCTGGTTTCCCTAACCCACTCTGCCTGAATAGTACTGGATCAGGAATGTGACTCTGTGACCCCTCCCCATCTGTCCTGCTTCAGGATGCTGTATGGTGGAGACGAGGCCATGCTGCTCAGCGGCCACTGCTATCTCCATCTCCCATGCCTCTGGACTATGCCTCTGTTGTTGGTGGGGTTTTGCCCATGCTGCTGCTCATGTACTTTGAGCTCCTGAGCTCTCATCCACACAGAATCCATTTTCTACCTGCTAGGCTAACCTCTTCCAGCCTTGCTTTTCCTTTTTTCTGACTGCTTCTTATGACTGATTCTTTTGATGAAGAGTTCCCTAGCAACTTTTGGGATCTCTAAGTGATCTTTTCCTTTACAGCCAACCTTTCCTTTCCAATGAGGGATGGAGGAGAGACAGAGTGAGGAAGTCTGAGAGCTGTGGCCTCACTCCATTGCTGGAGTCCATGACCCTTTATGCTCTAAGCACTGCCTGGGCTTTGCTTCATTTTCTTGTATTCTTCCCACTTATGGTGATTTCTTCCTGTGGGCTCCATTATTTTCTTTACCACATCAGGATCAAGGTGCAGTTATTTCTTCTGAATTGAAACATTCCCTCTTAGAGGGAAGAAGAGGCTCACTAGACTCAGGAAGTCAATAAAACAAGGCTTAGGCAGTTCATAAATGTTACAAGATTTCCCAGGACCTTCCCCAAGATTATAAAAGCATATGCAGATAGATGCAGGGGAGTTGCTTTCCAGTTGTATAGGGAGTTCCAGAAATTCAGCTTTCCTGTTATCGCCCATATTGGGGTGGCTTTCTCAGTGATGCAACTGCCTCACCCATGTCCCCTAAATCACCCCAGTCACCCATCAGTGCTGGCAATATCTCTGCTTGGTTATAGACCTTGCGTGCTACACAATCAACATCCCAGATAGTGTGTAATAGTGGCACAACTGTTATGGAGGCAACCAACTTCTTTATGCTTGGGCTTGAGGACCTCTCCACAGAAGAAAAATCACACCCAGTACTGTAAACTAGCACAAAGACTTGTAACTAAGAGATCTTATGTCCTGGTGGGGAGAATGCTACTATTGTTTTGTTAATGGATGTGATGTACCTGAAAACTGCCTTATAAACATTTGTGTCATACACCCATCACACAGATAACTGGCATTTCCAGCCTCGGTTATGAATGGACACTTTTATTTATTTATTTATTTATTTTTTATTGACAACTTCCATGATTATTAAAAACATCCCATGGTAATATCCTTCCTCCCTCCACTTTCCCCTTTGAAACTCCATTCTCCATCATATCCGCTCCCCATCTCAATCAGTCTCTCTTGTATTTTGATGTCATGATCTTTTCCTCCTATTATGATGTTCTTGTGTAGGTAGTGTCAGGCACTATGAGGTCATGGATATCCAGGCCATTTTGTGTCTGGAGGAGCACGTTGTAAGAAGTCCTACCTTTTCTTTGGCTCTTACATGAATGGAAACTGACTCACAACCAGTCAAGCTGCTTAGTATAAGTGATTCTTTTTAAAAATTTAATTTTATTTAACAAGTTATACTCTTTCATCCCTTGCCCCTGCTCCTGTTACCCTGGGGGCCCTCTTCAGTGGGGTTATGATATTCACTATAGGGTTATGAAGGCCTCAGTCAGTTCCTGTGGGGTAGGGAGGACCTTGTCTTAGGGTATTCCTATCCACTCTGTGGCTCTTACAATCTTTCCACTCCCTGTTCTGTGATGTGCCCTGAGCTGTGGCAGAACTGTTGGCAGTCTGATTTAGTGTTGAACTCTCTGTAGCCTCTGGATTTCTGCTTTGATAGTTTTTTTTTTTAAATTTAATTTATTAGTTTTCTTTTCAGCAAATACAGGCAGTTTGGTACCATTGTTTAGGCTCATCCATGATCTACCCCCTCCCAATGGACCCTCCTTGTTGATGTAAATGGGTCGTGCATTGTGGAGTTAGCCCACAGTTATTGGTACGATAAATGTCTCTGTATATCATTTGATCACCACCTATGTCTGTCACCATCACCCTGGAACTGTTTGTCAGGCTAGCAGTAAGAGCAGTGAGAATAAGTGTTTCTTGCCATGGCACAGTAGTCAAATACTCAGTCATATGTGGAAGAAAATAATTGGACATCTGTATCAAGAAATGCCCAGTAAACATTGTGGAAGAAGGGGGTGAAATAATGTAAGAATGGACAAAATGGTAGAGTGTTGTCTATTTTCTCTGAATTGAAACATTTTCTCTTGTAGAGAGGCCACAAGACAGAGGAAGCTAATAAACTTTACAAGGTTCAAGAGCTAATGAAAGTTATAAGCTTCAGAAAGCTAATGGAAACTATAAATAAGATTCATAAAGCACCCCTTCTCCAGATAAAAAAGGAATAAAATTTTCTGGGCACAAGATTCTCTAATTGAGCTGTCTGCAAGTTATGCAGGGAGATCTACAGATGTGGCTTTCATTAGTTATTGTCCATGCTGAGTGGGCTCTCCAATGAGGCCATTGCCATTGTCACCCATGTTCTTATGAGTAACACCTCATTCACACTCACATGAATACACTCATCAGTTCACTGTACTACATACACTTAGGGGAATCGTTTCTTTGGTCTGTCATTGCTGTTATTTTGGGGTGAGTCAATGTTTGTTCAGGTTTCTCCAGGAAAAGTCAGACAACAAGATCAGCAGGCATTCAATTTCCTGCAAGAGTCTATGTGGGAACTTTGCCAACCATATAGGGTTTTGACTCCATGACAGATGATGAATCCACTTTAATGTTCTTGACTATTTCACAACAGCTGGGAGGGTCTTAATTATTCTGTGATAGTTGAAATTCCACTGTATGCATAGCACAGAAAAAATTATTTAAAGGTTGATAATATCTGACTGTTCACATCCACTTTGGACCTGACCTCAGATAATTCTAACCCAACCTCCTAAAAAGAAATAGGGGTGGGGAAAAGATAAAAAAAATCAACAAACAAGCAAACAATAACAAAAGAAATGGAGGTGGGGCTAGAACCTATCAAAATATCAATGATCGATCTATAGGTATGGGATCATGGAAGATTGTCGCTATAATTAAAAAAAATATTTTAGGGCTAGAGGGATGGCTTAGTGGTTAAAGTATTTGCCTGCAAAGCCAAAGGACCCAAGTTTAATTCCCCAGGACCCATGTTAGCCAGATGCACAAGGGGGCACACGTGTCTGGAATTTGTTTGCAGTGGTGGGAGGCCCTGGTGTGCCCATTCTCATTCTCTCTCTTTCTTTCTCCTCCCTATTTCTCTGTCAAATAAATAAATAAAAATAAATTATAAAAAATTTTATTTATTTATGTTTTTATTTGCAAGGTTGGGGGAGAAAATAGGTATGCCAGGGCCCCTAGTCACTGCAAAGAAAACTAGATGCATGTGCTACCTTGTATATCTGGCATTATGTAATGATTGGGGAGTTGAACTTGGGTCCTTAGGCTTTCTAGTCAAGTCCCTTAACCACTGAGCAATCTTTCCAGCCCTGTCACTATAATTTTTATGCTACTTTAACTTGATATTTTCTTAAATAAGCACATATTAATTTTATATTGAGAAAAGCAATTCATGTAAAGGGCAATCTATTTCATTCCTATGTCTTTGCTCATTATCTTCTGTGATTCTTGCTGTATGAAATATTAGGCAGTTTTTACTACTAGAAATTATTTGTATAAAAAGGCTTTTTGTGTTTCAAACACTGTTTAGTATTACATTTCTCAGGTATCACATTCTCACAGGGCTTTCACATTGAGAGGTTTTGCTTTTTTTGTTGTTGTTGTTCTAGAAGGTGTAGTTGGTCCTCTGCCTTTGCTGTTCACATTGTCTCCTTGCCTTGTCACTCTAAGTCGTCTGATGAAAACCCAAAGGTTGATATCTAAGTTCAGAATGAGGAGCTCTTCCTCCCACAAGACATTGTTTTTAGAGCTGCTTTATGAGAGCAAATTCTCTTGGTTTCTCATTAAAAGTTCTTATTGCCAGAAAAACAATAGCTAGTTCCATGCTGTGACTAATAAAGCCAGACATTTGATTAAGAATGAATCAGGCTGGAAAGACGAAGTTCTATAATAAACTCATTGGATGAAGCTTCAGCAAATCCAACTGCCTGTGGCAAATGTAGAAAACCTAGGAGTAGAGAAAAAACTCACTTTCTGCTGAACATGGAATGTTGTAACATCAAAACAGTGGAATTTGCTTGTGCTCAGATGATGATATTTTAGATATTATAAAGCATATGTTATATTTTAAATTGACCTTCAAAAGGTAAATATATCCTATTTATCTTTTTGACTCAAATATTCACATTAAAATATTGATTGGGTGCTGGAGAGATGGCTTAGCAGTTAAGCGCTTGCCTGTGAAGCCTAAGGACCCCGGTTCGAGGCTCGATTCCCCAGGACCCACGTTAGCCAGATGCACAAGGGGGCGCACATGTCTGGCGTTCATTTGCAGTGGCTGGAGGCCCTGCCGCACCCATACTCTCTCTCTCTCTCTATCTGCCTCTTTCTCTCTGTCTGTCGCTCTTAAATAAATAAATAAAAATAAACAAAAAAATTTTAAATGTTGATTGGCATATATCCATGTGAAAAGCTGGCAGAGTTTTTTGACAACTAGAATTCTTCAACATATATATTGAGTGCTGACTGTGCATGGTCTTGCCTTCAAATCAGTTAAATCATGGAATGGTGTCTTTGTTTTGTTGATGAGGAAGCTGAGGTCAGAATTTGTGCTGCATACCCAAAGCTACCCAGCCAGCCAGGAAGAGAGCTGAGAGCCAAGCCTGAGTGTGAGCCACAGTCCATGTTCTTTCTGCCACATGATCAAGGCACATGTGCTCAGAGAGCATGGGTTGACAACACAGCCCTGGAAGCTGATTTCAAACCTCCTTTGTGCTGTACTTTCTGCTCCTCACCAGTCTCACCAGCTCTTACCTCCACACACACGCATTTCCTTTCAAAATGCTAGGATGGTTTAGATTGGCTCCCAGGTACTCTGGCCCTCATATCTGGTTGAGCCCACCATGAAGGCCAGTTGGTAACAATACTAGGTGCATTCAAAGCCCAGAAAGCTCAATATGGCAGATAGGAGACTCTTGACTAGGCCCATCCTATAGATTCTGAGCATGCAGACTGGCTATGGGGCCACTATTGAGGCTATGACTGGTGAAATGAGAAACAGAGGCCAGACTGCTCAGCCTGGTGCCTAACAGAGGATGACTGGACACTGCACGAGCACTCAGTGATGCTGAGTGTGGCAGTGCATGCCAGATGAAGATGCACAGTCCATGTTCCTAGAGCTTTTTCTGCTATCAAAATCTGGCTGTGGGTTCAGAGGGGAGATGTAGCATACCAGGTGGAGTCTGCTGCAGCCCACCAGCCTGTACATGCAAGCTAGACCCTCCAAACTTCCCAGGTCTGGAGTCCCTTTCATCCAGGTCACACACACAAGCCACTTCCTTTGTGCAGGTTCAAGTGTCCCCTTAGGAAAGTAGGGGAGGGGAGAGGACACTTCAGAGTAGGAATTTTTTATGCAAAGACAGGTTAAATTTTTAATCACAGAAGAGTAAAAGTTGGGTTTTGCTAGCAATGAACAGCTCATGGAATAGGAAAATGACCACATTAGCTATGGTCAAAGGAAAACAGTTAATATTTTTTTGTGGATTCAAAGTATAGCATCGATTAAAGCCCTACCACTCTGTCACAATGGCATTGATGATGAAAATTTTTGCTAGCCCTTGTACATGAAGTATTAAATTTAATCCTTACGTAAGCCTTATAAGGTAAGCATCATTACAATTTACATTTTTATAATCCAGGAAAATGAGGCTTAGAGAGGTTAAATGACTCGCCCCACACCTGTCAACCACAGAAGGGACAGAAAGGCTGAACAAATCAAATGCTTTCACCTAAAAAATAGGCAAAATACGTTGTTTCTGGAGATTAAAAGCATCCAGTGGGAGACTTCTACACAAAAAATCTGGGACTTCGTGTATGGGATGGTTTGCTTTTTAATTTTTATTTGAGATTTTGGTGTTGAGGCACATCTTATAGAAAACCAAAGCCAAAAAGTAGCAGTAGATTCCTGGAAATCTAGGCAGTGTGTTAGCAATGACTTCGTTCAAGAGACACTTACAGTACACCTGGAAAAGCAGCATTATGGAGACACACTTCTCTCGTGCAATGCCACCAAGCAGCTACCACACAAATCTTTATGGAGAGGCTTGGAGTCATTCAAGTCCATTCAATCCCTGTTCAGCCACATCATACTTATGTGTCAGTGGCCATGTAAAGTTAGAATGGCAACAAGCCAAATCAGGATTAAATGAGATGAGGCAGGCACTACATTTAGCATAATGCCTGATGTGGCTGTTCAAAATTCTTAACATGCATTTTTTTAAATCTGATTTTTTTTTGAGTCTGTGTATGAAATATGTGTGGTATGTGTGTGTTTGTGTGTATGTGTGTGTGGTATGTCTATGTATAATGTATGCATGTGTATGTAATCCTCATATGCACCCATACAGGGACCAGAGAACATTGGGCGTTCTCCCAAACTTTTCCTCTGCATTACTTCTCTGAGATGGAGTCTCTCACTGAATCTTTTGATGAGATGGCTGACCAGTAGCCCTGGAGATTCTCTTATCTCCACCTCCCCACCCCACCACTGCTACTGTCCTGGAGTTACAGGTGTGTATGGCAATGCCTGGCTTCCTGTGTGTGTGCTAGGGACTTAACTCAGGCCCTCTCAGGCTCTCATGCTTGTGTGGCAAGTGATCTTATGCACTGAGCCATCTCTTTAGCATCCAATTTTTTTTAGTGATATGTAACATCCAGTTCTCTGTGGTTCACCATACATTCAAGCAATCACCACAACTCCCAGATTTATTTTTTATATTTAGTCACCACACATGTACATCAATGCTTTAATATCTAGAGTTTCAAAGACATAGCAAAACTTTAATTTGCTATAGTTTATTTTCTAAGTTAGGAAATGCATTTGCTTACCAGCTCACTGAATTCATTATTGCCTAGGTCAAGTCTCTCCAACTGGGCCAGTTTGTGCATTGACCTACAACAGATGGAGAAAAATACTTTTATGAGGCAGTGCATGACACATAACTCTGAAAGAAAATCTACTCATGCTTGTTAGATTTGCCTGCTTAATAAGCGCACTAAAAAGCAGGGCTGTTCTTTAGCAAAATACAAATTAAAATGCATGGAAAAGCATGTGTAAAGCCACCTGGATATGGCAATAACTGAACTCAGACCACAGGCCTGAGTCCCAAGTGCCAGGGAGGGGCTGGGGTTGAAGGACAGCTGCTTCTTATAACCTGGGGACTTGTTACACATTTGGACCAGTAGAAGGTGTATGGTGGACTCCCATTACCTGCATTTTAAAGAAACTACACAGTCTTAGGTACCAGTGTCAAAACTCAATTCTAGGAAAGTGTTCTAAAACACTCCAAGGTGGAATTATTTTATCATAAGTCTTGCCATTTTCTACTCCTTGCATGAGCATCTGTTATAGGCAAGTTATATCCATTGACTCCTACACATGTTAATCGTGGCTGCAACAGTTTGAATAGTTGTGAGGCCGTGGCCAAGAATTTGCTTCAAAGATATCCTAGCATATTGCAGAAGTAGTCTGCATATCTCAAACCATGTCTAAGTGAATAGACAACACAATAAAAGAGAGTGCTTTTCTATGAGTATATCTTTGCACCAAGTGCTACCAAAACAAAGGCTCAAATTTTACAAATTTAAGTTTCTTCATCTAACAATGCATATAGGAATTATGAAACTTATCTGAACATGAAGTGAAAACTTAGTGCAATCCAGACACTAGCAGACAGGCAGGATTTTCACAAGACCACAGACATGGTGGGATTACTATTGGGGTAGAAGATGTACAAAGCTGCCACACATCACCATCCCAAATAACGTTACATTCAATGAGGGAAGCATAGGACTATGGACATGGCTGAAGTCAGAGAACATGCTCTGATGATGGAGTGACAAAAATATGTTCTGGTTTGAAGAGCTGGAAGGGTGAAGAACATGATGAGGTAAACCAGGGCTATGGGTAGATCGAGGTTTGGTTTTAGAAATGGTAAGTTAGAAATTTCTACTATAGAGTCACTTAGAGATGTCAAATAAGTTTGGAGTTCAGAGATGCTCAGGATAAAAACATAATTTCATGTTGGAAGCATGAGGTGTTGAAAACAGTCTTTGGAACATGAGGTCAGCAAGGAAATTGGTAGGTGAGCAGAGAATAATTGAAGTAGACACAGAGTGAGTATGCATGGATGACTCAGAGATATGAGGAGTCACACATGAAAAGAGAACGTTAGGTCCTTCCAGCAACATAAGGAAAACACTGAAAGGTGTGAAAAGTGATACGTGTGACAATGGACACTACGAGATCAGAACAGCACGGAGGAAAGTGCCAACTGCTGCACGGCTCTCTAGATGTGACAATGGCCACCGCTAGATCAGAACAGCACGGAGGAAAGTGCCGACTGCTGCACAGCTCTCTAGATGTGACAATGGTCACCGCTAGATCAGAACAGCATGGAGGAAAGTGCCGACTGCTGCATGGCTCTCTAGATGTGACAATGGCCACCGCTAGATCAGAACAGCATGGAGGAAAGTGCCGACTGCTGCATGGCTCTCTAGATGTGACAATGACCACCGCTAGATCAGAACAGCATGGAGGAAAGTGCCAACTGCTGCACGGCTCTCTAGGTGTGACAATGACCACCACTAGATCAGAACAGCACGGAGGAAAGTGCCAACTGCTGCACGGCTCTCTAGGTGTGACAATGACCACCACTAGATCAGAACAGCACGGAGGAAAGTGCCAACTGCTGCACGGCTCTCTCGGTGTGACAATGACCACCACTAGATCAGAACAGCACGGAGGAAAGTGCCGACTGCTGCACGGCTCTCTATGTGTGACAATGACCACCGCTAGATCAGAACAGCATGGAGGAAAGTGCCGACTGCTGCACAGCTCTCTAGATGTGACAATGACCACCACTAGATCAGAACAGCATGGAGGAAAGTGCCAACTGCTGCATGGCTCTCTAGGTGTGACAATGACCACCGCTAGATCAAAACAGCACGGAGGAAAGTGCCAACTGCTGCACGGCTCTCTAGATGTGACAATGGTCACCGCTAGATCAGAACAGCACGGAGGAAAGTGCCGACTGCTGCACGGCTCTCTAGGTGTGACAATGACCACTGCTAGATCAGAACAGCATGGAGGAAAGTGCCGACTGCTGCACGGCTCTCTAGATGTGACAATGACCACTGCTAGATTTGAACAGCACGGAGGAAAGTGCCAACTGCTGCATGGCTCTCTAGATGTGAAGCCTTTGTTATTCCTTAATCTGTACAGGATACTTTTGTCCATATCCTCCCAGTCTTATTTATTAAGTAGCATCAATATTTTGGCTTTCTATTATCTGCCAAACTGACAGGATAGAAAGACCTGTGCCAATGATTAAGTAGCTCATAATGTTGAGAGAAAAACTTCCACCTGGTGGGTTGTTGCTGAGCATGGTCATTAAAGACAAGGACTAAATTAATTTTATTAAAGGAATCAGTGAAGAGTATCTTATCCCTAGTGTCCTTAGATTTGTAATTTATAGGACTTCATTGTAGGCTAAACTTTTCCAGTCTTTTAAATCATCTCTGTATGGCCAAGATGGGCTAATTATCCTTATTATTTAGATCTAACTAAATTTGCCAAAAAATTATGTCTAATTTAGCAATATTTTTAAAATAAATATAGCTTTATTGGAACACTGATGTGTCCATTTGTTAAGGTGTTTCCCTTGGTTGTTTTTATAATACAACCATGGAACTGAGCAGCTTAGGCAGCACCATGTGGACTACAGAGCTTGCATCATTCCCTGTGTCTGTGGGCCAGGAAGCACACAGGGTCTTATATGGCTCTCTTAATGAGGCATGACCAAGGTGATGTATTTGTGTATGAAGGTTTCTTATGTTTCTATTAGCAGATTCTAATTCAACTCCATTTGTGGGGAGAAGAGAAAGCTTCTTTACTACCAGGAAGTTTTTTTCTTTTCTGACTCTCATCTTCATCAACTGGTTTTGAAACTTTTCATTCATTACTTCATCCTAGAAACTGTATTTTAAATTTATAGTAGCTTCTTATCGTTTCTTCTAATATCTTTCATAACTTGTTTGCTAGAGCAGAGGGGAGCTTTTCTTGGGTTTTATAAACTAGTTTCTGCAGTTCAAATTATCTGATTATGATTCTAGGTTCCAACATTTTAAAATTACCATCAACAATTTAATTTTATAAATGTACTCTTTCATTTCTGAAGTTATCTTTCCAATTTGATTTTGTACATTTTATATTTTTAATGTTATTACATTATTTTGTTTCTTAGAAGATGTCACTGAATATCATTTCTAGGCTTTACACCTTTAAAATTGACTGTTCTGCTATGCCATCAATTAATACTATATACTATAAAGTGCTCACATATATTTCTGGGAATATACAAGAGAATCAAGAACATATGTATACATTCGCATTCCACATATGTCTACATTTATTATGTACAGGACTAAAGGAAATTTAATTGTGAATCTGTAAAAAGACTTCTCTAATCCTGTATAGTAGGTACATCAACCTCATTCTTATCTTTATAAAAACCGTGTTAATTTGTTAAGTTGAACTAAACTTGGAATTTAAGTGTAAGTTATGGAAATTCACTGAAAGCCCTTTGGGAATAATGAAAATGTTTCCACTGTTGACTATCTAAAATAATAAAATATTCATGAATTAATTTAGGATTTTTCATTAGTTCTTAATAACTACTTAAAATAAACTCCAAAGTAAATAAGTAAAATAACTATCTTCACTTACCCATAAGATTTGGGATTTTAGACAATCTATAATATATATAATTTGATATATATTTTTTGTACATAACATGTTTGTTGGTTATAGTTACCCCTCCCATTGTTGCCCTTCAGTCTTTAAAAAAATTTTTTTGTTTATTTGTGTTTATTTGAGAGTGACAGGCATAGAGATAAAGAGGCAGACAGAGAGAGAGAGAGAGAGAGAGAGAGAGAGAGAGAGAGAGGGAGAGAATGGGTGTGCCAGGGCCTCTAGCCACTGCAAACGAACTCCAGATGTGTGTTCCCCCTTGTGCATCTGGCTAACTTGGGTCCTGGGGAATTGAGCCTTGAACCGGGGTCCTTTGGCTTCACAGGCAAGCGCTTAACCACTAAGGCATCTCTCCAGCCTGCCCTTCAGTGTTTTAACCCCCTCTTCTATTTCTTTTTTCATGTGCTATTTGCTAAACTGTAATCATTTTGTCAAATTGTCCATAAATTTCCCTTTTGGATATGCACATGCATCAGGTAAGGTTGGGAATAAAAAAAAAAAATTAAAAGAAGACTCCTGGTGTTTTATATTGGCAGTACTCTGGACAACTTCATTCATTTACTTCAATGGCTTGTGCTTCTTTCTGGCAGCACCATGTTGGCAGTGGAGTTACAAAGGGTTCTGGGATACAGACTTCTCTCTAGACATCACTGTCATTTTGCACTCTCTAGTTCTTTACAGAGGGGCTATGCCTGAATCATGGGATATTTATCAAATCCCACACAGCCTTTCCTCTACAGGGCTCATTTTCTAAATAGAATGACCTCTTAGTGAACAATTACTTCATAAGGTGATAAGTACAAGAATAGCATATGCATAGCTTGCTGTAGGAACTCAGAAGGAGGAACAACTAACAATAAATAATTAGGAATAATTGAAGAAAGAGGTAATATTTTCATTGAGCTTTGAGAAGTTTATTGTATGAATCACATATATTTATACATTTGGAAAGAAGTATTAACAATATACTGAAAAGTACACCCAATGTTGAGATATAACCTGTTCTCTGAGTCCATTGCTTAGATAATAATGCATGTAATACAGATGTACAACCTCAAAGGATGTGAAATATTGTGGTCCAGAGTGAAAAAATTATTAACATATTCCAGAAACTAGTGGTAGGAAGCCCAGTGTTCTGCTATCTAATCTGGAAAAGGGCACATCCATGAGGCACTTCTCAATGTTGCTAGACCTTACAACTTGGATGGGGAGACTGCTAAAGAAGACTATTGTGTGAATCCTAAGATGTTTAATAGCTCTATCAACCTGGTATCAGTAGATGTTTATTACTTCTAAGACTTCCACCAACCAGAAATCAGTAGATGTTTAGTAGCTCTTAAGGCCTCCATCAATCAGGTATCAGTAGATACTTAGCAGTTCTTAAGAAAGACCTGTGGAGGGGTGCTTTCAACTGGCTTCATGCATTGGTTAAAGTAAGTATGATTAATTATTATATGGATGTCAAACTGCTCTGAGCTTGTTTCAAATGACTAGCCAGAAGATGAGATTGCCACTGCAGTTCAGAATATAAAAACACTTGGTAACAAGTTTGGGGAACCTTCTGCAGTCATTCTGACAATCTGAGCTCCACCTGTCTGAACCAGTTATTTCACTGTTTATTAGGAATCATTTGCACATTAGCCAAATTATCCTAGGGAGCAAGTTCTAGTGATGTGGATTGTATTAGATCATAATCTGTCCTCTAATGGTAATATTATACATGTAAAGATTTTGGAACTATTACTATGTGCTATTAGCATTACTTTTATTATTGCTGTTTTTCTTAACTGTGATGGTCTTGCTATAAATATTTTTCTAGCCATGTGTTTTCTTAGGCAGTCCCTCTCCATGACTGTAAGCCATCCTTCCTGCATTCATTTGATGGATTGTTTTATGTTCTCTTAATGCAACTGAAAATGTGTTTTTCCTTTTATGTACTTGCTTGTGAATTGTTTCACTCTGTCTGCTAGAGTTAATCTCTAAAAGAGCCAGAGTGTTCTAACTTGGTTCATGTCATGAACATCTTCTCATTGGTCTATTAGCAGAAGGCACTCATACAGGAATGAGTGATTTTTTTTTTTAATTAGAGAGAAATTTGAATTCCAGAATATTTACAAAGACAAACTACTCCATTCCTATAAAGCATCTATAATTAATTCAAAGTTGCCAAGGAAGCAGCTAAAATTAATCCGCAGTTGCCAAGGAGATGTCCTGATAGGTCTGCTTTGATGAACAATGTGATGAGCACATCAGCTCCCATACTGTGGATAGGCACGTTGGGAAAGGGCAGGTGCAGCTGGAGTTCTCTAGGCCCAGGATGTCTACAGTTTGTGTTGATTTTTTTTGACACTTCCAGTCTCAATTTAAAATATTTGTTTATTCACCTACTTGTTGTGGATATGACATGTATTTATGTATGTGAACGTGGGCATGTATACTATGAGGCACATGTGCAGGTCATAGAACCAATTCGGATTTTGGTCCTCATTTTCCATTTCATTTGGGGCAGGGTCTCTCATTGTTTCTACTTCTGTGTTTTCCAAGCTAGCTGGTCTGAAACTTGTAGGGAATTTCTCATGTTTCTGCCTCCCTTCTTGCCATAGGTACACTGGGGTTACAAAACCATGTCACAGCTTTTAGGTTTTTTTATTGTAGATTTGAACTCAGGTACTCAGAATTGCATGGCAAGCATTTCCTCTACAAAGCCATCTCCATAGCACTCTAATCATAGCTTTATCATTTATTTATTTTTGATATATGTTTTTCTATTGACAACTTCTATACTTACAAGCAATAAACCATGATATTTCCTTCCCCTCCCCCAAATCCCCTCATAATTCCACTCTCCATTGTATCTCCTCCCTCTCTCCATTAGTCTGTCTTTTAATTTGATGTAATCATCTTTTTCTCCTATTTTGAGAGTCTTGTGTAGGTATTGTCTAGGCACTGCAAGGTCATGAATATCAAGGCCAATTTCTGTCTGGACAGGTGCATTATTTTAATTCAAATAAAAAGAGAAACATTGGGTGCATCATGGAAAGACTATCATACCCTCCAGGCCATAAGCTTACTGCAGAGATTAGAACATGCCACCTAGGCCTTTATTTAGATAGCCAATGTTAAATGTTAATGAAAAACATGCACTCTAACAGCTCACTATTGTCTACTGCAAGGATCACCAAAATTCCTGTGAGGAGCCAGACAGAATATTGAAAGCTTCAGGACCCATGTGGTCTCTGTCTTTAACACTCCTTTTACCACTGCAGTGCAAAACCCTCCACAGCTGACATAGTAACAAATAGACATACTGTTTTCAATACAGCTCAATTTATGAAGACAGGTGTGTCATTCCTGCTCCCTCTTTGAGTCAACGGAACAGGTTTAAGCTACCAGGAGAGACCCTAGTAATACTGAAGATTTAAACATCTTCAACAAAGATGACAGATAAATTATGATCTAAGAATTAGAAAATTTCCTCTAGATAATTATATTGACGTAGTTTTTGAAATCCTCATTCTTGAGGTACGTTACTGGCATCCAGGGGCATTGGCTGCCAATGCTGTCATTTGGTTATGGCTATTAAAATAAAGTACTGCTACCATGCTACCATTTTGCAAAAATTCCAGCTAGGGCATCAGTTGAAGAGAATGTTGTCTTGGTTGTCTGTCATTTTGATGAAAGAATACAACCTATGATTTTCTTTCTATCTTATTCATAAGTTTTCTCTGTTCCCATGTACAATTTCCTCTGAGCCATATAACGTTGGCAGACATGCAACTTTCTCATAAATATCTAGAGCAGTCTCCTTGGTTGCTAACTTGCAGAATTCTGCAAAATTTGGCATGGGTTAATGTATTCCAGCTTTAACTTGTCTTTTAAATGTGCTCAGACACTTTTCCAATTAGTGGCTCTTTGTAGCACAAGGGGACAGGAAAACTCAGCATTGCTCTGACACTTCTTTGTTGAAACTTAGAGAAGGAATTTTCCTACTTTGCTGAAGCTATGTACCAAGCCAAACAGATATTTGCACTTTATAAGTTATATTTGCCAATCTTACAGGATTATGTTCTACCTGCATTAATTTGCCCTTTTAAGTAACCCCACATTGTACATTTTTTTCCTTTATCATAAGTAATTGTGATTTGAATGTAAAATACTCCTTCTAGGCCCATGTGTTCAAACGTGTGATCTCTAGCTAATGACACTGGGAAGTTGTGGAGCCTTTATGAGGTGGCACCTCATGGGAGGAAGTGGGTCATTAAGGGTAGGCCTTGACGTTTTATAGCCTGCTCACTCTCAGCTTCCTTCCTGCAGATGGAGTAACCAGCTCATTCCTGCCTTCATGCCCTCTCTACCATGATGGCTATGGCCCCTTGAACTATGAGCCAAAATAAACTTTTCCTTTCTTAGGTTGATTTTTTGTCAAGGACTGGGTCACAGCAATGAGAAAAGGAGCTAATACAGAAAATTGATACTGAGAAGTTAGGCCATTGCTGTGAACCCAGTCATGTGGTCATGAACTGCTGGAACTGGTTTACAGGGAGAATGCACAAGAGTTTGGACCTTTGGGCTAGAAAAATGCTAGAATGCTATAATCAG
This sequence comes from Jaculus jaculus, assembly GCF_020740685.1. Classification (NCBI taxonomy): domain Eukaryota; kingdom Metazoa; phylum Chordata; class Mammalia; order Rodentia; family Dipodidae; genus Jaculus; species Jaculus jaculus. The sequence goes on along the minus strand of NC_059120.1, from coordinate 1,625,720 downwards.
AGCTTAGGTGGGAGTTTGAAGACTGTAATACTAGGAGAAATGCAGACAGCTTTGCTCATGAGCTTTTGTAAACAAGAAGCACTATCAGAACTGGGCTAGAGGCAACTCATGCTTAATTATGGCAAAGAATCTGGTTGTATTCTGTCCACATACTGAGAACCGAATTGAGTATGAATTCAAAAAGAACAAATTGCTTTATCAAAGGAAGTTTATCAAGACAACATAGAATTCAGGCTGTGGCATAGGTATTGTTTACTGCTGTGATGAGAGAGGAAGAGAGAGAAAGAGAGAGAGAGAGAGAGAGAGAGAGAGAGAGAGAGAGAGAGAGGGAGAGGGAGAGGGAGAGGGAAAGAGGGAAAGGGAAAGAGGGAGAGAGAAACAGGGAGAAAAAAAAGGGAGGATACAGAAAGATGTGAAAAATGTGAAGTTTAGCAAGGAAAGGTTTTTGGGAAAGTTCAAGGACAGGACAAGGAAAGTGCAGATGACAAAGCATATATACTTGTTCGAGATTAGTGCCATTAAAGAGAAGCTCATTTTCTCCACTGGAACAAAATAAAAGGTTCCTTAAAGGGAATACTCCATTCACTAAAGAATATAACTTGTAAAAATACAACTTCATTTAAAAGGTGAGTGCCTAAACTGAGCTTAAGGGGTTACCTGCTGGAAAGCAACTGTCTAGGGCATTTCCCTTTGGGCAGCCCAAAGAAGCTGATGCAGCTATGATACAAGGCTAGGTGGTCCCACTGTATCCCAAACCTGCAGCAGGTCTTTGCAGAATCATCCACATGGTACTTATTTTATAGGCATCACAGGCATGAGATTGAGGAGGTCATGGAGTTTTGTTGGACTGATATGGAAAGCTGAGGCCAAGCAATATGTGGTGATGTGGTCACTGGAGACAGGTTTTGAGGTTGTAGAGCTCTGGCTCACTTCCTGTTCACTCTTGGCTGCCAGATGGCAGAGTCCCTGCATAGAGGATATTACACAAAGCTGCAAAAGTAAAGCCGAGTTGTAATGGAGACCCAGGATGCTGAAGATGTTGCAACTGTGAGACATCCGCTGAGAAAAGCTACATGTGTGGAATGGAGCCAGCCCAGGAGAGGCTATGTGTTTTGCAGTCATCAGAGCTGAAGGAGTGGGGCTACTCAAGCCTATCGGAGCCCAGATGAAGCTGCAGGATGTGGCACTTGCCTTGCTGGGTTTCAGTCTTACCTTCATCCTTGCTCCACTTCCATTTTTCTCATTTGGAATGGGGATGTTTACTCTGTGCCTCTATATCAGAGCTGCATAACTTGTTTTTTTTTTTTTCATATTTTAAAGGTTCACACTTAAAAGATCAACTCAAATTTCAGAAAAGACTTTGGAATTTTGGGAAATTTTGGAACTAGTAAAGAATGCGGGCCTTTTGAAGTTGAACTGAATGTGTTTTCATTATGAGATGGTCATGAACCTATGAGGACCAGGGGTGGTATGCTATGGGTTGAATATGAAATGTTTCCCATGGGGTCATGTGTGTGCACACTTGGTCCTTAGGCGGAGTCTTTCTGGAGGAAGCAGGTCACTGGGTGTGAGATATAAAATTTATAGCCAGTTACATTTCCCTCTCACCCACAGCTTCCTGACTTCAGATGCAATGTGACCAGCTATCTCCTTCCCTGTTATTAGGCCTTCTAAACCATGATAGACTGTATCCCTTTAAACTGGAAGCAAGAATAAGCTGTTTCTGCCTTAAGTTGTTTCCTGTCAGTTATTTGATCATAGAAATGTGAAAAGCAAGTAACATAGTAATAGTCTAGAAAGCCTGGAAAATAATCATTCTTAAACACACACACACACACACACACACACACACACACACACACACACACCTCTCCCTATTGGAGCACTTTATTATGAAGACATATAATATATTCTTATAAACCAAGATACAATACAACTTTAGTTTCTGGTGGCAAAAAATTCATTTTCCATGATCAAATGTTTTATGTAAAAATCCATTTACCATACTATGTCTTGGACCAAAGTCAATTATTATTTTTATGTTCAGTTCTCATGTCACATTGACATCCCTTAGGACTACAAATGTCCAACTGTCTTCTGGTGTCTTCCAAAAGTCTAATATGAGAATGTGGATTATTTTGTCAATGAATACTGGGTAGATCTAATTTTTGAAACATTCTCTTAATGTTTTTTTAATTAAAATAATTATTCTTGCAGGATGTAACTTATTACAACAAACATTTAAATATATGATTTTCCTCAAGTTTTCACATATTTTGAGTGTGTTCTCCAAAAAAAAAAAAAACTATTCAATACTTAACATTTAACAGTGCTGTTGACCTTACGATGCCATGTTGAAAAAGTTTCCTTTTCTATATTGACTCATCTCTAGTTTAATGAAAGATTATGTAAAAGAAACAAATTCACAAGTAATCAGTCAGGATGATTGACCTTATCTAGTAAGGCATACCTGAAAAAAATGTAAAGATTATATCATACACTTGTGCCTTAGGAAGAGCTAGCTTCTACAGGATAAATTCTGGATTTCTCATCTTAATGAAAGTTCTCAGGAGATTGAGGAGAATCCTGAATTTTTATTGAGTATCTATAATTTTGTCAGTTTATAACCAGAAAGGATTATTTCTCATTCTGTGCATGAATTTTTCCCAATGACTAATCAAAAGGCCTGACGATACAGCTAGAGGGCAGTCATATTCATAAAGCTGCCAGTGAGGGTGAAGGCACCTAGCAAGGAAGAAAATTGCTAGTTCTCTCTTGCAGGGCTGTGCTGCAGGAACTGCATCTCCTAAGGTGTACTTCACATCCATCAAAAGGGTATGGATGACATCATTGGCCACAAACATGCCCATGTTCACTAGAACAGACTGTGGTTTACATAATCTGCTGATGACAAGACTGGGATGCTATGGAATTTCTGTCTGAACCATACGAGAGTAGAGCAATTTCTTTTCCCAGACACTCTTTAAGATATGCATGTACATGTGTACACACACTAAGACATACATGTGCATGTGTACATGCACTCATACATCAAGTCAGCCACTCTAAGTAGTTGCTTGTATAGCTTGTTTCCAGGCTATACTTCATAAAAAGGCTTGTTGCTTATTATACTGGGACTCCCTGGCATTAATATACATGCAATTTATATTGATTTGACACAAGATTGTGGATGCCATACCCAGTGAATATCCCACATCCATGTAAGATATCCTAGAAACTGAAAGACTTGGAAGCCAGTGCCAAAGCAGTCATGGTGGTTTCCCTCATCCTTCTTTGCCTTAGAGAGGCACATATGACCAATGGGAGAGGACTCTGCTCCTGGGGACTGGGAGAAAGATTTTCTATTATTTTTCTCTTTTCCCCTTTCTTTTGCTTTTCGTAGTTGGATGAGAATGTGGCCTGTAGAGTTACAATAGGCACTGGAGCTATTAGGTAACAGGCACAAGATGAAAGTCAGTGTGATGGGGATAGTGATAGGTTGGTTTTTCTGTTTTTTTTTGCGTGTGTATGTGTGTGGTGTGTTTCGTGTGTGCATGTGTGCATGTCTGGTCCCTGGTGTGAGAGCAGCATGTGCTTGTGGAGGTCAGACAGTGATGCTGTGCTTTGCTCCATTGGTGTGCACTTTCAGGGACTTTCACTGGGACCCAGAGCTCACAGATTGTGGTTGTCAGTCAGTTAGTTTGCCCCAAGGAGTCTTTGTGTCTGCCTGTCAGATGCAGGGTGATAGGCAGACCATCGCACTGCCCGGTATTTGCATGGATGCAGAGATTCGAGCTCTCAATCTCATGCTTTTCTAGTGAGCTATCACCCCAGTCAAGCCCAGGCTTCTGGCCTTTCTCAGTAAGTCACTGAGCCAACTGTGGAAAGGCTTACCAGAAACTTAGTTGTGCATAACAATATACCTATTATTTAAAAACCCACTTTTGTTCAGAATTTTTTTTTTTTTTTTTTGCCAAAAGCATGTTTCCTAATACCCTTATCTTTTGGGAAAGTGGGTACCACTAACAGTCACACTGCTGATTGAGGAAAGAGCCAAAGTGAGAAGTTAATAAATTTAAGTCCTAGGAGGATGCATCACACTTTTTTAAAAAAAAATCCTGCTTCTATTAGTTGTAGTAAATGTTAAGCAAAATAAATAAGTGAACAAATACATAAATGAAAAGAAACATAATTTTAACATCTTTATTGTTTAGAAAATATATTTTGATGATATCAAAGTGAACAAACTATGTGGAAAATTTAACTAAATTCATAATTCCTTAATTGTACCTTACTTGTACTTATGTAAGTACAAAGAATGATTCTGGAGTCATGGGAAGTTAATTACACTAAAAATTTAAGAGACAGAAAGAATACAAAATATTTACATAATTTTTATTTTTATTTATTTTTTATTTTTTAAATTTTAAATTTTTTATTTTTACTTATTTATTTGCAAGCAGAGAGAGAGAGAGAGAAAGAGAGAAGAGAAACAGAGAGAGAATGGGCATGCCAGGGCTGTAGCCACTGCAAACAAACTCCAGACACATGTGCCCCTTGTGCATCTGGCTTACGAGGATCTTGGGGAATCAAACTGGGTCCTTTGGCTTTGCAGGCAAATGCCTTAACCACTAAGCCATCTCTCCAGCCCCATAATTTTATTTTAATGATAACAAGGAGTTTTTACAAATAACTTAGGGTTAAGAATACATTTGGTTTTCCTTCTCACCTTTGAATCTTCAATATTCTTGTTTTATATTTTAATAATCTCATGTTCATTAATTATTTGTGCACTTTCATGTGATTTCTAATTTGCTTTTCAGAAAGCATGCCTGGATTCTCAATTTTTAAAATCTTTTAATTTTTTTTAGTTTCTAAAATAAATATGCTAATATTCTTCAAATCTACATTAGGGTAGCTGTCAGAAGTAATGAAGTCTAAAATAAAAATAATGATGGGTAACAAATCTACTTGCATGAGACCATTGTTAAGTGAGCTTCATAATTAAAGCTCATTTGAATCAAACAATGTAAAGGATGTTAAAGTTTAATTGTATTCTTACTTAGTGGTAATTATATTTGTAAAAAGTAGATCTTGCTTTAAAATAGTCATGATTTCTACCATAGCTTCTTCAGAAATATAATATTTCTGAAGCTGAATTTAATTGAGGAAGGATTAATTGTGTTCAATGTACACACACTTGGCTATTTCCCCAAGTGGAGGAAAGATATAAATCCTCAAGTCATAGCTGCCACTGTGCAACAAAACAAGTTCATTACCTATGCACTTTACTTTTGGTCCACATGGGTGCTTCACTTTCTACATCCTCTATAAAGTAAGCCTTTCATTTGTTAACCAAATAATATTTTTAACTAGATGAACCAACATCTTTTGTATCATGTCTGGTGTTGGGCACAAGGCTAAGGCTTGGGATGATGGTGTCTTCAAGTACTCACATCCTCATAGAACCATTACAAAATTACCAAACAGACACTGATGGTTACTATGATGTTGTATCAGACAAGCCACAGATAGTCCAGGACAGCAAAATCAGTATAGACCCTGCTCTGGAGTTTATGTCCTATTAGAAAATTCAGAAATTAAGCATACAGGAAGTACAAGTTTTAATTTATTTTTAACTGGTGCCAGAAATCTATGAGAAATGGTAACTCATTGCCTGAGATAGAAGGCTTCAGGCAAGACAGTGTTGAAGATAACACTAAGAGGTAAGAAAGAGTTCACCAGATGAAGTAGAAAGGAAATTCTTCTATCTGTTAAAGTACCTGGTATATCCTAGAAGTGGAGAAATATTTCCTCAACAAAGTTCTCTTCCAATAAGAGATCAGAGGAAATCTCATTTCTTTTAAAATCCTTGCCCAGAAAGCCATGGACATTTTTCCTCTAGAGCAACTTGCTCCTTGAAAAGTCTGGTTCAGAAGCGCATCCCACTAAGTCACAGGCCATCTTTCCAATGTCAGCCATATTGAGTTTGTACACTATGCGCATCGTTCTGAGGGATGGAGAAACTGACATAGGCAAATTGGATGTCAATGTTCACTTCCTGCAGGAAGACCAATGTCTCAATAACATGCAATGTTCCAATGAAGCAAAACTGGCCTTTTCTTTATCCCTGTTTTTAAGAGCATCACCACTACCCTAAAATAATGGAAGTCTGAAAGCTATGCTAAATGTATGTATGTTCCTCCATCACCTTCTAAGTCAATGCTTCTGCTCTTTTTCTTTTTTATGTTTTTATTTATTTATTTGCAAGGGCAGAGAGAGAGAGAGAGAGAGAGAGAGAGAGAGAGAGAGAGAGAGAGAGAGAGAGAGGGCAAGAGAGAGAGAGGGAGGGAGGGAGAGAGAGGTGGAGGAGAAAGTGTGTGTGTGAGAGAGAAGAAAGGAGAGAGAGAACGAGAATGGGTGCATCAGGGCCTCTTGCTGCTGAAAACTCCAAGTGCATGTGCCACTTTAGGCATCTGGCTTTATTATCAAAAAGACTTTGCACCCTGGTCTGGGTTCCCTGTATGGACAGTGTGCAGGTGGGCTTAGTGGTCTGAAAATCTGCTTCTCTTTTTCAGATGGGAGCTGGACCTGAGGAGATAAATGACCCAGTGCACTCTACTCTGGCCTCAAAGGAATTGGGGAAATGAGCAAGAGTGCTGCTTTCTCGGTGAACCTGATATCAGCACAAGGGTGAAGGAGATAGGCACCGAGGACACCCAACACCTTCCAAAACAGACATCCAGAGGCTCCTAAGAGCCTATCACTGAAATAGACTTAAAATGCTTCCAGCATGGCTCAGGGAATTTTGCGGAAGAGGAGGCAGAAAGATTGTTAGAGCCACAAGTTGGGACATTTTGCAGAGACATTACATCTCTCCCGAACCCCCTCCCCCACCCATAATGCATGACTCACAGTCCCCATGGGGTTGACCTGCATCCCCAACAAGGAAGGCCTCTTCAGAAAAGGGGCATGGAGGAGGGAAAGCATGATATGATACCAACATGTGTTGTTTACATACTAAATATGTCCATATCTAATAAAAACAAATAATATATATATTATCTATCTATATTATCTATCTATCTATATCTATCTATCTATCTATCTATCTATCTATCTATCTATCTATCATCTATCTATCTATCTATCTATCTATCTATCTATCTATCTATCTATCTATCTATCTGCAATAAAGAACCTTTAACTGCTAAGCCGTCTCTCCAGACAGTTGTGCATGCTCTCTCTCTCTTTCTCTCATCTCTTGAATGTAACTCATTTACTTGTTTGCCACTGACTTACTTCAGCCACTCTGACTGCTCAGATGACTCACCCAGACATTCATTAAGAGTTGCCACTAAGTGGGGTCTGCTTCCTGCTTTTCTAATCCACACATCATTGTCATCAAGTTAATCCCTAAAATAGTCTGATCATGTAGTCCTTGTCTTGAGAAATCACATTATTTCAGGAAAAGTTCCAAATTCTTCTACAGTGAAGTCAAACTACTTAAATATTTGACAACGGATTGCTGGTTTTACTGCCTACAACACCCTTTATGCAGTGTCATCTACAGCAATACTGAGGTATGCACAGTATCCTAAATAAGCTATATTCTCCTGCAGGGAAATTTTTCTGAGAGATTTAGTTTTAGAGGTCAAGAGATTAAAGAGCTTTGCTAAACACATTTCAGAGGATTTCTCAAACGGAAGAAAAAAAAATATAACAGAATAATTGCATTTTTATGAGAATTGTTAGAGAAAATATTCATTATGACTTCACTTCTTGGAGGAATATTGTATATTACTGAATTTCAATTTTTATAGATCAAAACTGACACAGCACAAAATTTAGTTCCCTGGCTTGAATGTAGTCAGCATGAAGACTGTCATGTGAAGCTGAGCAATGGATAATGACTCTGTGAGAAGTTTGTCTATAGCATCAGTGAAAAGAATGGGGAGCAGGTGATGTGTGCACTGTTTCCTAATCTGAAACTTGTTAAAACACATGGATTATGAATACCACTGTCAAGACCTAAACTACATGGAAGTTATATTAAGGTAACTTTTAGTTGCACTTAGCGGGCCTGACCCAAACAGAGCACTGGTTCTCTCCTTCCCATACCAGCCATGCAGACTCTTCTCAGGAGTTCTATCATGGTAAATTCTAGTTGTGCATGACAGGTCTGAACCAACTAGAGCACTGGGTTGTCCCTTCCTAAAGTAGCCATGCAGGCACCATGGCTTGGTAGTTACAAACGTCTGGCTTCTGCAACCCAAGGCCAAATCTGATATACTGTCTTTTGTTATGTATCTTACAGATTTGGGATGGTTTTAAAATTTCAAACATTTGACAAAACATGAGAAGAACACAATTTCAAGATAATCTTGAAGTGATATATCTTGAAAATGACAAGCAATTCAAACCTCAGTGTTTACAGTTTTGTGGGGACATAATACATAACAGTAGGGAATGGAAGGAGGCACAAGCAGTCCTCAGATGGCAAAAGGCGCAGAGATTAGCTGCCTCAGATCTCTTCACTGCTGACAATTGGATATGAGGGGACACATTTCAAATCACAGCCATAGTTTTATGGGAACACAGGCATGCTCATTGGTTCACATCTTGTTGAGTCCTGCTTTGTTTCTACAGTGGAGGGACTGCGTACACATGCCCTCACAAAAAGGAGTTCTATCCCAATAAACTCAACATAATCTGAAAATACTATACATCAAGAAATATGCTAATATTCCTAACATTCAGAACATCCTGGCCTTTCCCAGTTTATCTTAAAAATGTTCAGACATGAGATTAGCCTGTGGCTGAGCAAAGTAAGTTTACACAAAGCCTATACACAAGAAGGTCTTGACGTGGCATGCAGGTTTTAAGTTCTCTGGCTACCTAGAGCACTGTGGTGAGCCCACTAGTTATACTCAAGATTGAGCAGCTGCCAGAGAGCCAAAGCTGACTGCTTGAGCACTATATTTAGCTAGGCAAGAACAATAAAAAAGCTCAAAATCTGAAGTCTGATTTCTACTGAATGTGTATCTCTTTCACTGTATTAGCTATACTTGTAATGAAGACTCCAGGTCCTATAGATTGGAAACGGACACTGTAGATAGTGATGGCTGTGAGTTAGGGTGATAGTGACTTGTTGGGTATGGTAGGCTTGAGTGCATTTTATTTTATTTTATTTTATTTTTTTTGGTTTTTCAAAGTAGGGTTTCACTCTAGCTCAAGCTGACCTGGAATTCACTATGGAGTCTCAGGGTGGCCTTGAACTCACGGTGATCCTCCTACCTCTGCCTCCTGAGTGCTGGGATTAAAGCATGTGCCACCTCGCCTGGCTTGAGTGCATTTTTTAAATCTACTGCTAGCATTTGGAGTTTTGACAATTGTGGCCTTTAGGAGTCTTAGCAGCTGAATCCAAAGGAAGGAAAGCATAGGCCCTAGTGTTGGCAGTTGTTGCCTGGCCACCACCACACAGGCTATGGCATTTCCTGGTGTTGACAGTTGTTGTTTGACCACCACCACACAGGCTATGGTATTTACTGGTGTTGGCGGTTGTTATCTGTCCACCACCACACAGGCTATGGCATTTCCTGGTGTTGACAGTTGTTGTTTGACCACCACCACACAGGCTATGGCATTTCCTGGTGTTGACGGTTGTTGTTTGACCACCACCACACAGGCTATGGTATTTACTGGTGTTGGCGGTTGTTATCTGTCCACCACCACACAGGCTATGGCATTTCCTGGTGAACACAACTCCACTAAAGGCAGCTTTCATAAAGGGCTCATAACCACAATGAAGTGTATTTGAATAGGGATAAAACAAAGGATCTGTGAGTCTAATAACAGAGCTGCTGAGGCCTCTGTTATGGTGATTATATTTTCTCTCTATTTCTCCTACCTAGAGATCAGAAAAATAGAAATTTCTAACAGCCAATGTCCCACCTTCAGATAATATCAAATTTAAAACAGAACCAGCTCACAAATGGCCAATAAGGTTCTCTGCTGGGCATGCATCTGCTTTCTGCAACACTGAGCAAATTGAAGGATGGTGGCTGGAGATATTTGTTAGTCTTTGCAGGTACATAACCTCTTTTACCCTTCCCAAAGCTAATGTGTGGCTTTTAGGACTATGTGGTGTCTGTGAAGTGAGTACTGGGCAGTCATGTATGTTCTCTTCACTTTTTCAAGATTTGCCAAAAGGTGCTGACCGTGGAGACCTGCCTGTGGCCTCAGGAGCTGTGGCAGATTGTGGCATTTGTGATCATTGGCAGCAGCAATGGTTTAAGCTAACCTGCTCTTTTGAAATTGCTTTTGCTTGGTTTCTAAGTTTTATCTTCCATTTATTCAGTGTTCTCTTCTTGATCTTACTAGCTTTAAACCACCAAGGTTGGTTATTGGCTCAGTATTGTTGCAATATACTGCAGCCTCCACAGGCAACTAAGAATTTGATGACTTTGAAATACAATTTTCCAAATTACAGATTTTTAAAATAAGTTTCAGATCTATATTTATCATTTATAGAATGAGTAATTTGAATATTCCACACATACTTTCAATTTACCATGGTGAAAACAAGATTAGTTATTTCCCCAGACCTTTCCCTATTTTCTAAATGTTGGTTTTACCTAAAATTAAAACTTATGAGGTATTTCTTTAGCCATGGTCATGCCATCTTCTTCTTTCTCTGATATCTATCACTTAACTTCACAGCTCTATCTCAAAAAATCAGTTATCTCCCCCATCGATGATATCTCTGTCTTGTTAACTGGATCTTGTTTCCATTCCCCCATTCCACAACCTACTCTCCATGTACCAGCCATAAAAATCTTTCTAAACACAAACCATAAAATTTAAGTCATTTAACTCTCTATGACCCAAAAGAAGTTTCTTTCAAAGTGACTCACATGATTCTGAACTTTTAAAGAACATTTGGAAATGCTAAGATATAATTACCTGAGTAGTTTCAATTGTGGATTCATGCTGGTCCACAGTTATACATAATAGATACCATGTTTGGTCTCTGCTTTAAGCAGAAGGAAATTATGCTAAAAGGGCATTAAAGATTTAAAGTCCTCTGCCCTCCTAGTAGAGCCACACATAAGATAAATTGATTCTATGACATATTCATTCATTAAACAGATATTTATTCAACAGCTGCTATGTACCATGTCTTATTCTAAGAGTGAAGACTCTGATGTTATAGGGATACCATTTTCTTGGGGGAGATAAAAGTAGGTCATTTTGGTAAATGCTATTACTGAAGTGCAAGAGGAAAGAGTTGTGGGAGGTCTGCTAGAGCACTCAGAGAAAACCAGTCTCAAGGCCTTACTGATGTTGGGTAATTTAGATAAGTGCTTACCAGTGAGCTATACCCCTGCCCAAGGAATGCACTCTGAATAGCCAACATTTTAGTTTGGAAGTAAGTGAGAAAACAGTGATGTAATATAGCATCTTTCAAGACAGCAGTCATGAATTCTGGATTTAAGAATTGGGGTTAGAGCTAGGGTTACTTTCTGGGATCAAAACTGAGCTTTGGAATTTACTGTTCATGTGATCTTGAAGAACATATTCTTTATTTCTGAAATCCAATTTCCTTGATTTAAACATGTAATCATGTTGTGTTATGCATCTTGAATGAGTGAGTAATTATAAATGCTCAAGCATGGAACATGGCCTGGGATCATTAATGTTATGATGTTATTAAGAAATGGATATGGGCTGGAGAGATGGCTTAGCTGTTAAGCGCTTGCCTGTGAAGCCTAAGGACTGCGGTTCGAGGCTCGATTCCCCAGGATCCACGTTAGCCAGATGCACAAGGGGGCACACGCATCTGGAGTTCGTTTGCAGTGGCTGGAGGCCCTAGCACACCCATTCTCTCTCTCTCTATGTCTCTTTCTCTGTCTGTCATGCTCAAATAAATAAAATTTTAAAAAAATATTAAAAAGAAAAGAAATGGATGTTAGATCCAAGCACTAGATTAGAAACAAAACCTTTCTATATGACACAACCTAATCAATATGTTTTAGACAGGAGAGAAATGAAGGCCCAGAGGCCAGTCTTTGATCAAATGTGTAACAACTACCAAGAGAGCTTCATGTTATCTATCCAGAGCTCACCAAACATGCACCAGGTGCCTGTGCCTAGCAAGAGATGAGCAGAGAGCTAGTAGAGAGGCGAGAAAGTAGGACAGTGGCTTTCTTCACGAGAAGTGTATATGGTAGGATCAAAGCAACAGTGTGGGAGGTGCATGTAATACAGTGGGAGGGAATGACCAAGATAGTTATAGGCCCAAGGACTTAGATGCAGACCACCCATGAGATCACATAGAGACAGTTCTCCAGGTAGATTCACCCATTTCATTAATCTCTCTTACTTTAATTTTCAACCAGTTTGGATACCTGTAAAATAATACATATGATAAATCAATACTCATTGAATTTTCTTATACTGACCTGGCTAGGTATACAATCAACATCAAGATGAAGAATCAAAATATTATGAGTCCAAAAGCAGCCCCCTTTCAGCTCCCATTGCTACCCACTCCACAAAGGATTGCCACTGCAATAATTTCTGATAGCAGTTTTGCCTCATGTTGTACTATATGCAAATGAGAACACATATTCACTGAGCTGTTTTTTTCCCCTCAAAATTCAATTTAATTTGGGTGGTATCCATTCACCTGTATCACAAGAATGACAGAAATCTGATGTAATAAATCACGAAGCATCCCATTTCTACAATAGCCACAAAGAATTAAACATTTTGTAATATCCCTAATAAAGAAAGTGAAAGGTCTCTACAATGAAAACATTAAACCAGTGAAGGAATTGTGGAAGTAGCAAGAAATTTTTTTTTTTTATATTTTTCATTCCTCAGTTCTACCTGTCTACAAGATCTCCTTCCATTCAGGACCAACTCAGAACCAGCTCTTCCAGTGAGCTTTCCAGCAGGCTCTTAAAAGCCTAAGCAGATGCCTATGTCCCACAAAACCAGAGGAGGCTGTGGGAGTCTTCCTCCTTAGCTCTTCCACTTTACTTCCTTGAAGCAGAGTCTTTCACTGAACCTTCTGCTTTTTTGTTGTTGTTGTTGTTGTTTGTTTGCTTGTTGTTCTTACACTTACTGACTAGAGTTTTCAGTGATCCTTCTACTGCCCTCTCCCCCAGCACTGGGGTTATTGGCATGCATGGTCATACCTGCATTTCACATGGGTGCTAGGGATTGAAATCAGGTCCTCATGTGTGCACAGTGAGCACTCTAACCCACTGAGCCTTCTCTCCAGCCCCAACCTGATGTTCTGTTCTGTTCATATCGCGTGAAATGGATGCGTCACCAGCTAATTCTCGTCACCTGGCTGCTTGTTTTGTAGTGAAAATACTTAGGATTGACATTTACAGCCCATTAGAAAAAAAGCATACAGTATTACTAACTGCAGTTGGAACTTAAAAGAACCAGTTGAACCTTCTGACCTATATCTTTCTGCTTGGCCTACCCAAAACCCCAGTTAACTAGTATTTTCCTTTCATCTTCTATGTCTTGGACTTTTTAAAAAAAATTGTACATGGAAGTGTGAATATAGAAAATTTGTCCTTTGTATATCGATTATTTCATTTAGCTTCATGACCTCTCCAGTCACCCATACTTTTCAGATGGCAGAATCACCTTTTAAAAGCCTCATACTTTTTCTTATATGTGGCATTTAGGGAAATAAATGAATATAAAAATAAAGATGATAGGTTAGGGATGACCATTGGTTACATTTGAATGTGACTCTGTGTGTTGTCTGGAAAATTATTCTCAAATAAAATTAGAGCCACAGAATGAAGCCCTGATTTAAGGGCTTCTGGAAGAAGTGTGATTATGCCAGCCTTTCCCCATGGATTCCAAGAATAGCTGCACTCTGTTGAATGTCCTTTGAACTCCATCCCACAGTAGTGTGTTTGCTGGCATGTGGCTGCTGACCCTCTGATGAACCAAGGATAGCAACGCATGCTCGCTTCTAGACTACTGCTGTAAATGACACTTCATTTCCCACTAAGACTGATTTTGTCATTGTAGGGACATTGATGATTTGGTCTATAGCACTTGTTGATACTTTCCTGACCCTCTGTACAGCACTTCTACTCTCATAGTTAAGTCTTACCCTCCCATGTTAAAACTCTGCTTCTCGTACCACTCATCTCCTATCCTGCCTTTCCCCACAACCCAGACCCTTTGGTGCTGGGCGAGGTCCTGCAGTGTGTGCCCCTGATAATAGACAGACACTAAGTTCCAGCTTCCTCTCTAAGCCCAGAGGGTCAAGTCTCATACTCCATCTGGGTTTTTTTGCTGCTGTCCTGTAATAACCTCCCTGGCCTTCTTCCCTCATCGTCTTAGTCTCTTTGGTCATGAAATTCTTGTGTTCTGTTTGTTTAATAACAAGCATTATGCTAAGTGAAAGATGCCAGACAACAAAAACTGCATGTAATTTAATTTATGTGAAATGTGCAGAGCAGGAAAACTTATGGAGACAATAATCAGATTAGTGCATGCCTGGGGCTGGAATAAGATATGACGGAATTGCAGAATGATTGTGAATGAACAGAAGGGATTTGGGCAGAGTTGACAGAGACATCCAAAACTGGATTCTGTTGGTAATTGCACAGCTCTATAAATTTACCACAAGTATTGAAATGCATAATTAAGATGGATATACTTCATATTCACAACATAAAAATATCACTAACACTGTTTTAAAGATATAGTTCCATAGCTCAATGAACTGAGAAATAGTTTTTGTTCTTTCCTTACTTAGTACCCTGGCTGCCTATAAATTCTTAAAAGTTATCCCTTTGCTCACAAATCTGACTTAAGTTCTACTGAATACCCTCTCATCCCAACTACACTATTGTCCGCAAAGTATAGTCTGGCCACATGATATGAATCTATTTGGGGAGCTCTCCCCAGCTATGATGATTTCTCCTTCCTTGTTTATCTAATTTTACATGGTCAGTCCTTTGTGATATGTTTTCTCTATGTCTTTTTCTTCTGCCACTTTTAGGTTCAAATGTGTTGTCTGAAAGAATCCTTGGTCTCCATATCTTTGTAAATCCCTTTTTGGCTTTCTTAGTCCTAAGGAATAAGTATATTTCTGTACTATTTTTCTGTATCTACCACGTTTTTCAGAATCCTGTGTGCTATATTCTGTGGCACATTAGATTCTATGTGTCTATATCTCCCATCCCCAAGATGGAAGCTACTGAATGATCAGGCTCTCCATATTTGTGTCTCCATCATCAATCAGTACTCCACACAGTCAGCCCTCAACATATACTGGACTGAAGCAAATGTTTATATTTTCTCCAAAAATTTTCCAACAGAAAAGGTAATTCAGAATTGAGATTTTATATATTGTGATTATGTGTAAAATACAGCTGAAATTAAAGCAAGATGATGCAGCATGCATGTTCTTGGTTGCGTGTGCAGTAGTCCTGCACTGACTGAAGACTTTACCTTAATGAGACTTTGAACATGTATGTGGTTCTCACATCCTCAAGCTGTTCTACCTTTTTGTTCTGAGCTTGGTATCTTTACTGTCCTGAAATCTGTATGCCATGCAATATTGTTTCCTTGTTTTTTTATTTAACTTTTTTTTTATGAGAGAAAGAGAGAGCACCTGCTCAAAACAGAATTGGCATGTCAGGGCCTCCAGCCACTCAACTGAATTCCAGACAAGTGTGCCACCTCGTGCACCTGCACAACTTTGCACGTGGGTCACCTTATGTGTCTGGTTTACATGGGAACTGGGGACTTGAACATGGCTCTTAAGCTTCAAAGGCAAGTGCCTTAACCACTAAGTAATCTCTCCAGCCCTTTCTTTTGAGACAATGGTTTCACCATGCTCAGGCTGGCTTGGAACTCACCATGTAGCCCAGAGTGTTTCAAACTTATGACAATCTTCTTGTCCCTGCCTCCCAATGCTGGGATTATAGGTGTGCACCACCACACCCAGTGCTTATTTCTTCTTTATGCTAATAAAAGCAAATTATATTGATACAGCATGGGCGTGGTGGTGCATGTCTTTAATGCTAGCACTCAGGAGGGTGAGGAAGGAGGGTCTTCACAGATCTCACAGAGGATCTTCATAGACTTCAAGGCCAGCCTGAGACTACACAGTAAATTCCAAGTCAGCCTGGACTAGAGAAAGACCCTACCTCAGAAAAACAACAAAATCTAAAAAAAAAAAACAAAAAAAAAACACAAAATCCAAACCATTATGGCTTCTTTAAATTTTCTTTTTGACTAAAATTTCTTAGAGGACCCAATTTTTGTTTTTAATTTGAGTTTTTTGACAAAGTTTGACAAAATGTGAATTTGATAATTTTTCTACCAAGAACTGACCTCATTTAAAAGAAGTACAAAGTGGCAGACCCTAAATTAGTGAAATTTTATATGAATAAAAATTATATGGATAAGGGAATATGTGTAAGAAATTGTAGCCAGACTTTAAAGACCTATGAATGCTGAAATGCACAGAGAATCTGCATTCTCTCAAAGACACTCCTGCAAGTCTGAACACTTCCTTCTCTTCTCCAGATGTCAATGGAGGTGGAAGGCAATTCATCGTGTTATATCATCCTGGGAGTTGGTGTAACTTTATGAGAGAGGAAATAGTTTTGTTGTCTTTGGAAAATGGTTAACCACGATTCACTTTCTTCTTAAGGGGTACTTTGGTAGGTGGTCATTATTGAGTATATTTATCCAAATTCTGGTTTAATATGTGTTATAAGTATACATGAATCAACAAAATGAACTTCTAAAGGATATCTCAATAAAAGTTATTATTTCCTTAACAATGAAGGCACATTAACACCCTTTATTTTCTTACCATTTGCCTGTTTTATAAAAATAAATGCTATCATTGAAAGTGAATTGGTAAAATAAACAACCTAATATTTGTTAAATTAGTGTGGCTTCTCTTAGAAGAAAATACCATATTGACACAGACATAACTTTAGAGTCATTAACACCTGTTGAAGAATTAGTGGTGACATATTGCATGAAAAGTATGAATCATAAAATAGATACAGTGACATTTAGTTCAACTTTTTTCTTATACAGTCACTGTAGATGAAGATTAAACCACTTTGGCTTTGACAACAGTTATTAATTCTCTAATTTCTTTTCACTTAAAATCTTGTATCTTACACATACAAGCTTTAAATTGTTAAACATTCCCACAAGACCAGAAGGACAGCATGGATTTATTGCTCACAAAATAATTATCTAAGTGCCTGCACATTGTAACTGCAGCTTTAGAAGAGTTTTCAGCTTTCACAGCAAAAAATTCAGTTTTCTAGGAATATTAGAGAAGCAGAACAGCAATAGTTCTGCAATTTTTAAAGCTAATGTCAAATCAAGTGTCCTAAATTATCTCTAAAATAAATTTTAGAATGATAAGTGTTGGTGGTATTTGCAGGGTATTGAAAATTCATGAGAACACATTATGTAACTATAATAAGATTATACAATTTATGTTAAAGAAGTATGAGAGATGTATAGTTTGTGTACTTACAATACCATATACCTTTCAGAACAATTTCTGTAAGCTATATGTGATTATGTGGAAGGATGAGAGAAAGCATATGGCACACATAGCTATAAATAATGCTATACAAACACAATTAAGTAGATTCATGTAATTTTACAAACAGATCTTCATAAGTATTCAAAGAAAAACCAGACTTACACAGTTTTGACAAAAAGAATCAGAACCCACTTTCATATTCACATGTGGTCATACAAAGGTTTGCATCTGAGAATACAATTTCATATTTTATAAATTTTTCAAAGCAAAATGCATAATACAAGACTGAAATATTCAAAAAATTGCATCTTGACCCTACTACTTAGGCTTTTCATAAAATGCCATATAGTTTGCTATTTTCTGGATAGTAAAATGAAAAAGAACAAAGATATAGGACAAACTTTGAACTCAATTCATCCTACTTACATTGCTTTTATAAACAAATTCCTCTAATTGTCTTTAATCAAGTAAAATCTCCAATAAAACTTATACATTCTTCCAAAGGAGGTTAGGTTGAGCCCAAGGATGAACACACTGCATGGTACCAGGCAGACCTCTGTATGTTGAACAGCAAACTTCAGTAAGCAATAGGTACTGCTTCTAATCATATGGGATGTTGAAAGTAAGTGCATCCATTATGCCAACTGTTCTTTCACAAAAGTGACATTTTGTGTGCAAATAAAGCCAATGTAGTAAATCAGCAAATGTGTTTTATAGTGATGAAATAACTTTCCCATTACATTACACAATATGAAAGGATACATAAAATGAACACACCAAAAGCATTCACATATTGACCTGTGACCACTTGGGAATAATCTTTCATTATGCAAAGTAAGTTTACAATGGAACACCAGGCAGAAAGACTTGGAATAGCAAGTCTCTGAAGAGCTTAATAGATTACAGACATTCTCTTATTTACTGATTTAGATGATTTTCAAATAATGGCTTATGTCAATGTATTTAAAATATCATACGAAATTATAAGAAACACCAGTTTTACATAACAGATAACAAAGAAAATTTGATGAAAGATGATATTAATGTTTTTCCTGAGACTGATAAAACCTCATATTCACTGAAAGTTATGGTGACTGAGAACACTTGAAGAAAAGTCAGATCTCTCTGCTAGTCAGGAATGTCATTGTTAAATTTTAAGAAAGACCAAACATTTTGTATACACGAGGCAGTAAGAAGGCAGCCTCCATCAGCAGGTAGCACACCAAAAATGTTTGGTTTCATGACAGGGTTTGGGAGAACTACCTCTCCAAAGGCTACTCGTACTGACGCTCCTGACGCTGCCATTTCTGGAGCCCGGAAGCTGCTGCCTCCACATCCTCTGCTGTAGGTGCCACTGAATAGTCTCAGGCGAGTGGGCAAGGGGGACACTCTGGATCTTCAGATGCTAAGATGAGAAAAATCAATTTCAATGCCCAAAAGACGGAACTCCTAAGGCAGAAGGTGACTAAAATATTACCGATTGGCCTACAACACAGGGAGAAAACTACTCTGGTTTAATGTAATTGCATAGAAATAGTTTTTAAATAAGATTATAAAAAAAGAAACACAGCACGAAGAGTAGCAAAAATATTATATAAAAGGGAACCAGGAAGTTAAAGTCCCAGAGGAAGACAGAACATGTGCTTTACTCCTGAAGGAGCCAGCAGACCTTCCCCAAATGATTCCCAGCTATGAGTCTCCTCATGAAGACAGCGCCTCGTAGAACCAAGGAGTGCATGTTCATCGAAAGGAGCCATTCCACAACCTCAAGCAGTACCCATGCCTGCTTCACCATGGCAGAAGATCAGGCCAGGTCCATTGATGCTTTTCCCTGAGTTTCAATGTGAAACTTGCCCTGAAAAGAGCAAAACTGCAAATGTATCCTATCCTGTAGAATTTTCTTCTCTCACATTCCCATATGTACAATAAGTCAGTTTAATCATGTAGTGTTTTAAAAAGATTTTATGTAAGAAAGGCATCACTTGATAAACATACACGTTTATCAAAAATATACCTCTAAGAGAAGGTATTATATACTTCATTAGGAGAATCCTGATTGCTGGACTTGGTGCCTCATGCCTATAGTTCAGCTCTTGGGAAGCTGAGGACTCCATGTTCGAGGACAGCTAGGGTTAAACACTGAGATTGAGTCTCAAAAAAACAAAAACGAAAACCTTTTTTTATGGGAAAAAGTTTGGACTGAAAACAAATATTATTTTCCAATAAGTAACATCTTTTGCTAGTTTCTTCAGGCTTTATTAAAATACGTATAGTTTGTGTCGTAAAAATTAGGCTTGATTGGAAAATGATACTTGTACATATCAGAAAAAAATCTCTTATAAAACTAACATCTCTGGGGCTGGAGAGATGGCTTAGCGGTTAAGCGCTTGCCTGTGAAGCCTAAGGACCCCAGTTCGAGGCTCGGTTCCCCAGGTCCCACGTTAGCCAGATGCACAAGGGGGCGCACACATCTGGAGTTCGTTTACAGAGGCTGGAAGCCCTGGCGCTCCCATTCTCTCTCTCTCCCTCTATCTGTCTTTCTCTCTGTGTCAGTCGCTCTCAATTAAATAAATAAAAAATTAAAAAAAAAACAACTAACATCTCTGGAAATAATGCAGCAACTCAGATTAATATGCCATAGATACTTGGAATTAAATCAGTTAAGAAACCATCTTTAAAGACAAATTGTTATTCTTCTACACATGGTCACTTTTACTGATGGGGCACCTGCATTCATCATATTTGATGGGTTGTAGAATGAACAATTTCATAACTTATGGCAGATTCTTATCAAACATAATCTGAATCAATCATACTATTCCTTTAATTTTCTGTACACCCCCTAAACAGTCACCAATCACATATTTCAATTAATGATATATTTTTTGGTCACAATTTTTGAACTACTAAATTTTATTGACATAAATAGTACAATTTTATTAATGCAGATGATTAAAATACTGGATATGCTTGAATAGCAAAACACAAAGCAAATTATGATCTCTCAGATGAATGTAGTTATGGCTATACATAATATTAAATGATGATTGAATACTTTCTTTACATTAAAATTTTCTCTTTTCTCTAAAGAGACTTATATTTTCAGTTAAAAATGAAAATGTTTTGTTACAGTATTTTTGCCTACAGCTTAGTTAGTATACATTAATTTTAAAGCATTTTTACATAGAAAGGCAAGAAAAGTCTTCAAACCCACATGATTGTTAGTTACCTAAGCAGAACTTGGCACGTGATTAAAATGTAACTGTATAAAGTATGAACACTGGAATGTAATAGACAGAATAAGTTTTTTATCTCTATATTTTCTTAGCAGGCAACACATGAATAACTTTTTGTGAGAATATCTTGCCTTCTAGATTTTTCTAGAAGATTAGTTACATTTCTTCATTTTTGATACATTCTTATTTGGTTCACATTATTATTTTGGTCATAAAAAGACAATACAGCATGTGCAAAATATCACAAAAACTATCTTAATATTTTAAATATGTGACTGTATTTATTAACAAGTCACACATGCATGATGCTATACAGCTCACACCAAAGCTTAAGCTAAGTACATTTATTCTCCTTGTCTATTTTCCTTGGGTGATTTTGAAATGCATAACATAATAGCTGATACTTGAGACAATTGCATGTTACTGGTTTGTCTTGAATCTCTGCCTGATTATATGCCCTTCCAAAGGCCACACAGATTACTTAAGAATGAAATTGTCCAACAGAAAGGCAACATAGCAGTCAACATTCCCATCTCACTATGAAAACAGCTGAAATTCAACACCAGCTGAAAGATTGAAGCATTATAGCATATGGTTTGACTCTGAAGTTAGAGCACAGAACAAACAGTTTCCTTAAACATCAAGGGTAGCAATAGATAAATCTCCATAGGCAAGTAACATTTTAATCTTAAATTACTTTGTATAAAATTTTCTAGTCTGCATGTCATTTTGAGATTTTTTTCAAACAGTGAATTATGAGTATGCTTTTATTATAGAACATGGTCATTTGTCAGAGGAGTCTTTAGCTAAACAGCAGGAAAACTTCAACCATAGATTTTTTTTTTTTTTAACTTCTAAGCGGTTGAATTACTTGAATACAATTGTTTCCAAGTGAAATCAACATTTGAAATGCTTTTGTTCTAAAATACACATTTCAGCATTTTGAAATATTATTTTGATGTGCTAAGGTACTTCAAAGGAGCTCAATCGACATATGGGAGGTGGGTTACACACAGCCTACAAGCCTCTCCAAAATAAGGAGTGTGGTAAGAGGTAGAAAGGGGTGAGGGAGAAAATCTGTTCACAGAAATCAAGATAAAATTCTAAGAGAGCCTGCCATTTGGATTTTTGTTTTTACATTCCAGCTCACTATATAATGAAAAATAGGGAATTCCAGGAATGGAAAGTTGTCAAAATTTTGAAGCAAATGGCTCATATTGGATGGTGAGACAAGTTTTCATACAAGAGTTCAATATGAAGAGAATTGTTGGGAACTGAAGTAACTGGCACCTTGTTCTTACTTCTTTTTCTTATTTATCCTTATTTCTGTGCTTCACTCTTGTTTGACCTCACAGGAAGTATTTCTTCCTTTACTCAGCTAAGATATTTTCTGCCCTTGATTGCAGACCCCTAAGCCTCTTGTAGGAAGGAGCTCACCTTGCAGTATCCTTATCTTTCTCTCTGGCACTATCATCTGTACCTATCTACTTCTTACTTGTGTGTGTGTGTGTGTGTGTGCTGCACATAACCTGCTCTCTCCTCTCATGCAACTTCTGGTACAGGTCAGAATTATTTCTTATTCACTGAAGTAAATTGTATTGAGAAACTTCTGTATTCAGGTAACATATGAAGTGATGGGGAATGGGTCTTTATCTGGACTTTCTAATTTTTTTTTTTCTGTGAGGTGAGGCAGATTACATAGCCTAAGCTATTTTTAAACTCATTATGAAGCCCAGGCTGGCCTTGAATTCATGATCCATCTGCTTTCCTTCTGAGTACTATGTTACAGGTATGTGCCACATGCTGGCTATCTTTTACTTCCTTATAAGCCATTTTCCCTTCATTCCATTGATCTCTGAATTTTAGTCCTTTCACCATGGCCACATTTGGTGATAATGAAAGAATTTCTAGGACTGACTCTATACTTGCTTTTCTCTGGCCAATCTAACTTAAGGTGTTTGACTTGCCTGAGCTGCAGTGGTATGTTATTGATATAATAACACCCTCCTTAGCCTATGCTATTGATGCTGCAATTGAAACTTGCCTGTGCAAGTTAGAATTGCTGCTTGTGGTTTCTTGGCAACTAAAACATGATGAACTCCTTATTCTGTTCTCAGATTCCTCATTTCAGCTTCCTTAGATTTGCTCATTTCTGTATCTTCCTAATTTGCGTTCTCAGCTTACTGTTCTCCAGTGGATCTTTTAAAGTTCACCATTTGGCCTGGCTCTGTAGAAGGTGTTTTACTGATAAAGTACCTAAAAGGCTATGTTGGAAAAACATTAGCTATCTGTTCAAAATAGAAAGAACATTAAGAGAGGCTGAAGAATAAAGAATTTGCAAGGAGATCTTAATCAGAACTAAAATAAAAATTTTTGTGAAATTCCCTGTACTCAAGTTATGGCTTAATTATTTTTATACCATTG
Source organism: Jaculus jaculus (assembly GCF_020740685.1). Taxonomy (NCBI): domain Eukaryota; kingdom Metazoa; phylum Chordata; class Mammalia; order Rodentia; family Dipodidae; genus Jaculus; species Jaculus jaculus. The sequence continues at coordinate 1,602,485 of NC_059120.1, read as the reverse complement.
TCCCCAATAATATGAAGAAGTGATATATTATTCCTATTGTGAACTTAATATATAAATAAACCTAGTCAATTAACAAGTATTGAAAAACACAGATCATATTTCTAAAAAATATTCCAAGAATAACTCATGAAATCCCTAGCAATCATCATCAGAGCTATGCATTTATCATTTCAGACATGGGAACTTAATGGAGCTCTGACAGTAGGCAGTAATTACTGAAGGAGCACAGATGTAGAATTGGCATTTGCAGTAGCCAATTTATTTGCAAGCTAATTGAAAAGAAACTTTGCTTTGAATAACACCATCATGAGACCTGGTGATTGTTATGATTTTATTATGAGGTTTTCCTTTCATTTTCTTGGATACCTGGAGATATATATATATATATAGTTTAATCTGATAAGTGCTTGAAAAGCCTGATGCTACCAGAACCAAATTCAAAGATGATTTTATGCTCCTTCATGGAGGGAGCATAGGACAGGCCTTCCATCACCGAGTTGCTGCCACATCTCACACATGAGTTCTTCCCCTTCACACTGCTTTTTATCCCAGAAGCATAGCTCTGCCCTTTCTTGCAGGGAAATCCTGCCTGCTCGGAAAGTCACAGTTGTAAAGAACCCATGATCTTGGTGAAGAGAAAACAGGGAGAAGACTTCCCCTTTCTCTCATCTCTTACCATTTATTCTTTTATTTTATTTAGATCTACTAATGAAGGAAATAAATATAGCCAATTTTTGCCACTGCAAGACTCACCCTCCATGGCCCTGGATTCCAAGATCTGAGGGTAAGAAATAATAACACCTTTAAAGCTAAATCATCGTGAGTCTCATTACTTCAGCACTTGAAGATGTTCCATCCTACCCATTATAAAAGCCCACTATTGATAGCTGGATGCCTACAAATAAACCGCTCTCTTTCAAATTGTCCATCTATCACAAAGAGCTGATGGCAGTGACACCTAGGAATCTGTTTCCCTCTATCACTGCTGGTGGCTCTGAAGTTTTTCTGGTCACCCTGATTGCCTGTTGGCTCCTGAAATGACTGAAATTTTGCTCAGTAGCTCTATGTTTGTCATCTGCACATAGGGATCTGTCTTCAGGGGCTTATGCTCTTAAGGGCTTTAGATTCTTGACTATAGGAATCTGGTACTAACTAGTGCTAACACCTTCTACTAGGTACCCTTAGCAATTCCTTCAGTTAGGTTTTATGGAGATTTGTTCCTGGAATACAGCAGATATTTAATGAAAATTTTCTGGAAACTAGATGTATGCTTCTAACTGGTCAACGGAAGCCTCTGCTAAGATCATGGCTAAAATATAACACCACATATCCTTTTCAGACAAGGGAAGTTACTTCTGATTTCACTGAGAATAAGGTAGAAGTAGTCTGATGTAGCTGCAATGTTCTCAGGTGAAATGATTAGATTCACCTTATTTTCATACTTTTTTTTTTACATGCCCATTCTGTCTCTAGAGGCAGTTAACCTAGCTAAAATCCTATGGATTGTGAAGTTCATAGGCCCTAGAAGGGAAGCTACTATTGTTTGGTTAAATGGATTTCTTGTGCCAATCAAATTCCCCAGTAAATATTTTCATGCCCATAGATTAGTGCTGCTGTAACCTTTGATTAAAGAGGCTTCTTTTTGCAGTGGCATTTACTATTGGGGAGACTAGAAACTTCACTTTGACATATATATCACCTCCTCCAAGGCTAAGGACCACTGTGGAATAGGAGTAGAAGGAATACAGAGCAAGAGGATGGGGATAAGTGCTTTACAATGATGTCTTCCGGAAGATAAGTGGCTATTGCATTTATGACTTCAGGGCCATTGTTGTTACTCGCATAAGACCTGCACAATATTAGGCCCATAAAAATTCCATCCTGGATGGTGGAGGAGGGGAAAATAAGTTATAGCATATACTAGATCTTTTTTTTAAACTTTATTTTTATTTATTTATTTTGAAAGAGAAAGAGGCTTAGAGAGGGAGAGAGAGAGAATGGGCATGCCAGGGCCTCCAGCCACTGCAAACAAACTCCAGATGCATGCGCCCCCTTGTGCACCTGGCTTATGTGGGTCCTGGGAATTGAACTGGGGTCCTTTGGCTTTGCAGGCAAACACCTTAATCGCTAAGCCATATCTCCAGCCCAGCATATACTATATCTTGTTGGTTTCTATAAATACTCAAGTTTCCTGAATGTATGGTACAGTATTCTCTTTACCTGTCAGCAATTCCTTCTATCACTGACACAAAGGTTCTACCCATACCCTCTCTCATGAAGACCAAGGGGCATTGATAGTTTTTGTGCTAAGCAAGATTTCAACAGTAGTAGAAACCTTGCAAATTATCTTTTATCTGGTGGTATAATTGCCACGCTGCCTTGTCTGTGACACTTCCAATGCAGGGCTGTGAACCATTGCTATCCTGTAAACACAAGGCTGCAGACTGGCACTGTCCTCCAACAAAACAGAATAATTTAGTGCTCAAATTTCTGAGTGCTGACCGGTAATGTTTGGAAGATTCAAAATAGGCTTCTAGTATCCTGCTCTTGTCAATATACCTCTTAGAGAGAGAGAAAGGGAGAAAGAGAAAGAGAGAGAGAGAGAAAGAGAAAAAGAATAGGCATGCCAGGACCTCCTGCTACTGCAAATGAACTCCAGATGCATGCATCACTTTGTGCATCTGGCTTTATGTGGGTACTGGGCAATTGAACTCAGGCTGTCAAGCTCTGCAAGCAAGTTCCTTTATCCACTGAGCCATCTCTCCAGCTCCTCTATATATTCTTTTTATTTACTTTTTAATTCTTAACGGGGGGGGGAGGTGGAATATGGAGGCATCAGTGTCCCTTGCCACTGCAAACATTTCAGATACATGCACTAATTTGTGCATATGACTTTCTGTGGGTTCTGGGGAATCAAACCCAGGCCTGTAGACTTTGCAAGGAAGTGCCTTTGATTTCTGAGCCATCTCTCTAGCCCCTCTAATACATTCTTTTTTTTTTTTTTTTCAAGGTAGAGTCTCATTCTGGCCCAAGCTGACCTGGAATTCACTATGTCATCTCAGGGTGGCCCTGAACTCATGGTGATCCTCCTATCTCTGTCTCCCGACTGCTGGGCTTAAAGGCATGTGCCACCATGCCTAGCTTCTACTGCATTCTTAATAGTATCTCTTTATTGTTGAAGCAGGCAAGCATTGGGAATACTTTGGGCACCTGGACATTGCTTGGCTTGAGTAGAGAACAGATCCATTTCCTTCACAGTGTACCTAGTAACCTGTATTGGGCTGTGCAAGCATGCTGATTTGAACAATAAACTAGTTTTCTCCTCTCCTTAGCTTTGATTCTATGTGATCAGTATCTATTTAATTTTTTTTTGTTCATTTTTATTTATTTATTTGAGAGTGACAGAGAGAGAGAGAGAGAGAGAGAGAGAGAGAGAGAGAGAGAGAGGGAGGGAGAGAGAGGGAGAGAGGGAGAGAAACAGGCAGATACAATGGGTGTCCTAGGGCCTCCAGCCACTGCAGATGGACCCCAGACACGTGCGCCCCCTTGTGCATCTGGCTAACATGGGTCCTAGGGAATCAAGCCTCTAACTGGGGTCCTTAGGCTTCACAGGCAAGCACTTACCACTAAGCCATCTCTCCAGCCCCAATCAGTATCAGAATGATTAAGGAGAAACCCCTATTTATCATTTTATGCTTATGTATAATTGGCTGCACATATGATTAAGATCAGATGTATTATGGGAAGGAACAAATGCAGTAGAGGAAAATATTGTATAACCCAAACTGTCAATCAAACCAGAGCACTACACTAACTGTGCCCCTAGCAGTTAAAATCCTATCATGAGAAGTTTCAGACACTTCCTGTGGTCCCTGATCCTTCTCACTTTAGTACCTTGTGCCTTGGGATAATTTATACATTTACTATTGCTTTCGTTTTGATAAAGTGTCTTTCTGTATAACTACTTGTGTGCACCTTTCTTCAGTTCTTTGAGTAAGATGCCAAGAACATGAGACACCCAGAGACCACTGGCAATGAACCATGTTGTTGAATATCATTAGATATTTTTCACTTTGCCAGGCAAATTCATCTATTTATTAATCTCTCTAAGAAGTATCCTGCCATTTATTTTTGTATACTTGCCATAACTTTAGATAAAGGGTGGCGAATGTGAACTCATAGGGCCTCAAGGGAAACACACCAGTAAATAAATAATCATAGATAGTTATGAACAATTATATATTCTCATTTACAGGTTGAAGAGATAGCTTAGTGATTAAGGCAGTTGCCTGTAATGCCAAAAGACCCAGGTTCAATCCCAGGACCCACGTAAGCCAGATGCACAAGGTCACACATACACTTTGAGTTCATTTGCAGTGGCTAGAGGCCCTGGTATGTTCATTCTCTTTCTCCTTCTCTCTCAAATAAATTAATAAAGGTAAAAATTCTCATTTTCTATTATTAATATTTGGTCAGGAGAATACAGTAGAGAGATGATTGAGCCAATCTGAATGGGTTACAAGAGGCTGTCTAGAGTTGCTTGTCTCTGGAGTGAAAGGGAATTAGTTAACCAAAGAAGCATCAGGTTAAAGAAACCATAAATACCAAAATTCAGAGAAAAGGGTGTGAATTCGGGTGACTAAGAATGTAAGAAAGAGGAGCTGCTATGAAGAACGGAGTGAAAGACAGATAAAAGGAAGTCATTGAGAGCTATTATCTTCAGGGAGTGTTGATATTTTTTTCTAAGGTTATAAAGAAATAAAGCCAAATTAAAAATTTTAATATGAGGAGTGGCATTGTAGTTATATTTTAGCTTTGGACAAACAATAGAGGGTGACAATAGGCAGAAGAGAAATATGTGACTGATATTTTAGACTTGAGATAACAATAACTGAATTAAGGCAAAGACAATGGAGTTTTAAAAGAGGGACACAGGTCTGAGAGTTGGGACTTATAGCTGTAATTAGACATTTAGTTGTATGTTCATTATATCAATAACTTTCTCTGGTTAAATATCAGCTTAATGAGGGCATAGATAGTATCTATTTTAACCATCACTGTATGTTCTATACTTTACACACTATCACATAAATACCGCTTATTGAGTAAATGCCAGAATGAATGAATTTGAATGCTGTACTCATGTTTGTACACTTACATGCACTGGGCAGTCTGTTAAGTAGTGAGCATACAGTACAGACAAGTAAGCAAGAGCCCTGTCCTCATAGAGAAACCTGAGATAGTAGTCATCACTGTGATGTAGAAACTTGCTTGGAAAATTCTAATGATGGGAGTGGCTACACTAAATTAGAGGGTCATCAGAGACCTTTTATGGTGATATTTGGTTTGAGATTTGGATGATAAAAAAGAAGCCAGCCTCTGGGGGCAGAGAGTTCAGACAGAAGGAAATAAATAAATGAATTAGACAGATTTGACAGAACTTGTTGAATAACTGGATGTGGGTGTAAGAAATAGACTAAGATGAGTCACAGGATCTAGAAAATGTTATTTCTATTAGCTGAGTTTGGAAACACTCAAAGTACAGACCGTGATGTAGAGGATGAGTCCAACCGCCTGATGCTGCCTTTAAAGTCCCTGTGAGGTGTTAAGTTGCCATGATGGTGACTCACCTGGAAGGGGCAGTCTCTAAGAATGGCAAGGCATGAACCTTGCCTCTGGGGGTGGTTAGGACGCTTGTCTCTAGGTGAAACTCTTACATTGGAAGTGCCTTAGGCGATTATACTTGCTGAGTGTCTCTTGTTGCTATTCAAACCTGATTTCATGACTCATTATTCTCTGTTAAGGTGGACATCCAAAGCTACTGAGACTGCTGGCTACTGTAGCCTCAAGCACTTCTGTTAAAGGTGGACATCCAAAGCTAGTGTGATTATCATAGGGTTCAGCTGACAGTGGGGCCTCTAGGTTCTTCTCCATCCCTGCATGCCTCCTTATAATGATCAGTATTAATGCTGTTTCAATTTCTGGTTTTCACTTCAATATTTTCAAAGAAGTTTGATTCTTTTTAGGTCCCATTCACTAGTTATGCCCTGCTAAATAACTTACCTGTACACATCAAACATGTGGTTCATTTTTGTGCGTGTGTGTGTGGTGGGGGGATCCAGTTCAGAGCTGTGTGGTTTATTGTAAATAGGTTTCAATACTGTCTAGGACTAGGGACTCTTCATTATAAGTCATAGATAAGAAAGGCAGAGCCGGGCGTGGTGGCGCACGCCTTTAATCCCAGCACTCGGGAGGCAGAGGTAGGAGGATTGCCGTGAGTTCGAGGCCACCCTGAGACTCCATAGTGAATTCCAGGTCAGCCTGGGCTAGAGTGAGACCCTACCTCGAAAAACCAAAAAAAAAAAAAAAAAAAAAAAAAAAAAAAAAAAGAAAGGCAATGATTCTGCTTCTTTGCTAAGGATCCTTCCGCAGTTAACTCTGGAAGGTATTGTCTGAATAATGATGATCCAAGGTAGATAGAATGATGCTGTTTTATGCAGACATTACAGAACCTCCCTGCTAGACACAGCCACTGAGCTCCACAATGAAACACTATTTCAATAGAGAAGGTTCAACTGCATAGAATTTGACCTGAACAAACTACTCCACTTGTTAGATAACTTTCAGAAAGTGCCAGAGAGCTAGAATTTAGCAAATGATTATATTAAGTGTGGACAGAATGCATGCACTTGTCTGTGAACATATCGGACTGCAGTTCCAGCACACAGACACTGACACAGGCTGTAAAAGTAAAAGCATCTTGGTCACACTTATCATAGCTGGACGTGTCCATCAACAACCAGATTATCTTGTCTCTCAGAATGTCATTCCCTAAGGGACAGCTTGAACTTGACCTTCTATCTCCTTGGATGTATTATACTCGGTTTTACCATACATGCTTGAGACACTCCTGTCTTTTGGTTTGATTTAAAAAGCGTATGAAATAGGATGTTGTTTTTCAGTAGATTCCATTAAAATCTTCTCAATTTTCAAATTACCATGGGTAGATTTTTACTGACACTGTTTCTAGAATCAATATCTTGACACAGCCTTATTAAGTTGCCCCTATTGAATATTGTATATCAATGCCATTTACAAAATTTATGTAAAAAGCATTTATATTTTTCTTTCATAAGCCTTATGACTTTTCAATTAAATTTATTCTTTGCTATTACTCAGTGTTAGTTGTAGTAGGGAATGGATTACCAATTTCTGTTTCTTTCATTAATAATTCTTTCAAGAATGGACATAAACCACTATGGACATCCATGCATCTTACAAAATAATCCTTACTCATGTTAGTAGTGTGTTGAGGCTCATATTTTGCAGGACATACTATGATAACATGATTAATAGGAATATTACTATAACCATTAGTTATTTCTGCTCAGATTCTTAAGCCAAGCAGATCTATGTTTGAGCTGCTCACCTCTATGCAGTTGTGCAACACTGGGGTTGGAGGTGCAGCTTGGGATCAAAACACTGCTATAACAGGAGAGAAATCTCAGACTTGACCCCTGGCACTCTACAAAAAAATGTCAAGCCTAAAGGCAGGAAGTAAAGAAGAGAGGGATGGAGGGAGAAGGTTTGTGTGATATTGAGCAAGTTGCTTACTCAGCTCTCATAAGTCTTCAGTGTGACGTGGAAACATAAAAGATTCTATGGGAGTTGATTACTTTTGTGTCAATTATAATCAAGGCTCTCAACTTAGTTTATAGGTCAACTAGAATTATGCTGATTTTCTTAATATTGATTTTAGGGAGAATAGGAAAAACAAACATATGACGTAAAAGTATTTTGTAACACTTACCCAAAGCTTTGTCAGATTTTATAAGGAGGTAAATATTACTCTTGAACCAAAGTTGAATTTGAATTATTATATTTGATTAAAAATTATACACATATATAAAAATTAAAACTGAAGCAAGAATTCAGGTTTCTTGCTGCTAGTACAAGATTAAATGACTATGTGTTGCCTAAACTAACTGAGCTTATGTTTCTCACACACTTTCTCTTGCAGTCTCAAGTCTGCATCCAGTTTCACCTTGCATGAGTCTTTCCATGACAGCCTGAAAACTTATTGAAAATAAAAATTTTTATGTCAGGGATTGTATATAAAGGGGAAAATGAAGGGGCTAATTTTCACTGAGAACCCAAGTAGGTACAATTCTATTAAATTATGCCTTATTTGACAATGTTAGATAGATGGCAAATCAAATTCAGTGAGTTCCTTGTTGTTGGGGAGCATGCTGGTTAGTTTATTGCTGGGCAACATCAGCTTTCTTGGGACTGTTGCAATTGAGTAGTGGATGACTTGAAGGTTCTGCCAACATTTCCAAGCACAAGGATTTAGTAAGCCATGGAAATGCTGACAAGAGGTGTTGACAGCAACTCATAGTTGCATTATGGTATTCTGATGCCAAGTGCTTTAATTGGCCTGCTTCCCGAGCTCAGCATCCAGCCATTGAGAAGAGGCCGCTTTGTTTCTCAACACCTGAACCTGTCTTGTCATTTCATTCTCTGGAACTTTTCTGAGTTACAGATTGTTATAGAAGTTTGCTTTTTATAAAGTGTGTCAAAATACATTTTCTCATAAGGAAGAATAATCCAAGAATACATTCAGTTGATTTTTATTTTCTTAATAAATTGGTAATAGATTAATGTAAAAGAGAAAATACAGTCCACATTTTACTCAGGTAGCCTGTTGAAGCCACATTATTACATTGTGACTTTTTTTTGAAAAACAATAGATTTGGTACTAACAGGAATTTAAATTTGTGGTGACAGTATGTTCATAAGGTGGGGGAGTAGCTAGCAGTGATGTTACAGAAAGAAAGTTTGAACTACTAAGTCATCATTGACCAAGAGTTACTTGTAGTAGACATATAATTTATTTATTTATTTTAAAATATTTATTTTTTATTTGCAAGGAGAGAGACAGATGAGAGAAGAGAACGAGAAAGAGTGTGTGTATGAGAGAGAGAGACTGAGAAGAATGAAGGGTGAGCCAGGACCTCTTGCTCCTGCAAAGGAGCTCCAGAAGGATGGGATGGATGCTTTATGCTTCTGGTTGTACATAGGTATTAGGGAATCAAACTGGGGCCTGCATGCTTTTCAAGCAAGTCCTTTTGACCACTGAGCAATTTTTCTGGCCCAGATGATTTAATTAGATATCACAGAGCCCAACTTCCTTTCTTCAGTGCCCAGAATGCTTGGCATGAATTTTGGCACTGACACTTTCATCTTTAGCACCTGCCTCACCCAACAAGTGATCTTTGAGAGGCTCCCGTAGGCTGCACATTGTTTCCAATATGAAGAGGATAAGTAAATAAGATGTAGTTCTTCCCTTTGAAAGTTTACAGTCTTCTTGGATAATATACTCATAGACCACAGAATTAACATCACACAATAAATGCTTGCATATGAAAATGTACAAAATGCTGCCACAGTGAGCAAAGGAATAATTAATTGTGCCTAAAGGGTCAGGCAACACTATATGGAAGGTGATGTTTGGACTGTACTTAGAGATTCCTAGCAGATCAAACAGGAAAGAAGGAGGAATAAGACCTTTCCTCCATGAGTTTCTTCATTCTCACTCATCTTATTCCTCCTGATGAAGTATAAGCCCTGGATCTAGTCACTGCCCTGTAAGCTACCTCAGCTTCCCAGCCCTTCCTCCCCAGTCTGTCTTACTTGACAAAACACAGCAGGTGCCTGTTTTCCATGTTATCAAAATGTCTAGCTTTATTCAGCAGACTGGAGCTTCACTGGTTGGATCTCCTTCAAATGTAGACCATCAGTCTTAGACCTTCACACTGCATAATAGCTGACAGTATCCAGTGTCTCCACCTCCCCTCCCTCCAAGAGTGCTCTCTATGCTGCTCCTCCTCCATTTTCTACCACTCTCTGTTAAGTCATAGGTGACAAGCCTTTGTAGAGTATCCTTATCTTTCTGCTTCCAGAACCTCAATGGCTTTTGTGCTTGAAGAATCCCTGCTTCTACTGCATCCCTTTCCTTCATTTCTTCAAACATTTGCTCTAGTAGTCATCTCTCCTTTCTCCTGCAACATTAATTTCTTTCTACTGGACCATTCACACCAGTTTTCAAGGATGTTTTACTATAATCCATCTTAAAGAAATCTTTTCATGATGCTCTGTCCTTACCCAGTTTCTGACGTCTTCTCCCTGCTCCGCACTTGTCTCCCATGAATCTGCATTCCCCCCCTGCCACTCACTTCACCAAAGGCCTATAATTTCAAATCTCTTAAATAGAGTCTGAAGGTATTCAATATCTTTATAATAAAGTCAAATTATGCACAGTATTTTAAGAAGCACATATATTTAGACTGATATAAGTTAATAATTGCCTTTTAAGAGTACTAAAGTATAAGCAATGTTATTCAATTTTCTTTTGGAAGAAATTGTATCTGACATTTGAGCAAAATGAAATGTTTAATTTAGGAATGTTTCACTATAACTAGAAGTCAATAATTAGCCTTAATATTATTTTGATATAATTAAGATATAAAAGAATAGATTTTGTTAAATACTTGAACATTTCTATAATTTTTACATGTTTTAAAACTTTTTGAGGTAGAGTCTCACTCTAGCCCAGGCTGACCTGAAATTCATTATGTAATCTCAGGCTGGCCTCAAAGTTATGGAAATCCTCCCTCTGCCTCCCTAGTGCTGTGATTAAAGGTGTGTACCACCATGCATGGCTATAATTTTTTTTTTACTTTTTAATCAATCTATTCTATTGCATCCTTTTAGAATGAACATAAATTTCAAAGGGGAATGCTTGTTAAGAGTTGTAGTTTTTCAGTCTGATTAATTTTACTTTTAATCTGGTTCATAAAATTATACAGCATTTATTTTATAAGTAGAAATGATTGCTCTTACATAGCAAACATGAACAGAAGTCCTATTTAATCTATGGATTAGGTTCAAATTTAAAGAGAAAGGAATCGAATTACAATGTACTTAGGTAAGAGATTTGGGCTCTTTTGCATACAAACTCAGAATATAGAGCTAAACACAATGGAACAAGTATTTTGGAAAATTAGAATGTTTAAAAAGTTGAAAGGACCAACTAAAATGTCACATTACCAGAAAGAAATGTAAAATGTGCACCCAAAGAAATTAAATGTGTGAAGCTGCTCCCTTGCATGAATTTTATTTTAAATATTATTCAGCCACTGATCTTAATGCTACAGGAACTGTATAAAATCACAGCAACTCAAAACTATTCCCTTTGCATGTGTTCAGCAGAAAATTAAGTCTTTTAAAGTATATTTTGCATATTGAAAGACCTGAAATAACCCTGAGAAGCAAGGAGGAAAATGGAGACAAGAGAAAAACGGGAAATCTGTGAAGCTGGAATGATTTCATCTCTGCATCTTGCTCAGCCACTGTCAGGGATAGGTGGTTGCTTCTTTTGTCAGAAAGAGTCCTAGTTACAAGTGCAATTAAAGCTGGGGCAGCAGGGAAATCTAGTGATTTGTTGTGATTAAATATATCTGCCAGAATACAGGTTTCCTTCCTCTCTTCCTTTCTTCACCTAGCCATATAAGAACTCTGTTGTGCCCATTGTTGCTGCTATATACCCCTGCAAAACTTGCCACTGGAAAGGAAGCCCACTGGTCATCATTTGATTGCCTGGCATGAGACTAGGGTGCTAGGACATCAGATCAGGATGACAGAACTCTCACCAATTAAACTTATTACATTTCTTAGTAAAATTATAATCAGATCAAAATCTTGTGGAAACGTTGATTGAAAAAAAAAAAACTCCAGCAGAATTTCCAGGCTATCACCATGAATACAGACACTGTGGTCAATTTTATGACACAAGTGATGGGAAAGTTAAGGCTATTTTAGGTCCCAAGAATGATACTTGGAGCCATTAAATTTCATAGTTGCAGATCTTGAGAGGTGGTGAAAATGTGGAAGGCAGTGAAGGCTGAAGCACAGACTCCCAGTCAGGAAATGTCTGGGCATGGTTGTCTTTAGAAGGCTGGTAGTCATTGTGAGCCTCTCAGCTGACATGCATCCTGGAGTGTTTCTGTAAGAAAACTCTGAAAACTACAGGGAGTCATGGACTCTACCAGTGGGGAAGAAGGAGAAGGAGGCAGATGCACATTTGGTTGTAGAACTCAGTGGGAAGGAAATGCTCCGAGGTGGTATGTTACTGGGTAGTGATTAGTAGAGTAGGGAAAGAAACCATGGTTTATGTCGCTAATTTTTCAGAGAGCATGGTGGTATTATCATGAGTACACTGGAAAATGCCTCAGAGCTTGTGAGGCTTTGCTATGTGCTAGTGGGGAGAGGAGATGTCTTGAGCAGTGCACATAATACATTGCGACCTGGCTGATGGAGTGCTGGCCAGAGAACATACTCAGGCTGGAGAGAAGTGTTGGCAGTGCATCCACCCACAGCTGATCTCCGAGGGTGTGGGGGTAGAGCTGTTAGCTAGGTTCTCGGTGGGTATTTCTGGCTTGAGATAATGAGATCAAATCAGATATTACTGTGATGGTTCAAGACCTTGTCTTAGTAAAGAAGATGTGAAAGACAGTATATTTTCACATTAAATGTTTTAATTTCCAAAATGTGCTGAGTGAGTTTATAAGTGTACAAGAAGACACCAACGGTGGCACAAGCTTTTGTTCATGCTGGCTGGGTGTCTTCGCTAACTTTATCACGTCTTTCACTATAAGGGTTTGGCGAAGAAACTGCTAATTTAAAAATGAAAAAAAGTTCTTTACGATTTCATAACTCTATAATTAAACTTTTAAATACCTTATTGATGATTATAGAAATTTAGAAGAGTTCTCACTTAGTAGTTCTAAAAATCAAATGTCATATTAGCATCACATTCTATTACTGATTTTTGTTGTAATCAAAATACTAAAAATTAATGCAACTTCCTTTATAATGAGATAAAGTAAAACAAATATCTAATTAATGGCATTTAAAATTTTTTGAGAGACAGAGTGAGGGAGAAAGAGAGAGAAAGAATGGGTGTACTAAGGCCTTCCAGCTGTTGTGGATGAACTCCAGACGTATGCGCATGTGTGACATTGCATGCTTGTGTCACTTTTGCATCTGCTATACGTGGGACCTGGAGATTAAAACAAGTGTTTTTAGGCCTCATGGCAAGTGCTTTAACAGCTAAATCATCTCTCCAGCCCCTAGTTAATGGCATTTTAAAACATACCTAAATATTATAAACTACTTTTGTTTGAAATCGTCTTGACTCTAAATGATAGAAAGCATTATTTCATCAAAAATTACCCAAAACAGATTGCAAAGAGGTAACAATAAACAAGTCCTTTTTAAAATAAGACCACTGAGACCCAGAAAAGGTAAATACTTTATAAACAAGCCACAGGGCCTGGCTGCAAATCCAGGCTGTTTGAAGGCAAAGCATTATCCATCAAAGCACAATATGACTCTTCACAGGTGAGGAAGATCAGGCTAATTGTTCTGTTAGACACTAATACGGGAAAGCTATGACATTGGAGGGCTTTCAACCTTACAGTTCTATCAGCTAGCCAGTTTCATCTGTTTTTAAAATGTTTTTGTTTATTTATATATTTGAGAAGGAGAGAGAGAGAGAAAGAGAGAGAGAGAGAGAGAGAGAGAGAGAGAGAGAGAGAGAGAGAGAGAGAGAGAGAGAGAGAGAGAGAGAGAGAATGGGCACACCAGGGCCTCCAGCCACTGCAAATGAACTCCAAATGCATGAGCCCCCTTGTGCATCTGGCTAACGTGGGTCCTGGGGAATCGAGCCTTGAACTGGAGTCCTTCAGCTTCACAAACAAGCGCTTAACTGCTAAGCCATCTCTCCAGCCCCAGTTTCATCTTTTGGTAAATGAAATGCATGGGATTCCTAATAGCTATCAGTTGGAAATCTAAAGAGAACAATCTTGATTCTAAAATCTTGCATGTCTTTTGATCCCCTCTCTTTAGCCACATACTAGTCTTGTTATCACCTTAGTTAACCACAACATCCTCAACCAATTAAAAAAATTAATTGGTTGGTGGGACAGCTCACAATCTTTCCTTTCATGAATTTTTGAAGGTAAATGTTTGATATTTCATAAGATATTCTAATAACTATATAATTGCATTCAATTATAATTTACAGAAAACTTTTAGATGTACAATGCCATAATGTGGCTGGTTTGATTTGAAGTGAAATTAATCATCAAGTGAGAAAAGATAGTGGAACTATCTGGTTCTAAGTACAATTGTCTAAGATTAGAGGGCACTGATCTACTTTCCTTAATGAACTAGCTTGTTGTCAGTTTCCATAAAGAAAATCCAGAATGGATGGTACCATGGGTTCAGGAAATTGGTAAAAATGTGAAGGTAATATTATTATAAAAACACAAATATCCAATTATTTGTTACACTTATAAATAGAATTTCACAATCAGAGTCAATAGAAACATCATAAAACCATTCAGCTGGCCCTGACAATGGAAGCACTAAGGAATCTATCAGAGTATTTCACTGAGATAACTAGTTAAGTGCTATAAGGATGCAGGTTCACAGCTGAACACTGAGATGACAGGAGAGAAAGATGTGGTCATAGCCCTATAATTCAGGACACACTGACTTTCCAGACTTTCCCTTCATTATGTGGATAGCAATAACTATTCAAACATATGCCAATAGAAGGGAGAGCTTAAAAAAAGAAAACATGGAAAGTACATTAAATTGTGATAAACCTTCCAATGGAGTAGTCACCTAAGCAAAGGAGGAATTCATTTACAGAAGAGTAATCATTACTTAGAAATGAATACTTTAGAAACTGGGAAGATGCTTATGAATCTAGATACTTCTGCAGTAGTAGAAAATATACACCTTTGTGGTTCACCCACATGATCACGGAAGTAGAAGCTCTTCTAAAGACCCAAACATGTTAGCCCATACATGCAAACTGTTACTTTATCCTTCAGGTTAATACATATTTCAGAAATGAAACCAATAATTTGCTCTGTGTTGATGGTAATTTTATCTTGGTGGTAATTTTGCCTTGGTAGAATGTAAAAACACATAGTTATCTTGGAAATCAGTGTGGTAAGCCACAGAGAAATTTCATCAAGTTAAAAACAGAACTGCCAGGCATGGTGGCGCATGCCTTTAATCCCAGCACTTGGGAGGCAGAGGTAGGAGGATTGCCATGAGTTTGAGGCCATGCTGAGAATACAGAGTAAATTCCAGGTCAGTCTGGGCTAGAGTGAGGCCCTACCTCAAAAAACCAAAAATAAATAAATAAATAAAATTAAAAAAAAAATAAAAAATTGAACTAGTATCCAGAAATCCTCTTTCTAACTATATATCCAAAAGAATTAAAGTCAGATCTTAAAGGTAGATCTCACATGTTCCCTGCATTTGCATCCAGAACACCCTCAGAATGAAAACCACATGTGTGTAATAGCAGGTGAATAGGTAAGTTAAAAAAGGTGTGTACATGCAACAGAATATTATTAAGCCTATAAAAAAGAAAGAAATCCTGTCATAAGTGACAAAATGGATGGACCTGCTAAGTGATTTTTTAAATAATAATATTTTTTTTAAGATTTATTTATATTTATTTATTTATTAGAGATAGAGAGATAGGGGGAGAGAGAGAGTGAGAATGGGCACACCAGGGTCTCTAGCCACTGCAAATGAACTCCAGATGCATGCACCACTATGTGCATCTAGCTTACGTGGGACCTGGAGAATTGAACCTGGGTTCTTAGGCTTTGCAGGCAAGCACTTTAACTGCTAAGTCATTTCTCCAGTCCTAAGTAATTTGATATAGTCACAGAAGGATTCATACTTCTCATCTGTACTTCTCTGAGGTGTGTAAGATGGTCACGCTCACAGGGCCTAGAAAGAGGATGCTGGGTACACATACATGTTCAATTATGAGATAAGTAGGGATGGAGACTTGCTGTATGTGGTGCCTCTGCTAGAGCATGTACCAGCACACTCAAGAGGGTGGACTTCAGAGTCTGGCTTACAGATACTCTTTCTTCACATCCAAACCAGGAAGTTAACAGAGACGCACACTACCATCTACTCTGCAGAGCTGCTGAAGTTTGGTCAGGTGTACCAGTAATGATGCTTTCAGCAAACCAAACTCACATGGTTCTGCTTCTTTAGTCTGGGACAACCACTCAGTCTTCTTTTGATTCTCATAAACAGAGGCCTCTCCCCCACAGTGCTTCAATGTGGCTCTGGTTTACTTTACATGGGTGCTTCCCAGGAAGTCTTTGTTCAGAGAGTCCACTCAGGGAAGAACATGTTGGCACCTTTTAAAAATGTGCATGCATGGTGCATGTACATGGCTGCGTGCTGCACGTGTGTGTGTGTGTGTGTGTGTGTGTGTGTGTGTGTGTGTGTATGCCTGTTGTGTACGGGTTGTTAGATATTCACAGTAGGACAACATGGAGTTTCTGAAGCTATGTTTTCAGTGGGAAAATCACTTAATAAAAGCAATGATACTGAAGGAATGAAATCCTATAAATGCTAGACCCATCATTTGTTAGTGTAAATGGGTAAGTAGTTTAAAGTTAATCTTACTAATTTTCTATTAAGGAAAACTCAAAATTTTAGGTATGATGATAAAATATAATCTGATTATCAACTCTAACAAATATTCCTCAATCACACTTTTTTGAGTGGATAAACTAGAAATGATAATAAGATTTAAAATTCCACTGTAGACATGAAAGTGCAAAGGTGATGGCGGAGATAGCAGAGGGAGCAGAGTATGGTGAAATTAGAGGAGCAAGGTCAGCCAGACAAATCTGTTCCATCTGAAGGAGAGCTCTTCTGGGGCTCTTTCACAGAATACTAAGTGTTTGACTATGACTCATTTTTAAAAATATTTATTTATTGATTGATTGATTAATTTTCATGAAGAAATAAAAAGTCAAATATAGATGGAGAGAGAATGAGAATGGAAGTGCCAGGGCCCCCAACTGCTACAAATGAACTCCAGATGTGTGTGCCACTGTGCATCGGGCTTTACATGAGTACTGGGGAATTGAACCTGTGTCATTAGGCTTTGCAGGCAAGCCCCTTAGCTGCTTAACATCTCTCTAGTCCCAACTATGACTTACTTTATATAAAATGTCAAATAATTTATTTCTAGGTGAAAATAAAAGCACAAAACTATCAAGGAACCACAAAAATATTAGAAATAGATTCTAAAAATTACAATTTATCACTAAAATTTTCCAGATTCTATAGCTTTTATTCAGATTCTCAGAGTATTCCATTGTAGGGATAAACTCTAAGAACAAACTGTGGGAATATTTCTTATGGACCTTACAAATAACTTTTCTGATACAATTGCTATGAAGTGCTACATTACTTACTTGCATCTTGCCTTAAAGTCAATCTTATGTAAAGCACTCACTTAAAGCAATGTGGTTAGGTTTCCTCTGCTTTGGTATACCTTTGGCCTGAACAGCACAGAGTTGGACTATCTACTCAGAGTAGACATACATGCTTAAGAAGTGCTGATCATAGCACTGAAGATAGCAAGGTCAGTAACTAAGGGCCACAAATCTGTTGAAGGCAATAGGTGGGCTTAATGTGACTGCTCTTGTGATCTGAGTGGATGTGTGTTTTGGATTATCAGAGTCAAGAAGTTCATACAGCTAAATCCCTTCCTTTAACAAATGTTTAAGGATTATCCAAAGTTGGAAGTCCCTTATACTTTGCTTATACAATGTATTGCTTGTTCACTGATTACTGGCTTTGGCTGTTCATTAAAAATGCCAATGAGTTCTTGTATATAGAAGAAGCCACAGCCGCAGCAAAATCAGAGCAGCAGTGACAGTAGATGCAGCAGGTTTACTAATGGCTTAAACTAAACTTTTCTTCAGTTTCTTTTTTCCAAGGTTATAGCTAGAGACAGCTAGCCCACTTCTGGGCTGGATATATTAGAAGTCAGTTCTCCCATTTTTCAGGCTCTGCTTCTAGAAGCAGTTTGCCCACTTTTGGTTAGAAAAGTTTCAGAGGTTAGTCTTCTTTAAATTCAGGGCTATTCCCACCAAATAGGACAGTCTATGACCCCTTTGAATCTCTTCTTCCACTGACCAGTGAGGTTCTTACATGCCAACCTTACTGTTTTGTATATGATCACAGGATTTATTTTACTCATTGACCTTTCAAAGCAGTGCACCAGGAAGGCTCTGGGAAGGCTCCTGTCTTGTTGGTGTTCTGAGACAGAGGATTGAGGTGTTTGCTTCATGCCTGTGTGTATGGAAGGGCAGATGTAGACAGTAATATTAGCTTAAGACAGGTCTCTTTTACTTTATGTTACTCCATATTCTCATAATTATCACATATTTATTTATATGAAGAACTTTATATCAGATTAAAACAAAGATTTAATCTTTAACTTTAATAAATTACTAATGGAAGAGGCTTGAACTTGGAGATATTAGAATTCTTTTGAGATATTAGATTTTTGGAGGGGTTATGAGGTAGGGTCTCACTCTAGCCCAGGCTGACCTGGAATTCACTATGTAGTCTTAGTCACCACACCTGACCAGAACATTTTTTGTTTTACAAATATGGAATGGTTTTACTTATAGATAAAAAACTCATCACTATTACTAGCCATTTATTCATTCATAAGCCATCATGTTACCTCTGTAGAAATTGTTCCCAAATTTTATTTTGAAAATTTGTTTTTGTTGATGTACCTTTATATATTTATATATATTATTTACTGGCACTATGTCACATTCCAATAAAAAGCAAATAAGTTTTATTTATTTAATGCTTTCTTCAATATTTTAAATATTTATTTCCTTAATTTGGTGTTACTCTCCTCCCTTGTCATGCCTAAACTATTATTATGTGTGAAGCTGACACATATAGATAAGGGAGAAAGGGAGAGAGGAGAGAGATGAGAGAGAGAGAGAGAGAGAGAGAGAGAGAGAGGAAAATTGATTTAAAGTTCATATCTAGGCTATCAGTCTGCTAGTAATCAAGAGCTTCAGTCATTTTTTTTTTTTCTGGCTGAACAATGTTCAGCAAAGACTCAATTGATGTAGTCAGATTCCTATATAATTTTCTCTGAAGAAAAAGTTAAGGGACACAAATGCCCAGATGCTATGGCAAGCATCTCTCACTGTGATCCTGATTCCATCTTTTCTCTTGTCTACTAACTGTTGAGTCAGCAGTGGTAATGGTACAGCCTCTCCTTAATGGTGCTTATGTTTCAAGTCGGCAAAGAGGAAATAACAATCAGAGAATCAAGCACTACAAAGACGCTGAAAGGGAACAGTGAGGAGATAACAAGACTAAGAAAACTTTACCTGATATGACTGGGGAACGTCTCTGGGAAGGCATCCTGTAAAGACAAATGGGAACTACAAGGACCTGCAACACAAAGATGTGTGGTAGGAGAGTCCCTGACATAGGAGCAGCCAAGTCCTGGTGGTTCTGGAGCAGGGGCAAATTTCTGTTCAGGAGGAGCACACATCTAGCTAAAGAGTTCTTGAAGACAGGAAGCATGCCCTGAGAAAGATCTATGGTCTTGCTTTGATATCTCCCACACATGATGTCTCCCGTACACTGTCAGAGTTGGATTGCTAGGCCAGCCAAGTGGTGCATCAATCATGGTATGGAAGAATCGCTATAATGGCCTCTATCCACCCCTGTCTCCAAGAGTCATGTCTTTGTCTACATCTATCAAACTGTGACCAACACCACATGGCAGAAGTCATGGTATGCTACTTCTGAGATCAAATCATAAGGATTTTGTTTTCCCTCCCTTTCCTTCTCTCTCTCTCCTATTCCTGAGATGCTAGCTGCTAACTTGAGGGTAGTCTTCTGTGATGTTTTGAATGAATGTCCCCCAATTGATTCAGGAGTTTATTAAAGATTGTGATTTAGCCAGGCGTGGTGGTGCATGCCTTTAATCCCAGCACTTGGGAGGCAGAGGTAGGAGGATTGCCGTGAGTTCGAGGCCATGCTGAGACTCCATAGTGAATTCCAGGTCAGCCTGGGGTAGAGTGAGACTCTACATGGAAAAAAAAAACCAAAACAAACAAAAACAAACAAACAAACAAAAAGATTGTGATTTAGATCTGCAGCCTTCTGGCTGGAGGAGAAGTCACTGTGGGCAAATCTGAATCTGGATCTGAATTCCAACCTAAGGCATGCAAAGTGCCTGAGTTCTGCCTGAGCTCCCAAGTGTGCTTGCTTATGATGTAGGTGGTGGCTTCTCTCTCTCTGCTTGGACCTATAGAAGTGGGCCAGCTTCTTCTGCCATTAAGGAACTTCCCCTGGATCAGTAATTCTCAAATAAATCCCTTCCTCCATAACCGTGCCTGTCTGGAAGTTCATCCCAGGGCATGAGGCTGTCTGCTACACCTTCTATGGCTAAGAACCAAAGCCTCTTATCTACCAATGGGAAGCACACCTGCTTAGCAGCACTTGAGTGAGGTTAGAAGTGGATGTCCAGAGGGGAGGGCACTACAGCTCCATCAATAGCTCAGCTATAATTGTGTGAGTTACTCTCAGACACAGTCACCCAGAATCTAGTCTCTCCTCCATTCCTGAGCCTCTGAGACTCTTAATGAAACAAAGAAAGGAAGGAGGAATGGACGAGTAAATAAAAAGTGTAAAACAAAGAAGCCACTGAAGGATGGGCTTTCCTTCACAGATCATGTTTGTTTGAACTTGTACTGCATCCCCACATTCTGATCACCATTCAAAGGTTAAGAAGGGAACTATTTTTTCCATGGGAAAAACGGTACCATTGGGTCTTAAGATTTTTACTTTGGATCATAGAGTTCTTTTCATATATTTAACTATCTCTGTTATCATACATAATGAAGGCTCAACTGTTTCAATGAGTTCTTGAACAAATGTTTATCTGAGGGCTTAACTTTCATCACTCTGTGATATACCTAGAGGAGTGACCATACAGGAATATTGTAAGATGATTGTAAACACTATTTCTTATTTAACTGAAACATTGAACCTAGAAATGTCAAGTCTATAAGTTTGCATTTAATGTATATCATAATTTTTACATACATTTACATTTTGCATAGATTGTCAGGTACATATAGCCTTTAAGACAATTTAATTTAAGAAAATAAGATAGACATCATTTAAGATTTACCAAATACTAATTTACCAAATACAGCTTGCTTATATTCTGGAGGAAATCATAACTTATCTCTTTTCAGAATAGTTACTATGAAACTAAACTTGTTTTCCCTAAAACCACATTTTTACTTCTATTTTTATTCAAAGTAGAAAATGAAGGAAAGTAGAAAGCCCTCATATAGCTCTGTTATCAGTTTAGCTTGGTGTTCAAGATATAATGTCTAGTGAGAATGCAGTATGATAACTTCACAAGATTCTTATATTCTCATTCCATAGACACCAAAACTAAGATGTAATCCTCCATGTATTTTATGACTATATTTGGCTCGTTAGATTTTTGTTGATACAGTATAAAATGAACATACTAGATTACAAATAACTGCAAATGTTTCTCAGAATGTATAAGTTACATAAGTTATATGTGCATAGAATTCTACTAGAGACCCAATGTTCACTTTTAAGAGATGTTCACGTTTTTCCATTTCCAAAAATACTAACCATATTATTCAACTTAGTTTAATTCTATTTAACACTAAGTCATAATCTCAATGCCTACAAAATACCTAAGTACCAATTAAGAGACCTGTTACTCATTTTTCTGTTCAGTTTGTAGTCATATCATATGAAGCCCATATTCACTCCATATTAGATTGGAGGCTTTTATTAAAACTTATATTTTATAAATACATACAAAATCCTGAGAATCTTTATCAGGTTTGTTTTATAGTTCTAATCTGAGCCATTATTTTAGAGCAGTGCAGGTTCTCCTCCACTTACTTAGTCTTGTTTCCTTGACTTCAAAGCACTTATTCATATGAAAAGAAACACTCTACTTCACTTAGCTTTCCACTTAGCCATGTGTCCACTTTGAATGTAGCAAACAAAAGACAGAAACAGGGGCACCAACTGTGTTTGCAGGAGATGATCACTAGCACCAAAACTCTCATATGTCCATCTGTTTTCTCATTCAATCCCAGAAACAAAGGCTTACTCAAACTGTGTTATGGAATACATCCCTTCTGTCTAAGCTCTTGTCCTAAGTACCATACATGAAGACATGTATAGATGTGTTCTTTGTGAGTATAACTAAATTAATTCTAGACCACTGTTGGAGATTATCATCAAATCTATGCCACGGGGATGGAGAGATGGCTTATTGGTTAAGGTGCTTGCCTTTGAAGCCTAAGGACATGGGTTCGACTCCCCAGATGCACATGGTGACACATGTGTCTGGAGTTCATTTGCAGTGGCTAGAGGTCCTGGCATGCCCATTCTCTCTCCTTCTCTCTCTGATAACTAAACTAAACTAAAATATTAAAAATCTATGCTACTATATTGCAGTGACTAGTTTTCATGCATCATATCATATAAAGTATACTTGAAGGTACTTTATTGGTATATATAGCATAAAAAACAATGAAACTCAACCCTGATTTATCAGAGAATGAATTCAAAAGGAAAAACTAAGGTTAAATTAGTTCAACTGAGGAATGTGTCTAAGTCCTGTTGCAATAGAGAATGAATTACTATACTCAGTGTCTTTCTATAAAACTGAAGGAAAGTAAAAATAGTAACACAGTACATATTTTAATTGTCACATACAAATCATATGGATTCATTTGATTAAAATCCCATTAAAACTAGTTTCAAACCTTGAACAATAATTATTTCTGTGCAACATAAAATTCCATTATTATGCATGAATAATGGAAAGCGAGGTGAATCAAAGCATTTTATTAAATTAAACAGTGCATAAAATTAGCTCTTGTTTTAAAATATTTTTTTGAATTTATATAAACCAAATTTTCAATAGCATAAAGGAAAAATTTGCATGAAGATGTAAATATTGATTTCTTTTTTTGTAAATCATTTTAGAATCCCTTGAAAATTTTAGATATTTTTTCTTTAAAACTTTCTGGCATTCTTGATTCAAAAATTGAAAAATATCATAAACTACACATTAACTTATAGTATTAAGCATCCTTTTAGGTTGAACCTTATGAAATTAGTTACTAGTAATGTTGCTGTATCTTGTGGAGTGTCTTGAGCCATGAGGAGAACCTTCAGTGAACCCTCTTAACCTTTGTCATTTCAACATTTTACAGGACAGGAAGCAATCTTATTTAAGTACAATTCAGTCAAAATGGAAAAACTGGCAGAGTGCAATTTGTCATTTCTAGATACTGAAAAATCACCATTGAACATTTAGAAAATATTCAATCACTTACTTTGGTAGAGTTTTCAAGTGATTTTCTCTTAACTCCAAGATGCGCAATTTGACAAGTCTGCACAAAAGAGTTTAAAATTATTCCCTACTACTCCTGCATACGAACACGAGAACACTTGCATGCCACAGTGAATTGCCATTATCACTGTCCAGGTGACGGCTCACATTTTACTTTCCTGACAGATACACACAGAGACATATGCAAACTCATGAGGAAAGGGGTTAAGGTCATTCACTGAGTGACTGCTCACATTTTACTCTTGTGACAGACACACACACAGACATATGCAAAGCCATGAAGAAAGTTATGGCCCCATTGGGAAATGACAAAACACCTGCCTAGAAATGACTTCATGAAGTAACTTTGAATTCCAGTCATTTAAGTCTCTAATGTTTAATAAAAATTCAATCACTATCATTCTTAATGACTCTGCACTCAACAAATTGTTGAATGTATAGTAAATATCAGATGTATTCATTAAAATATAGTAGTACTTTCTACAAGAGGCCATAGGCTGATTTGAAAGATAGAATAGCACAAAGATGAAAACTCTTAGCTTGATGTTAAGACAGACTTGTGTAACACCTAACAGTTTCATATTAATTATACAAGTGAATTAACCCTGTATGACTTTAGTTTCTTCATCAGTAAGTATATAGTAATAGTATCAAAGTCTCAGAGTTGAAATTAAATGATGTCATACAGGTAAAGCAATTCCTAGCACTCAGAAGTTGTAATAAATACATGTTATTACTAGTTTCCTTGAACACACATGTTAATGCTATAATTACTCTCTCTAATGAGTTTTAAATTTCACTATACTGAATTTTACGCTGGATTTTCTGAATTTTTAATGTTTTAGAATTATTTCACAGCCACCCATAGCTGTTTTATTGTGCTTTGAAGAATTCATCTAGGTCTTTTTACTGTTTTAAAAAAATTTTGTCTATGTCACTTTTTCATTTTCATTTTACCTCCTATCAAGTTTCAATTTAGCTTAAATATAATTCAATCTGTACATGTAAGTACCTCAGCACATAGATATGTTGCTAGTAAAAGAGTTTTCTTAGACATCTGAAAGCCTCAAATCCAGCAATTGTATTGTGATGACATTTGAAATGGATTTTGTCCTTTTTGAGTATAAAATATCAGATTTTGGGAAAAAATGTTAAAGATCCTATTGTTAAGCTACTCAGCTGAAGGAATAAAACTTTTTAAATTATAATACTAAAATGGAGTGTGTTTTGGCAATTTACACAAAGAATAAATTCTGATTCCAAGCAGTTTTGGTGTTGCTATTAAGTGTTCTGTATGCTCACATCCCATTTCAGGACTATGTAAAGGGAACTGAAAAAAATTCAAGGCAAACAAGTGTCCTGGGGTGTCATAGATACATTATGAGATGCATATCATTGGGCTGAGGTCAGTACTAGGAGAATGACTGTGGTTTCCATGTGTAGATGGGTGAAGTTTTAGTTCATGTAGAAGCTGGAAAATGCTTTGAATAATTGTCCATGAGTGTAATGACATTTTGAACCATAAAGGGAAGGAGTCTAGGAACTAGTACTGAGCTTCAGTATGAAAATGGAGGTCACTGTGTGCTAAGTGACTTTATCACTCCACCGAGTTCTTCCTAGTGTCATCTCCTAGGCTCTGTCAACACACAGTATGTTGGTTTATGTGTACTCTATTATTTGAACAATTTCAAGGTAAACAACTGCAGTTGACAATGAACTTAGAACATCTCTACCTATATGATGTATATGTTATACAAGAAAGTATATTTGGAAATACTGGATCAACTTATGAATGAAAATGAATTTGTTCATAATTTCATTTCCAAGTAATCAGTCTTTTATCTCATGAAGTTTTGTATTAGAAAAACTGTTTCTATATTTTGACTTAACATAGTATTAAAATATTTTCCTATTATTGTTAATTGCTTCATAGTATTATCATGTAGCTCTAACCAAGGTATACATGAGTCTATATTCTTAATTTTGTCAATAATGAAAGATATTCTTGTACATAAATATCAATGATTATATGAGAGATTTCCAGAAATAATTACAAAAGCAATGTTTGTAAATATTAGTTTTAAAATTATGAAATATCTGTTCTGATATGCTATAAGTCATTCTCAAAATAAGCTAGAACACAGTAAATGTCTTCACTGTCATTTTCATTTGTATTATATTTGATATTTGTGAATTTCTTGGTCACCTCTGTGTTTCATTGCAAGTTATGTGTATGCTATCTCCTATTACCCTCATAGCCTCTGTCTCCACACTCCCTTGTACAGGTTTTTTATGTGAAAGATCTATCTATCTATCTATCTATCTATCTATCTATCTATCTATCTATCATCTATCTATCTATCTATCTATCATCTATTTATATGTTTTTCTTACACAATGGAAACATTTTCATAGTTCATTGTTGTGCCTAAGCAATTCTTTTTAAAAAGGTTATTCTATTTTAAAAGCATTTGGGTGGCTCAAGCCTATACTATTCTTTGCTTCTCTGCTTGTGAAGGTATTTTGGAACCCAAAGGCCATATGCATTATTTGGGTTTTATTTTTTATATTGAACTATAATCCATCTATAATTTATCTGTTTATTTATGATATGTGAAGATATAATTTTGTGTTTTTTCATAGTACGTTTAGTTATTAATATAGTTACTTATTGTATAATAATGAGGCCTAACTGTAACTATGACTGTCACTCATCTCCTGAAGCTGGTGAATAAGATGCAGAGCCTGGCTTTCTGACTCTTACCTTCCAAAGTTGGCTGGAAGAAACTCAAGGAAGGCGTCATTCAGGTAGAGCTGGGTCAGGTTGAGAAGCTGTGTGAAGCCATCGGGAAGTCTAAAAAGGAGTCAAAGTTTTAGTCTCTGCCTCAGTGTTGCTAAAGACATGGGAAAAATATAAATACATATTATCTCAGAGAAGAAAGAAAAGAACAGAAATACAATGTGTTTTCAAAGTCTCCTTTTGTGTCATGGGAATGGGAGAATTTATTGAGCATGATGTTACATCTCAAAATTTTTGCTTGTTATTAAAATAAATAAGCCCTGCCTCCACTTTGCTCTCCTGTGTTGATTTCTGGGTAATTGCCATAACCAGGCAGCATCTCTAACTACTGGCCAAACCAGCACACCAGCCAGGCTGTCCTTTGTGGAAATCTCAAGCTGCCTGGGAAATTTCGTAATTAGATAACCTGCCTTTCCTAGCAGAACAGTCACATATGTAGTTGGGCAATGATTTCTGTATACTCCCTGACTTCAGTTAGTCGTGAAGACCTGTCTGCAATCTATTACTGCAGCATACCTTAACATGAGCAGGAAAGAAGCTTACCAACCCTGCCCCACAAATGCTTGTCTAGCTCAGGCTCAACGTGGTAATAGATGTGATTCAAATTGGCGAGGCTTGATAAAAATGATCCAGAGAACTGGACAGATAATTGAATGATGCAATGGCTGTAAAAGAGGCCTTTGACACTGAGAAAATGTCCTTTGGAAGAATTTTAGAAATTAGATGAAGTGATTACTTAAAATATTAAATCTTTCTTCCCTAAAAATGTTTTAATTCAGAGACTCTCCAGTAGACTTTTCCTTGAAACAATATTGAATTTTCTCCAATTAGCAAATTTCTATTTTCAATGCCATTATCCATGGTCTAGTTCAGACTATGAACTTTTGTCAAATCTTTCTAAATTGCCCTTTTCTCAAATTATAACATTTTTACTTTCCTCCCATATGCTATCAGCATTCTTGACAGAGCTGCCTGTACTTACTGCATCCTACTTTCCCTAGCCACTGTCTTCTGCAATCTTCCTGACTCTGTTATTGAAACTGTACTCAACAAAGCCTCTAAAGACCTCCTAAGTCTCCTTCCATTAACTCCACTTCATTCTGCTTCCCACTATGCATAGCAACAGGCACCATCACTGAACATCCCTCCTTTGCTTCCCTGTTTCTCCTCCTGCTCTGGGACAGTGCATCTGAACTTCATTTCATGGCTTCTTTTCCTTTGCTGCATCATTCTTATAAGCTGTCTTCCACATACAAAGAATATATTTGTACACATAATAGAGTGAGGAAATGGAACCCACACCTTTGATACCAACTGGGTGTATCACACTGATCACATCATGATCCTAATTATTTTGTTTTTAAGACATTTGTCACATACCTATTTAACACTCTAAAAAGAGACCTGGTATGCAGTTTACATGTTTATGCATATTATGAAAATCAAATCATATTGTTTATATTTCCTGGAGGCTTTTAGAAATTACTTTCATAGTTTTTAAATCCATCCATTGTGATTAGAACTGACTTGGCATTATAGAATGCTTTTCCACTGTATGAATACACCGTGACTTATGTAGCATTTGCCTGCTAGTAAGTGCTATACCTATTTGTAGATTATTTTTTGCTATCACAAATATTGCTTCTGTGAATACATTTGAATATATATTCCAGCATTCATTTATACAATATTGCTTAAATTATATTCCTAAAAATGGCATTACTGAGTCATAGGAAATACAAGTTTAAATTTACTAAAGGTAGTCAGAATTTATTCATAACTCTATCCATTTATCATCAAAGCATAAGGGTATAAGAATTTCTTTTTCTGTGTTCTTCTTAACCCTTGACTCATTTGTCCCCCCCCCCACTTTTGTCAATGTGGTACATATAAATTACTAACACATTTTTCATTTTACCACTAAGACAGAAATCATTTCTATGTTTAATTATGGATTTTAAGTAAATGTACAGTCAATCTGTGCTTCATCTGTGAAAAACATGTTGATTCCTTCTGCCCATTTTCCCATAGGTGCACACCCTTCATCTCTGTGCTGCACAAGTGACCAGTGTGGCTTCTGGTTCCAGTTCTTTCATTTATTTATTTATTTGAGAGGAACAGACAGAAAAAGAGAAAGAGAAAGAGAGAGAGAGAGAGAGAAAATGAGTGCATCAGGGCCTCCAGCCACTACAAACAAACTCCAGATGCATGTACCACTTTGTGTATCTTGCTTACGTGGGTCCTGGGTATTCGAGCCTCAAACTGTCCTTAGGCTTCACAGGCAAGCGCTTAACTGCTAGGCCATCTCTCCAGGCCTGCAGTTCAAGCTCTCTTTGTGAGGCTTTCCTCAGTTCTGGAGCTGAGCTGCTCTGCTCTTGAACACAAAGGGCCACACAGCCTGGTCACTAGAGCCCCTCAGGAGCAGTCCTCAGCTATTGACTTGCAGAAACAAAATGCTTCAGCTCCCTCACCCACTGGATCCACCACTATGGAGTATTTTACCCTCTTTCAGCATCTCCTGAGATGGGGTCTAGTGGCCTGGACCAGTAAACAGGCTAGTTTACCATTCTGGGATGGCTAATGGTGCAGGCTACCTACATACAATTGTAAACACCTGCTTCTAGAGAAACCAAGATAAACACAGTGTATCCATTTTTCATATTTTTCTCTGCAGTTATAACATAGTGATTGTACAGATGAATGGGTTCACTAAGACATACCCATATATCAGATGTCATGAGCCGATTGTCTTCTCCTTTCCTCCTCCCTGCACCCACTCTCCTCCTCCCATCTCAGTCCCAGAGAGTCCCTCTCCTATACTCAATTTATTCATTTTTTTCTGCTTTTCTTATTGGTAAAAGATTTTCCAAAACAACCTTGGTTTATTTTATTTTTGAGACAGTTTCTCAATACACAGCCCAGGTGGGACTTGAATTCACTATTTATCTCAGGTTGGTCTTAAACTCAAGGTGGTCCTTCTACCTTAACATCTTGAGTACTAGGGTTATAGATCTCTGTAACTACATCTGGATGTACTTTGGCTTTTGCATACACTGTCTCTATATTGAGTTGTATGTATTTGTTACACGTTCTTAGGATACTAACTTTATATTGGCCTTTTTATTTTCTTTAACTATCTTGTTCTCGCTTGTATTTTAGCGGTGGATTTTTAAAAACATGGCCTCACAGAGAATAGTCACATAAATTTGATTTTCAGTGAGGTGGGATTCACTTCACAAAGGTAGGAAAGGAGATGACTCTGTTGTGTGTGTGTGTGTGTGTGTGTGTATACATGGAGAGTTTTAGAATGCAGAAATGAGAAGATATCCGAGATTAGTGAGCTCAAGAGTGTCTGGGTAGTTAAATTTGAGCATGTCAGTAAAGGACAGAATTTAGATGGGCTTGCTTAAAGATCTGAACTTGATCCTATTTTAGAAACTCCACCAAGAAAAAGGATCTGGGAAGATGGTTCAATGCACAAAGAGCTTGTCATGCAAGTGTGAGGATCAGAGTTCAATCCCCGGCACCCATGTAAATACCTTGTGAGGGGCTGGAGAGATGGCTTAGCGGTTAAGTGCTTGCCTGTGAAGCCAAAGGACCCCAGTTCGAGGCTCAGTTCCCCAGGTCCCACGTTAGCCAGATGCACAAGGGGGCGCACGTGTCTGGAGTTCGTTTGCAGAGGCTGGAAGCCCTGGCACGCCCATTCTCTCTCTCTCCCTCTATCTGTCTTTCTCTCTCTGTTTGTCGCTCTCAAATAAATAAATTAATTAATTAAAAAAAATACCTTGTGAGCATGGTTGTATCTCAGCACTTGGGAAGCTGGTATACACACACATACACACCTACATATAAACAAACATATACACATGGAAAACTATGCAAATAATTATCTTTCTTTGTGTTTTCCTTTGTTTTAATGCACTGGAACTCACATCCTGATTGCATTATAGTTTTTCAGTAATGAAACATACTAAACTGATCTCTGTTGAGATTTAAGCACCATTTTTCTCTGATGATTGCTGTTGTTTCCTACAGTCAGCCACAAGAACAAACTACATATGACTTCTAGAAGGTGGAAGAAAGTTATATACAAATCTGTCAGTTTATTTAAAGAAGTATAACTTCTAGCTATACATGATGGCGCACTTCTGTAACACCAGTATTTGGGAGGACAAGGCAGGGGTATTCTGAATTCAATGCCATCCTAGGTGATGGGAAGATGGCTCAGTGGTAAGAGCACGTGTCACAAGCAGGAGGGCCTGGGTTGGGTTCTAGGACCCACGTCAGCATCTGGGAATGGCCATGCTCATCTATGAACTTAGTCCTGGGGGAGCAGAGACTGGAGAACTGATGTGCTTCAGGAACACCACAGTTCTGTGTACACAGGAGCTTTTGAACCATTGGGACTTCCTCTGCACACTGCTCTCCAGGTGTAAGCACCAAATGGCATTTATTACATCTGTGGCAGTGGTAGAACTTTCCTTTGGAAAGTTCCCCACAACAGAACATTTCTTTTAGGATTTAAAAACTGACTAAGTGTTTCAAATTCAACTGGAAATAGAGGAACAACAAAAATAAGCTGTATTCAAAACCAGAATATAAACTAAATTATAAGCATATATGTACTGATATTTTGTATGAGGCTTTTTTTTGGTAAAATGTAGCAATAGGGGGCAGTGGTATAGGCTGCTTTATTTATGAGCAACTGCACTTTAGTTCACTTCAACTACAATTCACTGGATGGTCACTTTATTTATTTGAGAGACAGAGCAGAGAGAGAGGGGAGAGGGAAAGAGAGAATGAAGGAGAGACAAAGGGCCTGCCAGGGCCTCAAGCTGCTGCAAACAAACTCCAGATGCATGCACCACCTTGTGCAGCTGGCTTTTATGGGTCCTGTAGAATCGAACCTGGGTCTTTTGGCTTTGCAAACAAATGCTTTAACCACTAAGCCACCTCTCCAGCCCTTTTTAAAATTTATTTATTTATTTAAGAGAGAGAGAGAGATAAAGGATGATCACTTTACACTCATAATTAATATCTTCTTATCTTCTTTACAGGATTTTGTGCATGACTTTAGTAGATGGCTTATACCAATTATGCTTGTACTAGTGTTGGGAATTTTTCTTTCCTACAAGGGTAAATTACACACTACTTGAGTATAAGCCTACTAAACTGTCTATTTCAAAAATAATAGGTAACAAGTGGATTAAATATCTGAAAAATATCGCCTGTAAGTCGGCTTAAGAAGACGTTTGACATTATTAACTTTATGGCACTCTTCTGTCATTGTGAATAGGGGCAGAGATCCTGCCTGCCCTCACCATTTCTTGCAGTGTCTTCTTAGAAAGCTGGTTGTACCTGATGAAGATGCCTTTTATGGGTTCTCTAATTATTCTCCAATTGCCCCAGTGAAATTCAATATTATAGACTAAGTAAGGAGCTATCAGTAACAGATTTTACTACACTTAAATGAGGTTGTGGGTTTTCACTTTTATTAATTTATTAAAAATTAAACAATATGTTTTATAAATCAATAATACTTTAAACTATGTAAATACAGTTTTATTGACTTCTTAAATTCAAAGTGGTATCTTATAGCCACAAAAAGAAAGATGAAAGCAGAATCATACACCCATGTGGCTTATCACTGGGGTCTATAGACCTGGGTTCCAAGTGCAACCCTGCCAATCAGTGTCCATGTGTTCTTTGAAAAATACTTAACTTTGTAAGATTCCATTTTCTTATTTTTAAAATCATAAAATTAATATAAAATTCTCATATTTGCTGCAATAGTTAAATTATCTATACTGTAGTTATAATAATTAAATAAGAATTATACTATTTTTCATTAGTGGTGTTTTATTTTGATCTGTCCATGTGAACTAAAATATTGTTTTAAATACTCTTTAGAATTGCTAATGTAGAAAATCTTATTTTAACCTTTTTATTTTCTTATTACATTTACTCTAGAAATTAAATGAAAACATTTTCAGGTACCAGACCTCTATTAGAGCAGTTAATTTGCATGAAATTAAAAGTTTTACATAATTAAGAAGCCATTGTAAAACTTCTATTTTACCTAGAAAGGCATTTTATATTTAAATATTTTAGTTTATCCAGCTTAAAATTATGAATTTAATATAAGTTAATTCAGAACACTTGAAAAACTAATAGAAAAATCTAACACAATTTTGTCTTTTTTTTGTTGGTTCTTTGAGGTAGGGTCTTACTCTAGCCCAGGCTGACCTGAAATTCACTATGTAGTCTCAGGGTAGCCTTGAACTCACAGCGATCCTCCTACCTCTGCCTCCCGAGTGCTGGGAGTAAAGGCATGTGGCTCCCTGCCTGGCCAATTCAATTTTTAACACAGCTGTTATTACCATTTCATGTTTCTTTCTAGTTTCCTAGTAATAATTTTAACGTTGCTGCAAACTTTCATTGTTATGTATCTCTTTACTGTGTACAATTATTTAAATTTTGTTGCATAAATTTGAGTTTGTAAATTTGTTGTATATAATAAATTTATAAGATTATAATTCATACTAGAACACTTTCGAGATTTAAGCAGGGAGCTCAAATTATGTATGCCCATGAAGAGTGAGGAGGCTTGATCTGGGCAATAAAAGTATAAGGCCATCGTGCATGTGAACTTCATATTTAACCTGTGGATGTACCACAACTTGTTAGTGAGGAGAATCTCAGTATTGCTGTCCTCTAAATATTTAAAAAAAATCTAACTCTAAATAGTTTTAAATATTCAGTGAAAAGTACCAGAGATTAAAGTACTGGCTTTATTCATTTCTATTACAAAAAAGTCAGTAACAATAGCTATCCACAGAAATGTGTGTCCAACTCCATGGCCTCAACACATTTACAGTTGGTGATGCCATGATGTCAAGAGGTTGAAAATGACCTGATGCATCTAGAAGCCCAGTCAATGGTAGGTTCTTAGTAAGTACAGGCTTTACCTCCCTTAAGTTGTTAGTTTCAACTTTCTTCTCATATACTCACCAATAACTTGGTTAAGGTATTTAGGTTTTGCTATCAAGCATACATACATTGAGAGGAAATCTAAAACAGTTACACTCAAACATAACTTTTATCCTTATTTCTAGGGGTTTTACCACTTAAAATTTCATGAATTTTTAGGGTAAAGAAGATAACAGAAACACAATATAGAAAAATCAATAGTTTTTTTTTAAGATATAAATTCTTAGAGCAGGGCTGGAGAGATGGCTTAGCAGTTAAGCGCTTGCCTGTGAAGCCTAAGGACCCCGGTTCGAGGCTTGGTTCCCCAGGTCCCACGTTAGCCAGATGCACAAGGGGGCACACGCGTCTGGAGTTCGTTTGCAGTGGCTGGAAGCCCTGGCGCGCCCATTCTCTCTCTCTCCCTCTCTGTGTCTTTCTCTCTGTGTCTGTAGCTCTCAAATAAATCAATAAAAATGAACAAACAATATTTAAAAAAAAAATTTCTTAGAGCAATCAAGCAAAAACTGAAATGAGACATAAGGCCAGGAATGAAAGAAAACATCACTAGACATGTAGAAATGTAAATATTAAAGGGCTGAAGAGGAAATTTCATTACAAATTATATGCCAATACATTAAAAAAATTCTTTTGTTTATTTATTTTTACTTATTTGAGAGAGACAGAGAGGGAGAGAAAGAGGAAGATAGAGAAAGAGAATGGGTGTGCCAGGGCCTCCAGCCACTGCAAACCAAACTCCAGATGCATGTGCCCCCTTGTGCATCTGGCTAACATGGGTCCTAGAGAATTGAGCCTTGAACCGGGGTCCTCAGGCTTCACAGGCAAGTGCTTAACTGCTAAGCTGTCTCTCCAGCCCTGCCAATGCATTTTAAGACTAACATGAAGTCCACAGATTCCTGAAAGGCAGAAGCTACTGAGATAACTGAAGAAGAAACAGGTGGTCTGATTGGCCTGATAACTATCAAGGAAAAGTCCCAATATTCACATAATCAAAACCTCAGGCTCAAACAGCTGCACCTATGAATTCTAGCAATATTTAATAAGATGATAACACTAATTATATGTAAATTCCTGAAGAAAGCTGAGGAGAACCTTTCTCAACTTGATACTAAAACTAGACAAAGAAGTCACAGGAAACTTCAGATGAAGGTGCCTCGTGAGTACAAATGGTTGAACTGATAAGAGATATTAGTAAATCAGAGCTGTCAGCATAGAAAGAAATGAACCAAGTATGAGAATAAACAAAATATAAAAATGACTTAGCAGTCTGTCCCTGGTAAGCAACACTGAAAAAATGTTAAAAACCAATCAGTGCAAAACACTACATAAGCAGGAAAAGGAAAATCATACAGTCAAACACATGTCAACAAAGTAAGTTGGACAAAACTGAATATCCATTGATAATAAACACTGCAGGTCATGCATCAAAGACATGCCAATCATAACCTATGGAGGCCCATGGTACCCACCTTATATGCAGCTTTCTGTAATCTCCCTGAGTGTTGGCAGGATCTATGGTTTCCTACTTAGCAATAAAACGTGAAAATATGATGGAGCAAGGGTGGGAATTGCACTGTTTCATGATACCACATGGACTCAACCTCCTTTTGCTGAGCTTGCGGATGCAAGTTGACCTTATAGCTTGCTGATGTTGGCTAAGTGGTGTGGCCAGCAAGCCCCAGGGATCCTCCTGTCTTCACATTCTCAGTGCGGGCCTTACAGGCAGGCACTACCATGCATAACACTTTCACATGGTTACAGGGGATACAAACTCACACCTTCATGCTTGGGCACCAAGCACTTCACAGACTGAGCCATACCCCCAGCTCCCACTAGGCATCATGGCAAGTCTCTAAGCTCATGGTAATTTAGTATGTGGTAAAAACCTACACTGGTTTTGGAATGGAACTGTGTAAAAAATTCCCAAAACCATGCAGTACCTTTGCATCCCAGCTGTGGTTATAAATTGGGAAATGTTAAATTCCAGAAATAGAAAGCAAATGCAAACCATGATAAACAGTGGCTACATTTCCTTGAAAAGACTGTTAGCAGAAATCTAAACCCAAAAAGACCTTAAGTGAGGGCATAAAAGGAAGTGAGTAACAGGTTATTGGAAATTTCCTTAACCTGACAAATGGCATACAGAAGAAGACAAGTACAGAATGAACCACAACACTTAAA
Organism: Jaculus jaculus; assembly: GCF_020740685.1. Taxonomy (NCBI): domain Eukaryota; kingdom Metazoa; phylum Chordata; class Mammalia; order Rodentia; family Dipodidae; genus Jaculus; species Jaculus jaculus. Next base: position 1,567,134 of record NC_059120.1, on the reverse strand, counting down.
CCTGCAGAATATAAGTCATTTTCAAGCAATTCATAGGCCTACATGTAGAACCCAAGCTACAGAGGTTCCAGTGGAAAGCATCAAGGAAAACCACATAACTAAATTTAGCAAAGATTTCTTAGATAAAAAACTAGAATACAGGGCTGGAGGGATGGCTTAGAAGTTAAGGCTTTTATCTGCCAAGCCTAAGGACCCAGGACCCATGTTAGCCAGATACACAAGAGAACACACACATCTGGAGTTTTATGCAGTGGCTGGAGGTCCTGGTGTGCCCATTCTCTCTCTCTTTCTCTCTCTCTCTCCCTCTTTCTCTGTCAAATAAATAAATAAAATATTTTTATAAAGCTAGAGCACAGATTGTATTAAGTAGGACTTCATAGAAATTTTAAAGCTGCTCTCTGAAGGGTATTATTTAGATTGTTAAGAAATAACCCATAGACTTTGTAAAGACACTGACTAATATGTTTGTGAAATGACTTGTGTTAAAATCACAATTAAAAAGGTATCAGGGGAAGAGACTGAGTAAAGGAAAGGTGGAGGGAGGGCTAATCAAACTCAAAGAGAATGCAAATAAATCATATGGAATCCTCTGGTTATGGACAATGGAACACTCAGGAGCCGTAGATCATTGTTAGAAAATTTTCAGTGCCAGGGATAGGATACCTCCCATGAGTTGTTGGCCAGGGAGGTCCCCGATGCCCCCAAAACATTATAGGCCATTGCCAAGGCCCTTGGTTTCCCACCAGGAATAGATGGTAAGACCCTATTGCTGAAGACTCCACATACTTGAGCTGCAAGGCCACTGAGAAATCCTGCTGGAACTGAGCTGATAACCTCCTCAATGTAGACCAGCTGGCAGAAAGCTGGAAGAAGCCATTCTACATGTAGTTCAATGGGAGAAAGAGATGCCTCCAGTGAGGATACTCAACAGTGGACATTGCAAGCCTTATAATTGGCCAGCTAGCCCAAATGAGCCAATGGGTGCAATAGTGGCAAGTCTGTCATGGTGGAAACCAACTGCCCTCCAATTGGACTGGAGGCCCACTCCATGGGGGGGGGGGAACATCCCTGATACTGAAAACTTAAAACAGGGGTAGTCATGAGCCCTAGGGGTGTAATATCTGCTGAAGTCTGGAAAAATGTATATACTATGCTTATCAAACTGCCCAGTAAGCACTTCCTTTAATATTTATACCATTATATTTACGCTACTTTCACTTTGGGTAGAGAATCTCTTTTCAGATGGCAGTGACCTTGGGATGACTCAGAAGGTACCATAGTCCTGAAAAGAAGTGACTGGAGTACTGAGTAACATCTCGATCACACCTCCCAAGGCTCAGGGTCTAATGCGGAAGAGGTGGCAGAAAGAATGTAAGAGCCAAAGGAAGGGTAGGACTCCTTACAACGTTCTCCCTCCAGACATAAAATGGCCTCGATATCCATGACCTCATAGTGCCTGACACTACCTATACAAGACCATCATAAGAGGAGGAAAAGATCATGACATCAAAATAAAAGAGAGACTAATTGAGAGGGGGAGAGGACATGATGGAGAATGAAATTTCAAAGGGGAAAGTTGGGGGGGGGAGGGTATTACCATGGGATATTTTTTATAATCATGGAAAATGTTAATAAAAGTTGAGAAAAAAATAAAGGGCTGAGATTAACAAGTGGTAAAAAAAGGCAAGTCAAAAAAATGAATAAAAATTTGAATCATTTACAAAGAGGCAATGTATTTTGTGAATAAGTACATGTAAATATGCTAATTGGACATCATGAATGCAAATTAAAACCACAAGGATATACCACATCTAATAGGCTGATTGAAATTGAGGATAAAATTCTGTAAATAATGACCTCAGTGGAAAACAAGTGTAAACAAATATTATTTTGCGAGTTTGCAAATTTCTCATAAGGTTACCAAAACAGGAACAAAACTACCCATAAGATTACTCCAGACATTTAAAAAATAAAAAAGACACCTAAGCTCAAACAGACATCTGCACACAACTCCTATACGGTGCTCATGGCATTTAAGGATGAAGATAAGTTTAGCTTCTATCAATGTAAACACAAATCATGTCATAACTAAACCATGGAACGTTACCTACCAATAATGGGGAACAAGTGCTGGTTATACAAACAACATGAATGAATCTCAAAATTCAGTATGTAAGGTAAAAGAAGCCAGACACAAAAGTAAACAATTCACAAGACATTTTAGAAAAGACAAAATTATGGGGAGTATAATCATAGCAGTGGGTGATTAAGCTGAGGAAGCTTGTGGGATGTGGAAAACAGTTTATATCCTGATTATGGTGATGGTCTATGATAACCACACATCTACCAGAATTTGTCAAGTCATACACCCAAAGAGTGACTTCTACTTATGTAACCATCCTTTAAAAACCTGACTTTAAAATTTATGGAAGAGGAGAAAAATAGAAGGACTATTTGAAAAGAGGAACAGGATTGTGGGAGAGGGGACCAAAGTGGGTAATATGATCAAATTACAGAATACATATGTACTAAAATTCTCCATAAAAATAAGTGGTTACAAAGTCAGAAAACTTAACATGTAACCTGAATTTACTTTTCAATTGAATTTTAAAAAATTAGTCTCAAAATCATGATGGTTTGAATATAAAATGCCCCCATATACTATATTTGTGATTAAGCCTCTTACTTAATCTCCAGCTGGTTTGGGGACATTTGTGGAGCTTTTGGGAGGTAGAGCCTTGCTGGAGGAGGTGTGTTACCAAGGGTATGCCTTGAGGTTTATTAGTCCAGCCCCACTGGGTGTTCAGAGCTCACTTTCTCTACTTCCTCCCTGTTGCTGGTATGCACATGTGTCTGCTCTTGTCATGCTTGCCTTGCTATGATGAGGCCAGAAATAAGCCTTTCCATTTCATATGCTGCTTCTGGTCATGTAGTTTGTCCTAGTAGTACTAGTAGTGACAAGGTAAACATTTTGGATGAAATGGGCTGTTTCTTTAATATCTTTTTAAAAAGTTAGACCTATGAAAGAAATTTTGAGACATCTCAAAAAAGCCCATATCTTTAAATTTTTTAGAGTTTTATTTTTTTCACTCTGGCTTCTGCCTTAAAAGACTTGCTGCTTTTCATAACTAAGATGCACTATTAGAATTTAGGAATTTGACACCCATCAAAAAGAAACAGTACAAAATAAACTAAAACCCCAATTCCTCACACAAATCCTACCCTAGACCAACTTACTGATATGAGAGGCCAGTCAAGGCTATTTCACTGAGTAATTGAGACCACTGAATTTTCTTTCAGAATTTTGGGAAAAGATTTTTTCAAGGTTTTGTTTGTCCTGACCCCTCTACCCCCATATTCTACTTTGAAGTAGATATTTTATAACTATTAAACACATATTTGTGTATGATGTTCCATACTTTGTACAAAGGGTCTCACATTATCTCAGATGTTACTCACTGTAAAGTCTCCTTCTAAAGTTTTATCTTATTCTTTCACATTCTTTGGTATAACTTTTCCCTTTGGTCTCCCTTGTAAAGTTGCTTTGTATTCTCTGAAAACACTCCACCCAACAGACACCTTTGCAGGAGATTTTCTCCCAGTCATGTGGACTAAGAACTGCTGAAAAAGACACATCACTGACATCTCAACACCACTGATTTGCTCCAGTCTCTTCCAAATATCACCACATTGGTCCATAGGCTTTGTAGATGTTATATCTGCTTCCATTTGACTTTCCATCCAGGGTTATAATTCATCTAATCCATGGGCTCATGATTCTTGGATCTATTTGACCCCAAAGATATCTTATTTCATGATGCATTTAACCCATCAAGTCTGAGGCTGAGTCTCATTCCCAAGGAATTTCTTAAGAGATTTTCAACTGCAGTTTTACCACTCATACTTCCAAGTCTGCAATCCTCATAAGATTACCTATTTCCCCTCACTATATTCTCTGGTACATTACCACTTTGTTTTTGTAGTCAGACCCACTTGTTTTAGCCTACATGATTGGTGACTTAAAATCTTGCCCTATTTTAACTTTCATCAAGTCCTTGTTGCTAATTTCATACAATGACCATAGCTTGTAGTTACTTTCTTAGATTTGACTCAGTGTGACAGCAACAGAAAAATGACAAAGTTATTTTATCTGTGTGAATCAGGCCTCCATCCTACTCAGTACTGCTTTTAATCATCTTTGGTAAAATTATTCTAATTTGAATATCTCTTTCTCATCATTTTATAAATGCTACATCAATGCTATACTTAAAATTCAATTGTTATGTAAATTTCATCTAAACATACTGTTATCAAGTAGAAATATAAATATAAGTAAATGCAATTATTTATACTTACTTAGAAATGGGATTGACACTGGCTTCAATAATTGTTAAACACTTACAGCACTTTATACTCTCTGGAAATTCTTGTACACCTAGAAGATAGGGGAAAAATAATAATATAAGTACATAAAACTATTCCAACAAAATTCTCTAAACTATACTTCTAATAGTAAGAATGAACAGTTAAAACTGTAAGACTCCATTTAAGATAAAGATATAAGTAATGATGATATTATAATAATGCCACATAATAGAAACTCATAGATATATTTTTTGTAATAAAGTTGAATGTTAAATAATAAGTATGTAGCTAGATATTGGATATAAGCTTGAGGATACTTGGATTTGGTATTAGATAGATCCTAGATCTTTAATAACTTAAAGAAATGAAAATAAAAGCTTAACATATTTATATTACAAAGCTACCAGTGTTAGAATGGAGAGTCAGTGGATAAAAAGATGATGGACTAGAAAGGGATCATTTCAGAGCCTGGAAGCGTTAACACCTACACCTGAAGAAAACGTAAGGCCATGTTACAGATCTGACAGATAGTCTTAAATAGCTACAGGACTAACAGTTTTTATACAATTCCTTTATGTTTACTATGATATTACTGAAAGTCTGATGAGGCATGTTAGGTGAGCCACCCTTCTTGGGTTTCTCCCTGGAGTCTCCGAGACAGCCACCCCAGGCAACTATTGTTGGCAAATTGCTCATTGCTTGACACATCCATGCTATTGGTTCTGTGGTAAAAAACAGGTTTTTCCATGAAACTGAAAATTAGTGACACATAAACCTAGTTTGTATATCTGAGGATTAGAGGAATAAGAGATGTAGGGGATTAGCCTTTTAATCAGCTCACAAAAATGAATCAATCACAGTTGATTCTGCAAGAATTACAAGAAAAGGCAACTATATGGAGTGTTTTGGGTCTAAGTTCCAGTGTTTTTAGTTTTTGGCTCAGAAATGTAGGTTTCTATGCAGAATTGGTCTCATGCAGCACTTCATATTGGACAGGAACATAAGAAAAATCTTTTGACAGTACAGTAGCTTAAATGTTTGAGAAGGCATACTTAGGACACAAGGGTCCACCTTCCTCGATTCTGTTAATTTAGAGAAACAGGGCCCCAGAACATTGATGCCACAGGAGGTGGCAAGAGGGCAGCCAAGTGCATGTCAGCTTGGCCCTCAATTAGAAGGTAAGGATGAAAAGGAGGCATGAGGTGCTTATCAAACATTTTTCCTTCACCAGAAGTTATATCAGCCTAAAGCTATTGCCAAAACATATGGCTTCTTAACAGGAGCTCTAAGAAGCTTGTGAAGCCATTACATGTGAATTTAGAAAGAAAGCTTAATCCTAACCTTAACCTTCATTACATGGCCATTGAACATGGTGACTAAGTCAGGAAGATGGACTCTGAAACACCTTCAAGGATATCTTCCATGGAAAGCATATTGGCTTTCTCTACTTGCAGCCAAGAAGGTTCTGGCATCTTTCCTCTCAGCTATCCCTAAACCCCAGTATGAAATCATTTCCACAGCCTTTTGCTGTACCCAATCCTTTGGTTTCTCTGGGCCATATTGAATATATTGAATGAAGAATTGTCTTGGACCACATATGGCCTAAAGACATGTACACAAGTTGAAGTAATGTAAAACATGACTTTAAGACTACATTCTATCTTCTACTAAAAACAGAGTTGCCTCTGTGGTAGAACTGGTTTAAAATTATTGTTAATCCAAAGTTGTATCACATTGTTGGACAAAATGGAAGATTATCCAGAGCGAGTACAAGGCTTATGTCAACTCCCTGCTGGTGTAACTCTAGGGAAGCTACTCAAATGCTCAATGTCAGTCTCCTGCTCTGAACAATAACTATGTGAATGAATTCATGTTGTAGGGACAACTAAAAAAGCTTAAGCCACAATAACAATCACAATAAGAAGTAAAACAAACCAACATGCTCTATGCTGTGTGAGTTCAGATCAATGAACATCACTGACAGTATTCCTGGTTCCAGTCTAGCTATTTGTCAGGCACAGTTATAGGCCCAGGCCACTGGAGGTTAAAGCAGGCCTGAGCTGTCAGGCATAGCTGAGGACGCCAGGAGATTGCAGCAGGCCTAAACTGACCCTGATAATCTTGCCTTGAGACCAGCAGGAGTGGAGCCCCTCCCTTCCTTTGCCTGGGGCACCTGGACATCCTGATAAGACTTAGGTTTCAGTTTCCCTGTGGCCATGTGACTCATACCACCACCCTAGCCATATATGTTAATGAGGTACCAGCCAGCAGCCTTCACACAGCCAATCCCCCTGTGACCTGTACCTTTTCCCGCCACTACATGACGATTATAAGCCCTTTCCCCTAACAAATAAACAGGTGGTCCTCTGATACAGTCACCTGAGTGTTTCTTCCCATCACACTCACAGCCACTCAAGAGCCTGCTCTGCAGTTGCCTGGATGCCCTGGAAAATTGATGTGCAACAGCCCTAGGGCAACCAGGAACCACAACTGGCATCCAAACAGGGACCCTCTGAGACAAGCTGGGATAGGCGAGTGCACCCTCTGAGGGACATTGGCCCCATGTGGCCTTTCCTCCATGACTGAGGGCTGGCAGGTTTCTCCCTTTCCTCCTTTACTTTTGGTTCGCACCATTGTGAGGGAGTGAATATGGTGAATGGGCAACTGACATCTCTTGGCCAAGGGCACTCTTTGGCATTGACTGAAGGCCCCTAGCCCCTGTTTAGACCTGGATAGCCCACATGGGTGTTGGCAACAGGCCCCTATCTATTTCTCTCCAACACAAAAAAAAAAGTGGTAATGCACTGACCTATTGAAAGCCTGTAAGGCTGTTGCTAGTGTCTTAAACTTGTGGACAGGCTTGCGTCTGGACATTTGGGGAATCCCCCCTGGTACTACCCAGCCCTTAGGAACATTACCCTCTGGTCCTGGCATCTCTACTCTTTTTTCTATCACGGGTAATATCAACTCCCACCAAAAGGAGTCACAAATTTGAGGTTTACAAGCACTTCTCAAGGCTATAGGCATTAAGCTTTCCCAGAAGGAAGCCATCTCCTTTTTGGAGGAAGCCCTCCAGATTGCCCCCTGAATGATTTCTGGGGATCCATATGACTCAGACATGTGGACCTGCATAGCTTATCTAGCTAGGAGATGAAAAGTCCAGGAAGTAAATCCCCTCCTCCTTTCCTCCAGATTCTAGCTGCTATGAGGCAATGTCCTCCGAATTCCATCATGCCAAAATCAGATGATGACTCCAATGAGGAAGTTGTGGAGGACCAGCCAGTGGCAGACCTCAGCTCCCTTGAAAAGGCTCAAGAAGAAATTAGAAAAAACATGACCCCAGACTCTCCTACACCCACCACCCTTTACCCGTCCTTACTGCCCTACTTACCTCCCAACCTGGGCTGCCCCTCCCCCAACACATTTTGTATGGGTTAAAAGAATCCCAACATGATGCATTTCCCTAACCAAGACCTTCCTTCATCTACCCCTTGCTTACACTCACACAGCAACTATGCAAACTCTGAGATAACAATACAAATACATATAATCAAGGAGTTGAAGCTTTTCCTGTTAGTGGCCAACCAACTTGGGTGCAGCCCTTACAATGGTACCCACATCAGGGCAATAAAGAATGCACACAGGCTGTCAGGGAGGATGGGGTCCATGCATCATGGACTAAGCCCCTCCTCCAGAGCCTACAGATCCCCCTTAACACCCTTAGCACTGGCGTGATATCTGCCAGTCTTCATTGCCTAGCTTCCTATTCCTTCAATGGGAAGCCCTCTATACAGATGAATGCCTTCAACAAATAAGAAGGAATCAAAAGCAACAAAACAACTCCAGGGACTTTGATGAGCTGTTTGGACAGGGTGATTTTTTCCCACAGGACTCCAGCAGGCCCAACAGCCTCCAGGGTACTCTGCCTAAGTCTGCATCTCTGCTCCTCAAGCATGAGATCGAATACCCAACCCCCAAGATAATACCACCTCCTTGATGTTCATCCATCAAAAAACAGAGGAAACCCTCTCTGACTTTATATTAAGAACAAAAACTAATCTAAAGAGAAAAACTCCCAACCCAACAGCCAGGGATCTCCTCAAAAGCAGCATTTGGGAGGGCAAGACCTCAGAGTGTAGACTGGTCTGCCAAGGCCTCAAGGATGAACATTATGATAAAGAGATAGTTGCTACCCATGATTTCGGGACTGCCTCCTTAGCACAGGCCTTTGTTGCAGCCTTGAAGACTAAAGAAATGTGTTTCAGTTGAGGAAAGGAAGGCCATTGGAAAGGAGGGTGACAGGAAAAGTTTATGCTCATGGTCTCCTACTATTCCTCTCCACCAACCTTCATATCTCTAGATAGCTTGTCCCCATTTCTCACCTGGTTCTTACTCACCACCACATTCTTTCACAGGAAAAATAAGTCATGAAAAAAAATACAAGGCACCATAACCTGGGCACAATAATCCAATATTTGGCCAACTTTCTCCCATTTACTAATCACCCCAATGCTTCCAACTGCTTCTTTTGTGCATCCACAATCTGCTCCCTGCTAACCGTGGACTCTATTAATGCCACCCTTGAATTCTCCACATCTACAACAACTATTCCCAACTCTGCCTGATATTCCTCTCACCCCCTTTTTCTTGAGGTAGGGTTTTGCTCTAGTCCAGGCTGACCTGGATTTCACATGTAGTCTCAGGGAGGGCCTTGAACTCAAGGAAATCCTCCTACCTCTGCCTTCCAAGTGCTGGGATTAAAGGTGTGCTTTACCATGCCCAGATCGATATTCCCATTTTTAGTGCCAGGCAAGGTATGCCCCTTTGCCTGTACAGCTCCAGGCCGAGTAGAGCTGAGTGCCTCCTCAATATTTCCATAACCAGAACACTTGTGTCAAGACATCTGCTGTCCTATGATGTGAAGGGCTAATCACCTCATGTATAAATGTTTCCTCTCTCACTTATTGTTTCCCAGTCTTGATTCTTCCAGAGGTATATCTCTACAACCAAGGAGAAGCAGCCTACAAACTCTGTCTGCATAGATCAAGAGAGATTTTCATCTCCCTACTGGTGGGCTTCGGCGTGACATGGACCCTGGGTGCCTCCAGTGCTGCAGGGGCTGCTCTTGTTTAAACCATCCACCTCACAGGGGACTTCAGAGACAAGCTTTACCAGGCCATGGTATCCACTGCCAACAGCCTTGAGTTTCTTCAGAGACAATTAAACTCTCTCATAGGTGTCTGGGTGCCCCCTGGAAAACCAATGTACAGAAGCACCAGGGCAACCAGGAAGCACAACTATTTTGGGCTTCAGGGAGAAGCAAGCTGTGCTGAAGTGTGCAAGCCCTAGTGGATGAATGGTAGCCTCAAAGAAGCTGACAGAATTCCTATGCAGTCAGGTGCAAGGCATTAAATAGAAGAGGACACAGTCCGTTGGCTCACGATACTAGAAAGAGCTGCTAGCAAACTTTCATCTTGACCAAGCAGGAAATAAGATATATGGTGAAAAGCAATAAATGCCTACATTTGGAAAACATTTTACCTCAAGTTACCATTTTTTTAAAAAAAATTTGCATGATTTGCCTTGAAAATATAGTAAATGCAAGATGTACTGACAGGAACCAAGGCCACTAGAAGGGATGTGAAGAAAAACCAGGATCTTCACTATAACACGTGACAAGTGCATTAATGTATGTTTCTTTTGTTTTGTGCCTGTCAAAGTTCATGAGACCTCTTTATTCAGGACAAACTCAATCAATATTCCCAGGATGTGATCTATCAAATCTGGCTCAGAATAGATTATCTCACTCCCTTTAGAACAAGAGCTACGTTTTGTAAACCAGTAAAAGAATTCTGCAAAAATCTCCAGAATTTTGTTAAAAAATATTCAAAAGTGGAAACTCACAGTGAGCCAGAAGATCAGTCATCTAGACTGGATCAGATGAGAACCTTCTGGAGAATTTTCCTCCACAATATGTGAATAACAGAAAAACTAATGTGTTTGCACAGATTGTCAGGAAATTCATACAATGTAGGGATATTCCTGGCTGGACTTGATGAAAAGTATATAAAAATTTAAGCATTAAGTAAGACAATATTCCATTAATACATCAATGCTGAACAATACTATATTCAGAGAGAGCAATGAGGCAGAGACAAAGCTTGCTGTGGAGTTGACAGGGTCTATGTTCAGCAGCCTTTGGCTGAGGTGGTCACAGCTATTTGGATTTTCTTTTCTTTTTTTTCTTTTGGTTTTCTGAGGTAGGGTTTCATGCTAGCTCAGGCTGACCTGGAATTCACTATGTAGTCTCAGGGTGGCCTTGAACTCTCAGTGACCCCCCTATCTCTGCCTTCCAAGTGCTAAGATTAAAGGCGTGCACCACCACGCCTGGCTGGTCATAGCTATTTGAAGTTGCTGATGATGAAGCCTGACCACATCATCTGGAAAACAGGTTACCTGGTGAACCTCACCATGTTTACTAATATATGGGCCAGGGAGAGCAGCAAATATTCCCAAAACACATTTTCACTCTAGCATAGCAAAGGAGCATAGCATGATCATTGTCTGTGCCTGCTTACAGAGACTCACTGGTATATTTAAGACCCTACAGTGATTCCTATAACCCCACTGGAGGGTCCTCAGAGGAATGGGGGTGGGGAAGAAGAAACATAAAAGCATAACCTGATGGGAATATGACTAATTTGCAATAAGTTCATATATTAAAGCTCTCAGTAAAGAGGCACACAGTATAGAACAGACATTATGATATTTGAACATGAGTTACTCATTTCTCTTCTTATTCTAAAGGTTGTCCTATTTTTTTTTTTGATGTTAAAACTCTGAGTCATACCTGGCATTTAATATGTGCCCAATAAATATTAGATAAAACACTAATATTAATGGGAGGTAAGGTAACTATAGTTCCTAAATCCATTAAAAAATCATTTATTTATTCAGTTTCTGTTGGTGAGATAAAAAAAAAATATTTTCATTTTATGTATGTTGAGCCACACATTCTGAAAGATTAGATCACTTAAATGATTATTTAAGTTAAATGATCATTTAGGTTATTTAAAATAAGGGTATTGATAATGACAGTGGATATAGATAGCCAATTTTACCCTCACATCTTCCATTCAAATATCCTCTATTATGTTATTTCCTATTAAATTGACTTTAAAACCTATACTTTTGCTAACCAACTTCCTTAATTGTTCTGTCTAGTCCTCAGGCACACTATTTTTAGTTTAGAGAGACTACCTATATTTAACTATATATTTACTATAAATATATATTTATTTCTAACATGTGTTCATCTTACATACTTTAAGATAAATTTTGTTTGGATTTCAAATTAATTCACCCAGAAATAGGGGATAAAATAGCATTCACTCTAATGACACAACCTGTGATCATTGCAGACAATAAGATCAAGTGTGTAGATCACACACTCCAAGTTGTAATCACTAGTTTTTTCTTTTTAAATTTTATTTATTTATTTACAGAGAGGTGGGGGGATAGTGCACCAAGACTTTCTGACAATGTAAACATCCTACAGATGCATTCACCACTCTACATCTGACTTCATATGGGTACTGGGGAATCAAACACAGGCCATAAAGATTTGCAAGGAAGTGTCTTCAATAGCTGAACCATTTTCTCTGCCCCACAGATATGTTTCTTTGCTTTTATTAGTTATGTACACAGTGTGTATACATCCATGTTGGTACCATCATTAGCCTTCTCCCTGTCTTGCCCCCTCCGCAGGGACCCTCCTTGTTGGGGAATGTGGGCCATGCATTGTGCAGGTAGCCATTAGTTATGGGGAAGGGGCAATGTCTATGCTCATAATGTCCCAAATTGCAGATCTAACAATCTTTCTGAATTTCCCTGAGCCAAATTGGGTTTGTTTTAGATCTACTTCAGTGAAGAGGTCTTGGGAGTCTCTGTGTCTCTGGATATCTGGTTTGGTAGGAGTTGAGTGTTCTCTGTGTCTATCTCCTTGACCCTTGTGCTGGTACCAGGTTCACCAAGAAAGCAGCACTCTTTCTCATTTCCCCAATTACTCTATGGTTTCAGCTGGGGCCTTGGTGAGGTGCGATGGGCTGATTCTCTCCTCAGGTTCTGCATCCATCTGAAAAAGAGAAGCAAATTCTCCAAAGGAGAGTGAACTCAGTACCACATAAATGAGCTAACCATTATTATTTTAGAGAGAATTTAATAGGTGTAGGCCTTCTTATAGCTCGCAATTGGTGGGAGCTTGATATTGGAGAGAAGCCTCATTATTTGGATATGGTTCTGCTTGTTTCCCAGTTCAGGCTATGGGTTCCATTACACTGAGCAGATCTGTTAGCCAAATCAAGAACAGTTGATTTCCCACCATGGCTGTGTGCCACTATTGCACTTGGGTGAACATTATGTCAGGTTGTTTGCTGCTGAATAGCTTAGACCACAAGTTGCTTGGACAAATGTTAGTCATTTTCCCCCAGTCACTCATGTAGTTCCTTCTGGCACTAGATGAGCTAATTGTCTGGGGACTGACACTCTTTCAGATTCCAGCCAAGTCACTCCATGTTTTGTACCAACTACATATGGTGTCTTTAGCAGTAGGGTCTTACCACTAACCTTTTGTGGGTCATCAAATACTCTGATAGATATCTGTCTTCTTTTGGGAAACTTTGTAGGTCTCTTTGATCAACAGTTAATTGAGGATGTTAACTGCATGCTGGTACTGGGAGTTACAGGCCAGCACCAAGGAAAAAGAAGAAAAAGAGAGGTAATATGAGAGAGAAGAGGAAGAAAGAGAGAAACAGGAGAAGAATAAGTTTAGTCTTCATCATACCCTCTCTAGGGCCTATTATTCAGGTGTTCCCTCTAAGGACCTTATGAAGGTTCAACCTTTTAGTCTGTCTTTCAGGATATCGTATTTTATGGTATGATTTAGGTTTGGGTCCATTTTTGTGTCTCCCTATCCTTACTTTCCCCTCCCACCCCTACTGTTTAGTTCTCAAGATGCTTATTAGGTATGTCAGCCTCTCAGGTATGGCAGATTCAGATTGGGAGCCACAGATGAGTAAGACTGTGTGACAATTATCTTTCTGTGATTGGATGAGTTTTCTGAGAATGATCTGTTCCAAGTTTGACCCTTCTTCTTCTAATTTCAATGTGTCATTTTTTTCCTTACCACTGTGTAGAATTCCATTGTGTAGATATACCACATTTTGGTTATTCATTTGTCTAATGATGGACATCTGGGTTGATTCCAGGTCTTATCTGTTATGAATTGAACAGCTGTAAACATGGTTGAGCAAATCTCTCTGAACTGAGGCATGGAGCTTTGGGGGCAAATGCCTCGTAAGGGAATAACTGGGTTTGTTGGTAACTCTATAGTCAACCTTTTTAGGAGTATCTATATTGATTTCCATAGTGGTTATCCCATCTTACATTCATAACAACAGTGAATGAAGGTTCCTCTATCTCTCCACATCCTCACCAGCATTTGTTTTCATTAGATTTTTTAATGTTTGATATCCTTACTGGGGTAAGGTGGAATCTCATAGTTGTTTTAATTTGTATTTCCCTGATGATTAGGGATATTGAACATTTTCTTAAGTGTGTGTTTGCTATTTGTATTTCTTCCTTTGAGAACTTCTTGTAAAGTTCTCTGCCACATTTTGTGAGTGGGTTGTTTGACTTTTTATTGTTTAGGTTTTTGAGTTCTTTGTAGATTCTAGAAGTTAGGACTCTTGTTAGTTGTATAGCCAGCAAAAATTATGTCCATTTCTGTGGGATATCTATTGGCTCTGCTTATTTTATGCTTGTCTGTGGAAAAACTTTTCAGCTTCATGAGATCCTATTGATTGAGTGATTGTTTAATTTTCTGAGAAACTGGGTTTATTTTCAGGCAGTATTTTCCCACTTCTATATCATGGAAAGTTCCTCCTGTTTTTTCTTTCAGTAGTAGCAGAGTTTCTGGTCTTATATTGAGGTCTTTGATCCATTTATACTTTATTTGTGTGCATAGTGAGATGCGTGGTTCAAATTCAATTTTCTTGCATATGGTTATCTAGTTTGTCCAGAACCATTTTTTGAAGATGATGTATTTTTTCCAGCCTACATTGTTATAGCCTTTGTCAAATATCAAGTAGCTTTAATTACTTGACCCAAAGTTTGGCTCCTCGGTTCTGTTCTATTGGTCTATAATCCCATTTTTATGCCAGTACCATGTTGTTTTTTTATTACTATAGCTTTGTAATATAGCTTTAGATCAGGTATGGTGATGCCTCCAGAGGTGTTTCTTTTGCTGAGGATATGCTTGGATATCTGAGGCTTTCTGCCATTCCATATGAATTCTGAGGGTATTTTTTCTACCTCTGTGAAGAAAAGTGTTGGGATTTTTATTGTTATTGCATTAAATTTGTATATTGCTTTTGGCAAGATTGCCATTTTCACAATGTTAATTCTTCCTATCCAAGAGCATGGGAGGTCTTTCCATTTTCTCAAGTCCCCGCAGGAAAAGCAAGTGCCCAGCTCCAGAAATCAGAACAGCAGCCCGACGACCCAGGCAGCAACTTGACTGAGACCAAAATCATCCAAGGTAACTAGGATTGCACCAGGGAAGGGTCTCACTTGGTCGCAAGCTGACTTGGATCCCTCAACAGACCAGAAATCTTAACCTCTTTGTTGATAGAGGATCTGGTCGTTATAATAACTACTCTTGCATACATACTCGGGGCTGTTTTTGATTGAATGTGTACAGTATTTAGTTAAATTTTAGAATCTACCTGTATTTTATTCCACTCAGCCTGCTTGAATACTCCTATAGCTGGGAAACTCAACCCCTAAGAACATCTTTGTAGATACTCTGAGAGTCTTAAGAGCCACGCCTAACACCTTAAGGTCCTACCCTGAAAATATATTACATCAAATCAATTGATACAGCTAAGAATACACAGCTAGCTAGAAAATCCAAGCATTAACTTAATCCAAGATGCAAAAATATATACATTATAACACAAGAAACACTAAAAAGGAAGACGATATAAATCCACCTAAAAGTATTAATGCATCAGAAATGTTCTCCAGTGAGAAAGTTAGAGGAAATGCCTGAGAAAGAGTTCAAAAGAATGATTATAAATATGTTCAAAGAGGTCAAAGAACACATCAAAACAATCAAAGAAGAAATCAAAGAGGAAATCAAAGGAATCAAAGAAGATGCAGGACACCAATTTAATGAAATAAAGAAGGCAATACAAGACATAAATAAGGAAATAGAAATAATAAAGTCCTCAATTTCTTTTGAGTGTTGTTTTTATGTTTTCATTGTATAGGTCTTTCTTTCACATCTTTGGTTAGTGTTATTACAAGGTATTTTATCTTATGCTTTTTTTTTTGTTTTGCATATAGAAAGGCTACTGATTTTTGTGCATTGATTTTGTATACTGTTACTTTGCTCAAGGAGTTAATCACCTTTAAGAATTTTGAGATGGAGTTTCTCCGGTCACTTATATATAGAATCATGTCATCTGTGAATAGGGCTAACTCATCTTCTTCTGTTCCATTCTGTATCCCTTTTATTTCCTTCTCCTGTCTTATTGCTTAAGCTAGGACTTCCAGTACTAAGTTGAAGAATAGAGGTGAGAGTGGACACTCCTGTCTTGTTCCTGATCTCAATGGGAATTCTTTCAGTCTCTCCCCACTAAGTATTATTTGGGCTTTTAGGAGCATTATATATAGCCTTTATTTATTTTTTTTTTTTTGAGATATAAAACATCTATGCTTATTCTGCCTATTCTCTCCATTTTTTTTTTCTTTTTGGGTTTTTTGAGGTAGGGTCTTATTCTAGTCCAGGAATTCCCTCTGTAGTCTCAGAGTAGCCTTGAACTCATGGCGTTTCTCCTACCTCTGTCTCTCCAGTGCTGGGATTAAAGGCATGTGCCACCACACCTGGCTCTCTTCAATGTTTTGATCATGAAGTGATGTTGTATTTTGTCAAAGGCCTTTACTGCATCCATCAAACAATTATGTGGTTTTTGTGTTTAAGCTTATTTATGGGGTGTATTACATTGACAGATTTTCATATGTTGAACCACCCCTGTGTTCCTGGGATGAAGCCTACTTGAACAAGGTCGATAATGGATTTGATGTGTTGTTGGGTTCAGTTTGTGAGGATTTTGTTCAGCATCTTTGCGTCTAAGTTCATCAGGGAAATAGACCTATAGGTTTCTTTTCTTATGGCATCTTTGTCTGGTTTTGGTATTAGGGTGGTATTAGCTTCATACAAGGAGTTAGAGAGCTTTCCCTATTATCTGATATAGAACAATTTTAGAAAAATTCGCTTCAGTTCTTCCATAAAGATTTGATAGAATTCAGACGAGAAGCCATTTGGTCCTGGATTCTTCATTTTGAGAAGGTTTTTGATGACCTTTTCAATCTAAATGGGTGTGATAGGTTTGTTTAGGAGATTAACCTCCTCTGAGTTTAGCTTTGGTAGGTGGTATGTGTCCAGGTATTCATCCATTTACTCCATGTTATCCAGTTTTGTGGAGTAGAGATTTTGTTTTGTTTTGTTTTGTTTTGTTTTTCGAGGTAGGGTCTCACTCTGGTCCAGGCTGACCTGGAATTACCTCTGTAGTCTCAGGGTGGCCTTGAACTCATGGCGATTCTCCTACCTCTGCCTCCCAAGTGCTGGGATTAAAGGCGTGCACCACCACACCCAGCTTGGAGTAGAAATTTTTAAAATAAGTCCTGATGATTCTTCCAATTTCACTGATGTCTGTTGTGATCTCTCCTTTTTCATTTCTAATTTTGTTAATTTGAAGCATCACTTTTTTTTGCTTCATCAAATTGGCAAGGGTTATATCAATCTTTTTTTTTTCAAAGAACCAGCTCATTGTTTCATCAATTTTCTTAATTGTTTTCTTAGTTTACAATTCATTAATTTCTTCTCTGATCTTAATTGTTTTTGTTTGGAGCTTTTTGGATTGGATTCTTCTTGTTTCTTCAATACTTTAGGTGGATGGTTAGGTTATTGATTTGGGATCTCTCTGTCTTTGTTATAAAGGCATTTAGTGCTGTGAAATTTCCCCTGAGGACCTCCTTTACTGTGTCCCATAAGTTTTGGTACATTATGTTCTCATTGTCATTCATTTCTAGAAATTTTGCAACTTCATTTTTAATTTTGTCCATTTCTTATTTAAAAGTGTGGTGTTCACTTTCCAAGAGCTGGTGGGATTCCTAGTGCATCTTTTGTTGTTAATTTCTAGCAATACATCATTGTAATCTGATATCATGCAGGAAATATATGGAGGCAGGCTTTATGACCCAGTATATGACCTATTTTAGAGAAGGTTACATGGATTGCTGAGAAGAAAGTATAATGTGTGGGTTTGGGGTAAAATGTTCTGTAGATGTCTGTTAGGGCTAATTGATCTATGAGTTTTGTTGAGCTCTCTTACTTTCCTGATAATTTTCTGTTTGGAGGATCTATCTATTGCTGATAGTTGAATATTGAAGTCCCCAACTATGATGGTGTTGGTGGTTATATCTGTTTTGTTGTCATTCAGGTTTCATTTTGTGAAATGTGGTGCAACTGTGTTTGGGGAATCAAGAGTGATGATTATGATATATCCTCTTGTTGGATTGTTCCCTTGATAATTAAGAAGTAGCCTTCATCTTTTTTGATTAATCTTGTTTTGAAGTCTATTTTATCCAATATTAGTATACCTACACCTGCTTATTTCTTATTACCATTTGCTTGGAATATCATTCTCTGCCCTTTCACTCTGAGGAGGTGTCTGTCTTTGGTGGTGAAGTGGGTTTCTTGAATATAGCAGATTGAGAGGTTGAGGGGTTTAATTTTCTGATCCACCCTGTTAGCTTATATCTCTTGATAGGCTAATTAAGGTCATTAATACTTAGGGTAATAACTGTGAGGTTTGATTTAATCCCTGCCATATTATTTGGTTTATGTGGTTTGGCATTTTCATGGACTTTGAAGTTTTTTGTGCCTTTTCTGAGTTTGCTTTTTGTGAACTGCTTCTTGTAGGTACTTGAGGTTGGTTATTTGATTCTTCTGTGTGGAAAATTACCTGGATTATTGTCTGTAGGTTTGGTTTTGTGATCATATAGTTGTGAGTTTTATCATGGAAAGTTTTTCTTTCACCATCTATTATGAGGGATACTTTTGGTGAGTAGAGTAGCCTGGGTTTGAAGCCATAAGTTTTTAGACTTTGCAGTGTCCAATTCCAGGTGTTTCTGGATTTCAGGCTTTTCACTGAGAAGTCTGAAGTAATTCTAATGGGGTTACCTTTATATGTAATGTGTTGTGTCATCCTAGCTGCTTTTAGGAATTTCTCTTTGTTATCGATATTTAGAGTCTTAAATATAATACATCTTGGAGAATTTCTCCTTTAGTCCAGTCTGTTTGGAGTTCTGTTAGCTTCTTGTAACTTGATGGAACATTCTTTTGAAAGAGTGGGAAAGTTTTCTTCGATAAACATTCTACCAATTGAACCACATGACCTGGCCCCAAGTTCACATGATTTGAGGATTCCAGGAGATGCAACCTCATGAGTAGATTAGATTCAGACTTGGGCTCAGTAAGCCATTAGGACATGAGTCCACAGTCATTAATTACATTGGATACAATGAGTTTTATGGTAAAAATTGTATGTTTACCATTAAAAATGAACAATTTCCTTATGCATGAGTAGCACATGACAATAGACTTTACTTCTAAAACTACGGGTCTACAGTAAGTCTTCCCAACATATTTATCTCATCAAATCTATGACAAAATATAATTTGGTTGTGTTCACAAAAACATTCACAATATCAATCTCTGCATTATAGACTTAAAGGATCTCAAAAACAAAACTCTTTTTTCAGATGGATGCAGATCCTGAGGAGAGAATCAGCCCATTGTACCTCACTAGGATCCCAGCTGAAACCACAGAGTAATTGGGGAAATGAACAAAAGTGCTGCTTTCTTGGCAAACCTGGTATCAGCACAAGAGTGAAGGACATAGACACAGAGGACACTCAACTACTACCAAACCAGATATCTAGAGACACAAAGGCTCCCAAGACCTCATCACTGAAGTAGACCTAAAATGTACCCAACATGGCTTAGGGAAATTCATGGAAGAGGGGGCAGAAAGATTGTTAGAACCACATGTTGGGACATTATGCACAGAGACATTTCCTCTTATACATAACTGATGGCTAATCCCACAAATCATGACCCACATTCCCCAATGAGGTCAGTCACTGTGGAGGAGGGAGGACAGGGAGGAGGTTAACCATGGTACCAAGATGGCTGCATACACCCTGTGTACATAACTAATAATAATAATAGTAATAAAGAAAAAAAACAAAGGGCAAAACTCTTAATATAATAGAATTAACTAAAAATAGTAGAAAAGATGTAATTGATTACTTTATGTGCTATATGTAATTAACTGATTTTGTTCTTGGCCCTTCCTCTTTCTCAAGTATCAGGCCTGAGCATTTAAAAAGTTCTTGGTTTGGGCAGGAAATGTAGCTCAGTTAGTAGAATACTTTTCTAGGAGGCACAAAACCCTGGATTTGCTTCATAGAGCTACATAAAGCATTTCTGTTAGTGCATGTCTATAATCCCAGTTGAGGATGAAAGTAGGAAGACTGAGTTCAAGGTCACCCTTTATACAGAGTTGAGTTTAAGGCCATCCTGAGCTACATGAGACTCTATCATTACAAAAAAAGAAACCCTCTTCAACTTATCAACTCTTCCTTATTCAAGGAAAATCATTTGTTACTCAGTCTTGAGTGTTATTCATTCATTTCTTGTACTCATTCTGACTCCTGTTCCTCAATTGACCACTTGTATTCATTCTCCCCCTAGAAAGTGTATAGAAGGGACAGGAAGAGATCTGAAATCAGCTAATCTTTATTAGCATTAGAGAAACATCAGGTTTAGTAGGTCTGACTAGGTGTTTTCACTAGGGCTGCCTTGCCTATTACTTATGTAGACAGCAACATCTTAACAGAACCTTAAACTTGTAATGAAATAGCTTTCAATTTTATTTAATGATAAAATGATAAAATGATTTCTAGGTCTGGGGAGATGTCTTAGTGGGTAAAGTGTCTGCATCATAAGTGTGAGGACCTTATATTAGATTCCTTAGAACTCATGTCAAGTTGGATGTGAGAGCACACATCGGTAATCCCAGCATTCCTTTGGTGATATAGGAGGCAGATGGGAGATTCCCTGGAAGAGTTTATTCCACCTATCCTGGTATATTCAACAGTGCATGGTAAGAGAACCTATCTCAAACAAGGTGAAAGGTAGACTGACACCTGACTTTGTTCACTGGCTTCGATATTCCTGCAATAGTATGCACACTTGCACAGACAGACAGACAGACAGATGTGAAGGGTTCTAATGTCATAATAGAAAACAAAACTGAAGTGCCATTAAAATCTCTCTTAAGCTTTACACTGGTTTTAATTGATGTTAAAGTATGAAAATGAGGTATTTAATTGATATTGAAGTATGAAAAGAAATGCTTCTAGTGCAAAAGTGAAGTTTAGGATCTAAGTATGGGAGACAGTCTCATCACTAGTCCTAGAATTCAAATGAAAATATTTCAAGAAAGAAAAGGTCAACTATTTCAAATGCTGCTGATAGAGCAAGTCAAAAGGTAACCAAGAATGTCCATCACACTTAGAAAGGTCATTGTTACCCTGACTGGAATTGGCACATAAGTGGGTATTAGCATGTGCAAATAGAAAACAAAACAAAAATCTAAGCTGTTGCTGTAAGGGTGTAGGATTCTCTCAGGAAGAGAACCTAAGATGTTTTGTCTTGTTATTTTGTTGCTTTGAGGAGGTAAGGAATAACTTGTTGCTCACATGTATTCTGATGAGAATAATTAAGTGAAGAGAATCTCAGGGCTTCAGTACAGAGTGGGGAGACTTGCTGGAGTAATGCCTTCAGGCTGGCAGGACTTACTTATGGGAGAGGGGTAGGACTCATTTGCCAGTAGAAACATGAAGGGCTCAGGCAGGGAGTTAGGGCACAGAGGGTGGAGAGGACATTCTCTTCTGTGAGTTTCCATCTTCTCAATGGAGCATGCTCATACAGATGATGATAGAGGTAGTGAGATACAGAGGTTTGATGTAGAATAGAGGATGTAAACTTATTGCTAGTACAGAGGGTGGAGGGTAAGATGTCTTCGAGAAGAGACAATGATTAGTGTGGCTGCTCTTTCTCACTTCTGTTTGGTGACACATAGAAAACCACATATGACCTGTGTTGCAGTTTTGCTGAACTATGTATGTTGACAAGAGGGGAGAACCAAGGTATTAGGAGGGTCAACAAAAGAATAGTTTGATAATTAGCCAGAGAACTTGAATAACAAAAACCCAGAAGAGAAAACCTCTAGATTGGGTGTGGTGTGGGTCAAGAAGGACAGTGGCATTAGGGATTGGTGGCTATGATGCAGATGAATCTGGCTGCAGCTGTACAGGAATTGATCTGGAAAGAGCAGAATGCAGTCACATTGGGATTCATTGTTAACATTTATATCTTGATATTTGCAACAGTACCAAGGCTACCTAAGAAAACAAACTGAGCAAGTGCTTCTGGAATCACCTCTAATTATATTTCACATCAATGGCTTTAAGGATTGACCAAGATGCATTTAAAATATGGAAAAAAAAAACCTTTATTTTAGCATGGAGGTTATAGATTTTAATTACCTGTGTGAAGAAGGAAAGGGTAATTATCTCTTTTCACACAAACATAAGAATAGCAGATATCATAAAAATTTTTGAATGATTCGATATTCCTTCAAGTTTATAGAAAGTATTTCTTACTTACACATCTTTGTACAAATAAATATACATAATTATAGACAATGTGTATATAATGCTTATGTCTTCTAGATTTAACAAATTTTATCAACCTGAATGGTATATTCTGAGTTGTGATTGCTATATGCTAACAAAGCATAAAACCCAGTGCTATATCTTGTATAAAACACAACAGAAACATATTTAAGAAGAATTTTTCACTCATGTTTTATTTGTGATACCAAGTATTTTTACAGTCATATTATTTAACTTTGATATAAAGCCAGGCTGGTTATTTATACATTTAATGACTAGGTTTGACTTAGAAGGAATAAAAAATAGTGTGTATTGAGAAGATATTATACTTTATTTCATTATCATAATAATTTTGAATTTTACTAACAAAGAAACTGAGGCTTACTGGCAGATGAGGATATGAAATCAGGCTAAGCATATTTTTAATACCATTGCATTTTTTTATGCCAACCTGCATTGATGAACTTTAGGATTTAGACTCTTATTGGGTATAATTTCTAAAACTCAATTGTCAATGAAACACTTAAAACAAGTCATTCTGGGGCTGGGAAGATGGCTCAGTTGGTAAGAAGCTTCACTTGCAAGCTTTAGGACCACCTGAGTTCCATCCCTGGAATCCATGGAAAAAAGAGAGAAAAGGAAAATAAAAAACAAAAACAATAACAACAACGAAAAATAACAAGCTGAGCATGGAGGTGCACACTTAGGTCCCATCTCTGAGTAGGTGGAGGGAGGCACATATCCAGCCAGTCTAACTTCAGACCAATGAGAGGCACTGTCTCAAAAACGATGGAGGGTATTCCTGAGGATACCACTCGAAGTTATCCTCTGGTCTCCACATGAGTGTCCACACACATGTGAACATGCACATGAATCAAACAAAGAAAGGTAATCTTCATTAATCTAGATGCATAATTGCTCTCCAGGCCAAAGCCACAGTATCAACTTCCTGCAATGTGGCGTTTAATGGATTCTCAGGGCTGCTCGTGTAGTGTCCTTACAGGCGCTTTCAGCAGCATTCATTCTATAATTATCTCTGTCCAAATTCTCATAGCATCAACTTTCTACAACTTTGAATGTAATTTTCATGTAATATAGTCCTGTTTTGCTTAAATAGAAGTCCTGGCAAAATTTACTATAAGCTTACTTTAGAATCCTATGTGCAGTTTTATCAATAGCTGTTACAAGGAGCAATTAAGAGGCCTAACCTCAGTAGTGTGCTGTCATGAAGGCAAGGTGTGGTACTATGGAGTACTATGAAGTAACTCCAAAACTCTTCTCACCTATGTTTCCATTTTGTGTATGACAACTTTAACATAAGCACATAAAAAGTTTAGTGCTGGAGAGATGGCTTAGCGGTTAAGGCACGTGCCTGCGCCATGATTTACTCTCCAAATCCCACATGAGGCAGACATACAAAGGTGAGGCAAGCACAAGGTCGCTCATGCCCACTAGATGGCACAAGCATCTGGAGTTCGATTACAGTGGCTGAGGCCTGGGAGAGCCAAATGTCTCCTTCTCTCTCTCTCTCTCTGAATAAATCAATAAAATTTTAAAAATAAATTTTAAAAAGTTCAATACTGGAACTTGAGATAAACTTAGGTGAAAGTGGAAAATTTGTTTCCATCAATTGCACTCATTTACAGAAGATAATGCAATAGGAAATATTTAACAATAATCTAAACCTAGAATGGCAGAAACAAATTTAAAATTTTTATATAAAAGGATAACAATTTTGAAAATATTTTATTGAGAGAGAGAGAGAGAGAGAGAAAGAGAGAGAATGGGTGGACCAGGGCCTCTTGCTGTTGCAAATGAACCCAGATGCATGTGCCACTTTGTGTATCTGGCTTTACATGGGTACTGGAGAATTGACACTGAGCTGGCAGGCTTTGAAAGCAAGTGCCTTTAACTGCTGAATCTTCTCTCCTGCCCTACAAAAGGATACAATTTGATTAAAATTATTTTGTATGTCATGGAATGCCACTAGTGTTTGACATATGGGCAGTACTCTATAGGGGAGAAAGTAGTGACAAAAGATTTCAGATGGCAGTCTAGTATATACTAGAAAGTAAAGGCATATCACTATTATATTAATAAATTTGCAACAAAGTATTCAGTAGAGAGAAAAAGAGTGGGGGGACAGGAACTCAGTAGGTACTGCAGCAAGTTAAGGGCTTCCCATAAGATCCTGACTATTTTAGTGGTAATAAGTATACCAAATGCTGGTGAACTCATCAATGCTTAAAGAAAGTCACATACTGATTTTGCCTCCAGGAAGCATCTTGTGAAAATTCTGTAAAGTTTTTCTGACTTGACCAGCAGTATGGTCAGGTCATAAAGAGGGATACATCTGATGTGGTCCAGATGAATTAAATGACACTTCATTCACTCTTTCCCTTTCTTTGCTTAAACAGCACACATTTTGAGCCACTTCTATGTTGAATGGAATGTTTAATATTTATCATACTTGACTAATGAATGTCTCCTTCATTTTCAATTACCTACATTGCCCAACATTTCTTTCTCTTGCACTTCTAGAGGCTACCATGGATGTCCAATTGTAATTTACAAGGTGCTTCATTGGGTGAGGACATTGAATTGTAGAATGGACTCACAGTGGCTCATTATTAGCTGAATTTGTTTCTTATAAGGCTGTTTAAGAATTCATGGAGGCATAGAGAACTGGCAGATCATGTCATCCCAGAAAAAGCAAATTGACCTCTATGTGACAGCCCAAGATGGATTTCAGTGGGCAAGGGGACTGGGAAGGTCCTTTCTTCTTGTGTTCCATTACATAACCCAACTGTAGTGCTGCGCGCGCGCGCGCACACACACACACACACACACACACACACACACACACACACACATTTTGGTAGTTCTATATCCTTACGAAGATATTATAATCAAAAGTTCTGGGATCTGGGTCTTGCCATGAAGTTCTTTAATGGGAACACATATAATTGATTTTCAGTTCATTTGTTAAATATATTATCATGGGAAGAGCTAGATTTTTTTGGAGAAGAAAAGTAGCTTTAAAGTGAAGGACTTGTGATTTTTTGATTACACATTAACAGTGTGAAAAGTGCAGAATTTAATAGGGTAATGTAATAAGTTTAACCATAACTAAATTGTCTAATGCTTTGCCAAACACGAAAGGGCACATTACCACATTCTGAGCATGAATATGTGGTGGCAGGTCTCCCTAGCCCACACAAAGCACTCCAGAAATAACTATGCTAAGAACTTATAATATATAAAGCAAGTGTCTCTGCTCTTAATATGCAAGGTTTCATGATTTCTGTCATTTAACTGGTTTATTTATATCTGCTTTCTCGTGTGTGTTTGGAACAGAAAAATCCTTTTATTTCCTGCAGATGGAGGATGTGATCCATTCTCAGGGTTTCATGTGATTTGGGGGAGAGTGTGGAATAATTGGCAAGTCAATAACTTATATAATAATACGCCAACACTGATTGCATTCCATCATAACCAACAATAGTGATTTTTCCCACTATGGTGCTGTGCAAGTCCATTCATTTATAGAAGTAAATTTTAGAAGAAGAGAGAAAAATCACTTAATTGCTAGAGAATTAAGAAGCACTTTCAAATTAATTCATTTTCATTTAAGTCCTTATATTATGGTTGTCGTTGTCTCTGGAAAGCAGCCCAACAATCAAACTTGAGATGAAATCACTGCCTAATTAGACCTTATCATTCATTACCTAACTTTGCCATATGACATAACTGATTCCATCATGGCTATGTGTCAGCAGTACAGACAGGCTCAGACTATGCAGAGATCACCATGTCATGAAATGTATTCATCTCTGATTCACAAAAGATTCTAATCATACTATTCAATTAAGATGTGAACAATCATAGACAAAACCTCAATGGAATGGAGATTGGTTCATTTTCTCCTGAGTCTGCCTGCAATTAGGTAACAAGAAGAAATAAAAGAAGGGAGATTCATATCAGCACAATAAATCCATATTTCTCTGATTACACAGATAGATGAGCAAAATTTAATAAAATTAACTGAAACTTTGAAGGCTTTTAAAAATATTTTGCTTATATATTGAGAAGGAAGATAGGAGAGAATGGGTGTACCAAGACCTCTAGGCACTGCAAAAAAACTCCAAATTCTGTGCCACCTGTGTCTGGCTTATATGAGTGTAGGGGAAATGAACCTGGGTCCTTAGGCTTATCAGGCAAGCACCTTAACTACTAAGCCATCTCTTCAGGCCTTGAATGGTTTTTTAATTGAACACAAGATGCGGAAAGCCTCATCTTCGAGCCCATAGTTTTCCAGTTAGCCTGGTGTTTTGAATCTCCCAAGTGCACAGCTATTCCAAATAGTGTGTTTTTCTTAAATCAAATGGTAGATAAGAACATAAAATTTTACATATTTCTGGGGTGTCATGTGATATTTTGATGCATGTATATCTGTATGTATTTATCCCCTTAAGTATTTACCAAATCACTGTTAAAACTTTCTTCCAGCTTTCTGAAACATCAAACACTTGATGGTTTTCAGTTAACCTAATGTGGAGTATCACCCCAGAACAGTTAATTCCTGCTTACTGAGATAGTACCGTGGACTTGGTGGTCTTTAGTAATCCCAGTGTATGATACCTTCCTGGAATTGCTCATTTCTGCTGATGGAAACAGTACCATTGACTACTATATCCCCATCTATTCAGTGTTCAGGTGTGTAAAACTTGTGAACACAATGCATTTGTCTTAGATAAGCTCACAATAGAAATTAAAGGCAGAATAGTAGTAAGTCCCTAACTATTTTCATAATCAGGTTACATGTGTCTTTACTACAAACAAGGAACAGTTTGAACCCCGACAACTTGGTCATAGTATGAAAGCACAGTTGGAATGAATTAGAAGAGATGAACATTGTCTAGACCATGTAGCTGACAATGTGCCACAATAAAACTGATGCCCAAAAAAGTGTCAAATGCATTAGAATACTAGAAACACTCAAGGAAAAACTTAGATAAAGGAGGAAGAAGGTATAATAAGAATAAGTGCAGTTGCGAGTAAAAAGTTGCAACTAGTAAATGGAAAATTAAATTAAACAAGAAGTAGCACCAATAAGCTAAACAGGCATTATTGGAAAGATTTTAAACAGTAGAAAAACTTCCAGCAACACAGACACAAAGTGAGAAATGGATAGAACCATTATGCATGTTTGCAATGCAGAGGTCATAGAACAATTATGCAAGTTTGGACTGCAGAGTTCATAGAATAATTATGCATGTTAGGACTACAGAGTTCATAGAATAATTCTGCATGTGAGGACTGCAGAGTTCATAGAATAATTATGCATGTTTGCACTGCAGAACTCATAGAATAATTATGCATGTTAGGACTGCAGAGTTCATAGAACATCTATGCATGTTAGGACTGCAGAGTTCATGGAATAATTATGCAAGTTTGGATTGTAGAGTTCATAGAATAATTCTGCATGTTCACACTGCAGAGTTCACAGAATAATTATGCATGTTAGGATTGCAGAGTTCATAGAATAATTCTGCATGTTAGGAGTGCAGAGTTCATAAACAATTCTGCATGTTATGACTGCAGAGTTCATAGAATAATTATGCATGCTAGGACTGCAGAATTCATTGAATATTTATGCATGTTAGGATTGCAAGGTTCATAGAACAATTACGCATATTGTGATTGCAGAGTTCATAGAATAGTTATGCATGTTAGGACTGCAGAGTTCATAGAACAATTATGCATTTTAGGATTGCAGAGTTTATAGAATAGTTATGCATGTTAACATTGTAGAGTTCATAGGATAATTATGCATGTTAAGAATGCAGAAGTCCTACAACATTTATATATGTTAGGACTGCAGAGGTTATTTGCTATTCCAAGTTCAGTGGAACTCTTGCGTTGTTTGCTCCCCTTCTTTTCTTTATAGAGGCCCAAAGATGGGTTATGTTTCTTGAATAACTGCCCAGGCATCTGTCACAGAACCCAGGGACTGAGTAGCTGGGATTTTCTGAAGGGCTGTGTTGTGATCAGTGGGGTTGCATTATCATATGTACTATGCTCTTACCATCACACTCACTTTGCACAGGGGATGGCTGTTTCTTGGGTCTCATTTTGTGCAGATATTTCCAGAATATGGGGAATTAGACATGAAGTTAAAGTCACACGAGGATTTCTGGAGATACTTTCAAGCTTAGTTCTGAGGTGGATAAGTGTAATTTATGATTTCCTCATGTAATATCACCATCAAAAATTATGATATACCCTCAATAATGTCACTTCCCACTAGTTTCCTGATAACTGTTGATATGCTGTGTGGTTTTCTTTAAAAAATAAGCTAAATGGGGGCTGGAGAGATTGCTCAGTGGATAAAGTTGCTTGCTTGCAAAGCCTTAATAAATAAATTAAAAAATTTTTAACATGAGTCAAATGTTTCTTTATCTTCACTGTCTACTAGATCTACCTGAAATCTAGATGTAGTATTTATTCACATGACATATATCAGAAATGATAATTTGGAAGTATATTTGATATGTGAGTATATGTAAACAAATAAATAGTGGTAAATAGGAGAAAATTGCAGAAGTGTTAATACAATACAAATACATGGTCTATCAATCTATTTGGAAAAGAACAAAAGTAGACCTTAGGTCCCCTTTCAATAGGTGTAAGTCTTATTGCTCTTCTCTCCCCATGTCTGTACACAGTGCTCCTTGATTTGTCTTCTTGAAACCCTCTGAATGGCAAGTCATGTTGGTATAGAGAGATATTTATGTCCCTGGTTAACACAGTTATTATCTCCTTCACATAATATAGTCTCTATTCTATTTAGCAAATATTCAAGCTAAATCCTAAACTTGAACTATTTTCTAATAACAGTCTTAATTAGTCCTCTGTTCTCTAAGAATCTGTAATTGTAATTTGTGCCATATAATTAAACACTTCACTGAGTGGTGTTTTAGAGATTACTGATTATTTATGGAAGCTGCCTTGATCTATCTCATGACACTGCAAACTCATGATGACTCTCAACCATCTATTCACAAGTTTATTCAATAATTATTTATGCAGCTTCTATGATAAGCCACAGGCTTTTGGCAATGGAAATATACAAAGCCCCAATAAAGCAGGGGGACATCGCTGAATTTATATTTTAAAAAGGGTGCTCCAGATCATCATCAAATATACTGGATGTCACTCTGCATTTGGCAAAACACAGGGAAGGGCCATGGGATATGCTGTTAGTGGACAAGACCAGGAGAAGCTGAGCTGTATGAGACGGTCTAGGAAGGTTTGTGGAGGAGAGCTCATTTGATCAGTCCTGGCATCTGTGAAGCATTCCCACAGAAGAGAGACCAGGGTTCTATGCTATTGTCATGAAGCTTTGTAGGCATCAGATGCTTAGAGATGTCATATTCACATTTGACTAAGAGATTTCTGAGTGGTCTTTAAACAAAACAACTTAATTTACCTAAATGTTAAGCCAGTGCTACATGATGACTCCTGTTGATATTGTCTTGGCTTGGTTATTGTTTCCTAGGTAACATTCCCTAACTTCATAGAATTCCATCCTTCTCCTATGCATGGTCTTTAGGCTGAATGTAGCTTTATACGCTGCTGTTCAATCATCCATAGCTACATCCTGGCATGTGTTTCATGAGGGAGTTGCCTGTCTTCTTCATGCCTGCCTCCTTGGTACCAAGTGTACTGGCTGACATGATTTCAGCACTACTTGCATGTTTCAGCACATGCACATATTTTAACAGAGTGGCCTAAGGATGGTGGGGTCACATTTTATAACCTGAAAGTACCTGTACAAAACTTTTTGGGACTGATCCTTGAGAGTGCAAGCCATTAGGAAAGGAAGAAGGTCTTATTGGATGAATGAGAATACTGGAGACTTTCTGAGGCTCCAAGTTCCCTCGCACAAATTCTTGAAGAAATTTCATCCACAAGAATAGCTGTGTCAGCACCAACTAAAACATGAGATTCATGGGTTTGGACCCAAGAACAACAAACACTAACTAAACACAAACACGTTGGCTTTTAACAGGCTGTGCTCTACCCATTTGGAATGCCTCAGTGACCAAAACAAAACAGTCCCTTCTGCCACATGATGGGATTTCCATTCTGACTCTGAAGAAGATAAGTCAACAACCATAATAAGCAAGTAAACTACTCAATCTTATGAAGATGTAGTGTTTGGAGGAAAGTGGAGCCTCATGAAGGAAGCATAGGAGATAACGTCAAGAAAGGTAAAGAGTGAGGGGCCACATAGAGCTGTGAGAGTGAGAAGTGTTCAGAAGCTGAGAAGTATTCCAGGAATGTGAGGCCACTTATCAGACTTCAGAGAGTAAAAAGCCCTGGGTGAGCCTAGGACACTGTGAGAGGTTTCTGTCTTTGAGGTATGGTTTAGGTAGTACTTAACTTTTAAGTAAAATTGCAACAAAATCAAAGAAAAAAGTTTTTATATCACTTGTTGAGGATACATATGAAATCACATTTTTAGTAAAAGATGAAATGAAAATCTTACCATTTTTACTGATGTCAAGTTCTTTAAGATTTACTAAACTAGCAATGGAGGTTGGCAGACTGGAGAGGTCGTTGTCCGGAATGCTTAGTTTTCGTAGAGCTTGACAGTTGAACAATTGCTGTAATGGGAAATTAGCACCAGTTAGGTTGTAATCTGGTTAAATCCATTCATAGTAAACTTATTAACAAAATATTAGTCACTGATACACACAAGACACATGTATTTGTGTGCATGCATGGATGTGTGTGTCAGTAAAAGAACCATCCATAAAACCCTCACATTCTTCCACACAAAAAACCTTAACATTTTCAGAATATTTTCATAATCCATTCCGATGTTTTCTCTTACATACCACAAATAAACAAAACAAAAACAAATATAAAAACCTTTCTATCCCTGGAGCTGCTCTTAGCATTATTTAACTCTCTCTCTTATTGCTATCATGTTATATTTCATAACTGAGCTCCATTTCTCCATGTTAAATAATCATGTATATGTTACAGAATAATTGTAATGTATCAGTACACACATGTTAACATTATTTTGTGTCCATTATTTCATAAATTATTAGTGAAACATTGTACATGTTTCATGGGGAATTCACTGGTTGTTGCAGTCAGGTATGTATTGCTGGAAGAAATCACCAGACCAAGTAGTAGTTTATTTTGGCTTACAAACTAAAGGGGAATCTCAATGATGGTGGAGGAAATGATGGCATGAACAGAGGGTAGAAATCAAACCCTGGCCAACATAAGGTGGAAAACAAGAACAGGAGAGTGTGCCCAACACTGGCAAGGGGAAACTGGCTATAATACCCATAAACCCACCTGCAAGAATACACTGCCTCCAGCAGGCATTAATTCCCAAACCTCCATCAGCTGGGAACCTACAATTCAGAATACTTAAGTTTATGGGGAAACCTGAATCAAACTACTACATTCTACCCCTGGCACCCATAAACTGATAACCATGCATGATGTAAAATGTAATACATTCATCCAGTTTTCAAAGTTACCACATTTTTCATCAATCCTGATGATGTTCAAACATCCTCATAACCCAAGGTCTTTTAACTGAGCCATAATACCAAAAAATACCCACCAAAACCTGGAATGGCACAGAATAAACACTCATACTTCAATAGATGGCACTGGGCATAGCAAAGATATATTCAACCAATACAAGGTTTAAACAGGGCAAACATCAAACTGTAATTCCAACAACTCTAGCCAGTGACTAGTCTCCAAGTCCAATAATCCTAACCAGTAACAAGTCTCTGGAGTTCCAACTCCACCCCTCCAGTTAGGCTACTCGCAGTCCTGGAAAACTTCATCTGGGGCCAGCAGCTTTCCTGAGCAGCCACCTCATGGTCCCAGCATTCCACTGGGTCTTTACTGCAATCAACAGTTCATCCTCTTGGCTCCATCGGGTCTCCACGCAGGCATCCAGCAAACCTGCTTTGCACTGCCTATGGCCATTTCCAAAACACAAAACTGTATTGCAAACTCAATGACTTTCTCTTTCCTGCATTTCTTATACTTCACCATACTAGGTAGGGTGTCAATTTGTTAATCCAGGGGTGGGGGGATAAAGTAGACTTTGAATAATAGAACACTCCTTGGGCACTCAGGCCCCTTCAAAAGAGTCTACATTCTTCTTGTTGCCCCAGTGCAGGTCAGCTGGCCCAATTTCAATGGTTGTAATATCTAATATAATTGCAGCTGAATGGACAGAAGCTTCAGCTCAAAGATTTCATTCTGTGTCATATCCCTTTGCACACACCACTCCATTTCTGTGCAATTAAACTATTCACAACTTCTTAGGACATGGGCATCACAGCAAGCCTCTCACAAAAACTGCTTGTAGCCCAGTCCAGGCAAAGATCTCTCTAATCCATACAAGCCAAACTGCACAGTCCATGGTTCTTACTGCATTCAGCTCTTTTAGCTCTGAATCCATCTACATTTCTCTTGAAAATCAGTTCCAAAAGGCCAAAGCCACACAGTCAGGTGTCTAGCAGCAATTGACACCATTCCTCAGTACCAACTTTACTGTTGCAGTCAGGTTCACATTGCTGGCGGAAAACACCCAACCAAGAGCTGCTTTGGGTGGAAAAAAGGGGTTTATTTTGGCTGAAAGACTCGAAGGGAAGCTCCATGATAGAAGGAGAAAACAATGGCATGAGCAGAGGGTGGATATCACCCCCTGGCCAACATCAGGTGGACAATAGCAACAGGAAAGTGTGCCCAACACTGGCAAGGGAAAATAGGCTATAATAGTCATAAGCCCACCCCCAAAAATACACTGCCTCCAGGAGGCATTAATTCCCAAATATCCATCAGCTGGGAACCTAGCATTCAGAACATCTAAGTTTATGGGGGACACCTGAATCAAATCACCACACTGATGCTTGGATTTATTTCCCATTAGCTTACAGTGCTATCTGCAGAAGAGCCAAGAGCTAAAGCAGTAGTTCTCAAATCCACCATGGTCATGGCCACAGGTATATGGAAATGCCTTATACAGATTTGGATTCTTGGGTTTTATTCAGATGGCACTCATAGTAGTGAGTCTAGCATGGGGGTTAAGTAATCTTCAGATTTAGAAAGCACATAAATGATCTATTGGGGTGTCTTGACTTAGGTGTTCCCAGTACCATACACTGAAGTATAATAAATCTAATTTTTTAGCTCTGTCCAACTCATCTTGACTACTACAAGATATGAACAGCTGGGAGAGAATATGTGAATCATTTCTGGAAGAATTATCTTAATGAGATCTCTGCTGTTTGACATTTCTGATTCTGTTTTGTCAAATTTCCACAGATGAAGCCTGGTAACCATGGCTATCCAGTTGGCCCACAGTATATCTAACTCTCGCTTGTTCCTACATGCAATTCACTGTTTGTAGGAAAAATCAAGGCCACATGTGGCTGTTATTTCTCAAGTCATTAGCTTTGAAAAAGTAGGTTGTTTTACTTGTTACATAAGATAGGATATGAAGTCTCATTCTTTGGGTTAGTCATTTTTGGTTCTTTACAAAGATTATTTGCAATACTTGATACTTATTTGCAATACTTATAAAACTTCACAGTGAGAAGTTTGCTTGTTCTTTTGGGAGAGAGGTAGAAAGCAGATGCTGTAGTCACAGGAGGAGATGGCAGTCACCACCAATCTGAATCCTTCCAGAGGGACTAGTATGTCTGTTTCAACATGTGATGTAGTTAGTTACATACATAGGTCAAAAATAAATTTTCCTTATTGCTAATTTTTGTCACATTTACTACCTACTCTTCAGTCTGATTACTGTGACGATTTTAAAGCAGTGTTCAGAATAATGATCTTTAAACTACAGTTTTTAAAGAGCAATCTCAGAATAGCTAAATTATCAAGTGCTTTCAATTAAGGGAGGATTTTCAACTTTAAATGCAGCAAAAAAAAAAAAATAATAATAATAAGATGGAATTCCCTGAATGTGTTCTATCAAGGAGACTACAAGAATCTTCTGGCGTAGAAGCTAAGAGCATGGCATCTGAAACAGGATGGGTGTCTAATCAAGTTTGATTCATATGTTTACTAGCTGTGCAGGGTTGTACATGTTACCTAATGTCTCTGAACCCAGCCTGTGAAACGGAGATATTGAGTTATTCAATTTGAAGGCTGCTGAGAGGATAAAGGAGTATATTTCATTAATCTTAGCCCCACATTTTCCCATACTAATGTCTTTGATTATTTGAAATTTATTTTATAATGAAGAGTAAGCTATTATTTTAAGGATTCTCCCCCTTTTCCCCTTAATATTCCTATGATAATGATGTGTTCAATAATGAATGGATTTAGATTTGGTGAAGTAAGGTACTTGTGGAGTTGCCAATTTGATATATAGGAAAGTTCATATCTGGTAGCAATTAAAGATACTCATGCCCACTGATGTTTTTCACTTTTCCAGATGACAAATTTCTTGCTGTTAGGAATCTTCCCTGGTTCATTTCTGTATCCACCAGTTTCTTTTTCCCACCTACCCCTGCGACTTGCATGATTTCTTAAGTGCAGTGTATGCTGAGTCAAGAGTTTTGAGAGTGTATGAGGGTAATTAACAGGAAATGAGAGGAGTGCTGAATTCGAGCTGACACAGGCAGTTTTGGATCAAAGCTTCAGAGAGGTAAACAGTCTATAGATAGGAGTTTCATAGACAAGGCTTCTGAATTCCAGTGAACTTCCCAATGTCTGTCCTAGCAGCTATGAATTGGCAAAGCTGTTGAGATGGCACTTTAGCTTTGAATGAAAAATGAGAAGAAGAATGAGTAGAAAACAGCTATTGTTCTTCAACATATTGGAAATAGAGAGTATAATTGATAGCTAATTATAGTGAAATTGTTAATGATCATGGTTGTTCTACTTTTCATTTGCTAATGATATTTCACATGTCAACAACAATAAAATTGTTTTGACTCATAAAATACTTTTGTGCAAAAGTGTGCATTGTCTTTAGCTAACAGAAGCAATATAATGCTGGAGAAATTAGTGTGAGTACACAATTTAAATTACTGACTCTGAAATAGGTTTTTAGGTTGTTATTGTTGGGTTTTGTAAAAATTGATACAGAAGAGAAAGGGCAAGAAGTTGAGAACAAAAATATTTGGGAAGCTAGGGAAATAACATCTGTAGCAGCCAGCTTCAGGTTCACTGAGATGAACTTCCAGACCAGGCACAGTTATGTTGTTTTCTTTTTCTTTTTTTGGTTTTTGTTTTTCGAGGTAGGGTCTCACTCTGGTCCAGGCTGACCTGGAATTAACTGTGTCGTCTTAGGGTGTCCTTGAACTCATGGCAATCCTTCTACCTCTGCCTCCTCAGTGCTGGGATTAAAGGCGTGCACCACCACGCCTGGCTCCAGGCACAGTTATGGGGGAAGGCATATTTATTGAAGCTCACAGATCCAGGGGAAGTTCCATTACGGCAAAAGAAACTGGCCTGCCTTCACAGGACCAAGCAGAGACAGAGAAGCACAAGTTTAAAGCCACATAGCACAGCACACTTCAGGATCTCCAGCTGGGCACACTTTACATATCTTTAGGTTGAAATCTGAAACCCACCACCACACCTAAGATCTGCCCAGTGACACTGCCTCCAGCCAGGTGGTGCAGATGCAAACTATAAACAATAAAGAACTGAATATATTGGGGGCCATTGATTCAAACTACCACAGCATCCTTAGCAAAATTCTGGCCTTACAAGCATGAGGACCTGAGTTTTGTCCATAGGAAAAAAGTAAGGTATGGTGGTGCATGGCTGTAATCCCAGCACTGGGAAGGAGGAATTAAGTGAATGACTGGGACTCACTGGCCAGCCAGTCTAGATTAGTTGGTGAGCCCTGGATCAATGAAACATATTGCCTCAAGAAAGACTTGGATAGTATTTATGAAGAGTGACACCAAGAGCTGTCCTCTGGTATCCACACCTGCACACACTCACACATGCACGCACACATACATACACAAAACAAAGGAAAATATTTTGAGCTAAAAAGTGTATTCAAAGTGAATTATTTAGTCACTTATTTAAGAGAAACTGAACAAACTAGATAAGTGGGTAGATGCAGGGGACACAGTGTGAAGAAGTCGTCACACAGACTCTAGCTACTACACATTTCAGTGCCAGACGTCATAAGTAACATTTGGAGAGCTACAGGGGGACACGTTTTATCAGGAAAGCACATACAGGATATGTGCAGCAGAGTGTGTTCATGGTGATGCTTTGTTGACCTGTAGAAGTGTCCCTGAGAAGAGTAATGAGAAAGGAATGGTGCAGGAGTAGGCATGGGTGAGCCAGATAGCGGCATTGTCACACTTCTATTACAACACTTAAAGATAGCTGTAATTCAAAGAATATATATCTCAATCCAGCTTTACATATTGATTGGGCATCATGAGGAGCTTGGGTTGTAGAGAGAATTCTCAGAATCTAAATGCCTACACATATTACAAGTAAATGTATTAAATGTCTACTGTATGTCAGTGTTGCCCCCAGGTGCCAAGAGGAAGCAAATATGAATTTCTGCAACCCAGTAACTTTAAATTTAGTACTTTATCATTCCAACAAAGCTTCAATAAACATGGGATTGTAAAAAACTGCTAAATATATACTGAAATAGTTAAATGGAATGAGTTGCTATAGTAAAACAAAAAACCAAATGATACAGATGTTAGGGAACAAACCACAATTTTAAAAAAAGCGAGTGCCTTTAGTATAAAGAACCAAAGAAAGGATTTGAAAGTATTAGGATGAAACATATTATTATCAAAGAGAATTCATTAGATAAAATTAAACACAGAATAGATATAGTAATAGTGGATAGATTTTAAGAGTAATTAGATAAATGTAGCAAGAAAGACAAGACAACAGAAAATTGAGAAGACTGCTTGATTACCTGAAAGACAGAAGAATGTTTAGGTGCTAGGGAAAGTTATTCAGAGGACAAGATTGCTGGGGCTCCAGCACTGGGAAAGGTACCCATTCTGAAACTGAGCAAGCTCAATGAATTCTAAATAATATAGAGGAATCCATACCCATGTTTATATGAAATTGCAGAGTGTAAGAACCAGAGGATCTCAAAATTTGCCAGAGAGTAAAAAGTAGCTTCAAATGACTTACAAAGGTCTGTTCTAGCATACCTGTATGACTATAGTTGACAACATTTTAAGATATGTTTCAAAATAACTGGAAAAAGATAGCTCCAGAGCTCTTGACAAAAAGTAATAAATGTCAGAGGAGATGGTGATGTTAATTACATTAATTTAATCATTATACATAGTAGACACAAATTGAGTTATCTCACAGTACCCCCTAAAATATGGACAAATACTGCAACAATTAAATATCAAAACAAAATTTAAAAAGTAACTAAACAAAACAGAGCTGACTTCTTAACAATAATTAACTCACAGATTCATTAGATGTTGTCATTAAACTATTAAGAGTTAATAATCTTATATTTACTGTTATCTTTTAACAAAAAGAGCAAAATTACACTTCAGACAAGGACAAACTGAGTTTACTACCTAGAAACTTTTCTGAAAGCAATTGTCTGAAGATATCTTTTTGTAGGGAGCAAAATGATCCTGGGGAGAACTGAAGGAAGTGGAAGGAAGTACTACCTATACATTTAAAATGTATGTAAAGGAAATGTGAGCTAACCTTAAAAAAAATTGATGTTTAAAGCAATGGAAAATTGACAAAGTGGCTGGTTATTAGTTTCCTAAATTAAGGGCAGATACAAAGTTCTGAAGAACAAAAGCAGTTCTATATGGAGAAAGATGAATAGACTAAAATAATCTCTGATTTTTCCCATTTTGGGGGAGGATAAAGATTTAAGACTAATTTTAGATTAAAATTAAATATGTATATTACTTAAAGAAGCATGTAAAAATTTATAGAATAGTAACTACAGAAATAGAACTTAAATTTTGATTTTCTAGCTAGTAGTGGCAAAATAAATGGAATGTAATAAGGAGAGGATTTAAAAATTTTAAAGTATATGTATTTTTTCTCTGTTTGAGATAGAGCTTTACTCTGTAAAGTTTACATTGTCCTCAAATCATGACAATCTTCCTGCCTCAGCCTCTTAAGTGTTGGGATTATGAGTGTGAGTTAACATACATATCAAGAAAAAATATTAATAAATATAGCTGAAAAGTATAAAAGACTTAAAAGTAACAAAACAGATGAAAATGTTAAAAAGTGAAGGAAATAAATACAACTATATCAATAATCATCTCATTCTATTCTGATACAAACAATGTTGCTCAGAATAATTTTCACACATTTGTGAGCGTAAATACATGGAAGATTCTGTGTAGGTAGACAGATGTATTTCCAAATTTACCAGGTAAAATACATTGTGTCACAAGTGACCCTAACAGTTTAAATTTCCACTCCCACTCACAAGAATAAGAATTAGTATTTTAAGCCACTGTGTTAGCCAATACAGGAGTTCTGAGCCAGGGCTCGACTCCATTCTGGGGCTGTGCCTGGAGGTGACAGACTAGCTAAAGGTCAGGACAAGTGGGGCCCACCACTGTGAGCCAGCCAAGCAGGGAAATTGCTCACCAGAATGGCAGCTGTGGCTTGGGAGGCGACAGTCCAGCTGAAAGTCAGCTGCAAACAGTGTCCTACCACTGTGAATCAGCCAAGTGTAGGAGTTCTGTGCCACGGTTCGACTCCATTCTGGGGCTGTGCCCTGGGGAGGGACAGACCAGCTGAAGGTGAGCTGCAAGCAGGGCCAGGCACCATTGTGGGTAGGGACTGAGTAGGTAGTTGCAGTCAGGGCTAGTTGCCATTTTGAAGCAGCTGCTTGGGAGGGGAAGGACCAGCTGAAGGTCAGCAGTTACCATCTGGCCAACTTGTATTCTACTTCCCACTCCCAGGTGGCAAGTTCCCACTCACCCAAAAAAATTATCAGAAGAAGGACAACTGTTTACCAGCCTCAGAACCCAGGAGAAGCTACATCTGTTCTCATTCCAAAAACCCAGACAACTAGTAAGTCTGCAAGGAAAGCACCCAGCTTGGTCAACAGGGAAAACAGGCCTCCAAAGGTCTTGCCCAAGTATTCCAGAAGGCGGCACACACAAAGTGGATTCTGTTTACACTAACGTGCACCCACACCAATCTAGTGGATAGTCTTCAATCCCACATCCACCTATATTAATTTAGGCCAAGTCCCCCCTCCAACAGAGACTGTACAAAAGCTGCTATTGCTGCATCCTCAGTGAGACAACTAATCTTGAGATGGGCAGACCCTGATGCAAACAGACAGTGCAGGACCCCCAGCAAAGGAATTCTCACCAAGATTACCTAGTTCCACAGTGGAAACCTCCAATAAAAGATTAGAGAAAATGCAAGACATAGATGACCCGAATGAAATCTTAGCAAGCATTTTAAGTAAACTTAATGAGACCATGAACAAATGGATGTTGTAATGGGGAGAAACTGGTCAAAGATTAATCAAACAGGAGCTGCAAGAATGGCTGAATGAAATGGAAGAAAAGCAGTAAAAAGAATTCAAATTACAAATCACAGAAAACTAGGAGAGAATACTGAAAGCTATAAGGGAAAAACAGCTTATCACATACAGAGGCATACCCTTTCAGAATTATCTCATACTTTTCAATGGAAAATTAAAGCCAGAGGAACCTGGAATAGAGTATTTCAAATGTTAAATGATCATAGCTGCTAACCCAAACTACTACACCCAACAAAATTACCCATCATAATAGAAGGGGAAAGAAAAACTCTTGTGATATAAACCAGCCTTATGATTACATGAGCACCAAGCCAGCCCTACAGAGAATACTGCATGGAACACTCCACACTAAGGAGAGGAACCAACATGCACATGAGGAGAGAAAAAAAAAAATGATCAAATTAGAATAGACATTAAAAACATGCAAAGACCAAGGAAACACCAAACTCCACAAAAGCTTCACATGACAGGGATTAACTCAGGCCTCACAGTTATAATTCTGAATGTTAATGGGCTCAACTCTCCAATCAAAAGAAACAGGTTAACAGGCTGTGTCAGAAAGCTGGACCCATCAATCTGTGGTCTACAAGAAATCCACCTTATTAAAGATAATCATAATAGGAGGAAAACATGATGACATCAAAATAAAAGAGAGACTGATTGAAAGGGGGAGGGGGTATGATGGAGAGTAGAGTTTCAAAAAAAAGTTGGGAGAGGGAGGGAATTACCATGGGATATTGTTTACAATCATGGAAGTTGTTAATTATAAGAAATAAAAAAATGATAAATACCACCTACAGGTAACAGGATGAAACAGCAAATAGAAGGAAGAAATAAGCAGGAGTGGCTATACCAATTTTGGACAAAACAGATTTTAAACCAAAAGTAATCAAAAGAGATAAAGAAGGCCACTTTATATCATTAAAGGTATAATACAACAAGAATATATTGTAATCATAAACATATACACCAAATACATGGGTACCTAATTTATAAAGCAAAATTTACTAGATAATAAAACAGATATAACTCCTGATCTAATCATAGTAGGAGACTTTAATA
The DNA here is from genome assembly GCF_020740685.1 of Jaculus jaculus. Lineage (NCBI taxonomy): Eukaryota > Metazoa > Chordata > Mammalia > Rodentia > Dipodidae > Jaculus > Jaculus jaculus. The sequence goes on along the minus strand of NC_059120.1, from coordinate 1,526,264 downwards.
CTTTGCTATCATCAATAGACAGATGCTCAAAGCAGAAAATAAACAGAGAAGCAATGAAGTGAAACAACACCATTGATCAAGTGGACTCAACAAAGATAAACACATGGAGAAGAAGATGAGTGATGCTATCATGTTTTCAATAGCCACTCAAAAATTAAATGCCTTGGAATATCACTAAACAAGGAAGTGAAAGCCCTATAAAAAGAAAACAAAAAAAGCACTGAAAGAAGAAATTGAGGAGGATACAAGAAGATGAAAAACCCTCCCAGGATCGTGGATCGGATGCCTTAATATTGCCAAAATGGCTATCCTACTGAAAGCATTATATATATTGAATACAATTCCAATAAAATTCTAGCAATCTGCTTCACAGAGATGGGAAAGAAAATAGTCTCAAAATTTATATGAAAAAACAGAAGTCCTTGGATAGCCAAAAAATATCTTCAGAAAAAGAAACACCTCTGAAGGTGCCACCATACCTGATTTCAAGATATATTACAAAGCCATAATAACTAAAATAGCATGACACTGGCACAAAAGAGGCACCCCAATCAATGGAATAAAAAAAACCCATCTCCAAATCAAAACAACCATAGCTACCTCATATTTGACAAAAGGGCCAAAAATACACACTGGAGAAAAGATAGCATATTCATCAAATGGTGCTGGCTGGAGAAACTGGATAACCACATGTAGAAGAAGGAAATTAGACACACTTATTTCATCTTGCACAAGTCAACTCTAAAAGATTAAGGATCTCAATATAAGACCCGAAACTGTACAAAATCTAGAAGAAAAACAGAGAGAACATTCCATGATATTGGCATAGGAAAATGCTTTCTGAATAAGAGTCTGGTAGTCCAGGAAAACAGATAAATACTCAACCACTGGGGCCTCATGAAACTAAAAAGCTACTTTGTAAACAAGCAAACCATCAACATAGTCAACAGACATCCCACACAATAGGAGAAAATCTTCACCAGCTATACCTGTGACGAAGGTCTAATACTTAGAATGTATAAAGAACTATAGACTTATTATAAAAATTCACACAAACCAATAAAAAATGTGGGGTAGAGAACTGAACAGAGAATTCTCAAAATAATAAATATAAATGTTCATTGCACATTTAAGGAGATGGCCAATGTCTTTAGTCATCAGAAAAAATGCAAATAAAAATAACTCTGAGAGGGCTGGAGAGATTGTTTAGCAGCTAGGCGCTTGCCTGTGAAGCCTAAGGACCCCGGTTCTAGACTCGATTCCCCAGGACCCATGTTAGCCAGATGCACAAGGGGGCGCATGTGTCTGGAATACATTTGCAGTGGCTGGAAGCCCTGGCTCACCTATTCTCTCTCTCTCTCTCTCTCTCTCTCTCTCTCTCTCTCTCTCTCTGCCTCATTCTCTCTCTGTCACTCTCAAATAAATAAATAAAATAAACAACAAAAAATAAAAACAAATAACTCTGAGATTTCATCTTACTCCAGTAAGAATGGCATGCATCAAAACAAATTCAGGTGAAAGAGGAACCCTTACTCACTGCTGGTGGGAGTGCAAACTTGTACAACCACTTATAGAAATCAGTATGGAGACTCCTGAAAAAGACTAAAATAGATCTACCATTTGACCCAACCATGCCACTCCTAGGCATATATCCTAAGGATTCCACTTTTTACTACAGAGATACTTGCTCAACCATGTTTTTTGCAGCTCTATTCATAATATCTAGAAACTGGAATCAGCCTAGATGCTCATCAGTTGACAATAGATAATGAAGATGTGGTACATATATGCAATAGAATTCTACACAGTGGTAAGGAAAAATGAAACAATGACATTTTCAGGAAAATAGAGGGAGTTGGAAAGAAGTCATTCTAAGCAAGGTCACATAGACAAAGAACGACAAATGCCACATGGACTCTGTCATAAGAGATTCCTAACCAGGATGAAGTGGAGAAGAATGTAAATTACAGTTAATAACAGGACTATGGGCATAAAACAAGACCAAGAAAAGAGAAAAAAGTGGGGTGGGGCATGAGGAGGGGTTTCCAGACAGATTGGGGGTAGGTGGAATGTCAGAGGTAGGAGGGGATTTGAGGGGTAGAAGGTGGAAAGATGAGTAGGGTAGGGAAGTTGAGCAGGGACTTATACCAAAATTAAGACAGCATTAAGAATCAGCTTCATGGACACCCTCATGCTGACTAGGACTCTACAAGATATAACCACCAATTAAGGAGGAAGAGGGGCAGTCTTGATAGAAGGTGGGAAAAGCTTGACATTAAAACCCACAGATTCTGGCTGGTAAATCCAAGGCCAGGAATTGGGTTAACCCCCCACACCACACACACACACACAGTGAACTGTTGGCTAGGGAGACCCATGAGGCCCCAGACAGTGAAGGTTATTGTCAAAACACTTAATTACCTTCCAGAACTAAAAGGTAGACCCTACTGCTAAAGACACCACAGGCTATGGTCACAGAACATCAGAATACCATGCTAAAACCAAAAGGGAAACTGGCTTCCTTCTGGCTAGCCCTCAGAGTGTTGGAGAGGCCTATTGGAGCTTCCAGAGGACAATAGTCACCAACAGCATGAATAAGCAGGGCACCCTGTTGACGACAAAATCAGCCAGCCAGACAAGGAGTGCACACTCGTATCATAGTGACATGTAGCCTCTACATGTAACTCACTGTTCTCTGATTGGACCCAAGGCCTGCTCAGTGGGAGGGAACTCATTTCTGGTACTGAAAACCAAGCCTGAGTCCCAGAGTCAGGAAAGAGTGGGCTGGCACACCAAAAATCTCCTGAAGAATTTTTTATATACTGCCTTTAACACAAATTGCTCTCATGTTTATTTGGAAAATCTTTCTTTATTTTCCAGATGTCAGAGAAAATGGAAGAGAGATCCATCCATAGGACAAGAAGATAGCTGACTGCCCACTATAAGACTCTATGTAGCACATCTGCCATGGCCCAGGAAAAACTTCAGAGGAAGCTACCTCATGAACACTGCTCTTACTGCTATCCTGACAACCAGCCCCAGGGTGATGGTGACAGACGCTTAGAATAATCAATACCTATGAAAGCAGAAATCCAGAGACTACAAATAACTCAATGCTAAATAAGATATCTAAAAGGCCTGCCATGGCTCAGGATATATTATGGAAGAGGGGTGGAAAGATTGGAAAAGCCAATGAGTGAGTAGGAATATCCTGAGGCTTGCTTCCCTGCTACCCAATAGGGAATGACTAAGGCCTTCATGGCCCCACTGAGGTTACCATAATTCCCAGTTTAATGGGATAACAGTACATCACCTGATATATGTAAAATAAAAATAAAATAAAGTAAAAAGAATTGGTATTTTTGTTATTCCTTCCTCAATTTGGAATTTTGGACTATGTTTTGTTTCTTTCTTTCTTTTTTTTTTTTTTTTTTGGTTTTTTGAGGTAGGGTCTCACTCTAGCCTAGGCTGACCTGGAATTCACTAGGTAGTCTCAGGGTGGCCTCAAACTCTTGGCAATCCTACTTCAGCCTCCCGATTGCTGGGATCTAAGGAGTGTGCCACCACACCCAGCTTAGACCACTTTTTCTAACCTGTTTATGTATTCTAACCTGTGGTATGTACAATGGTAACAGATATTTTTTTCTAATAAGTAATAAAGTCCAGCATCATTTCTTATTTCACTGATTAAAAGGCTCATTACATATTCTGTATACTATTTCATGGTTACTTCTCCCCATAAATGATCAGTCTCTCTAGTTCTTCTACATCTTTTGATCAAAGGACTTTTATGGTAGTCACAGTTATCTTCCAGTTAGCTTGTTCGAACAACATGCTATTTTTTTTCCTTTTAAGCTTTCAGTGCTTGTTACTCCTTGTAAGGTTGAAGGTATATGTACTTTAACTTGTAGGAAGTAGGTGAAGAGTCATTTTTATTAACTAACCTTATAGGCAGTATCTCTAGAGAAAGGTTTTTGTGAGCACACAATGGTGTACACATATAAGCACAAGTCCAATGTCAGGTAATGTGCTGGCCACCCAGGTTTGGATCTGAGGTCTATGCTAACACTGTGGTGGAGTCGTTACATTACTTCTGAAGCAGCACATGCTGGGCATTTCCTGGAGAGCCAGAGACACATGTGCTCTGTTCACCTTTTAACTCACACAGTAAGACTATTTACAAGCTCTGTGTGCATCCTTTTATAAGAGTTTATGTTGTCTGTACTGAGGTGTGGAAAGTGAGTCTCCATTTCCCAACTCACTGGCACAGAAAGGAGAGTCACTGCGCTTCACTTTGAAACAGATCACATCTTACAACCATGTTCAAATACAGAATTATTATCCCTATTTTGTAGATAAGAACAGCTTTTATACTGTCAGATAGCCTGCAAGGTCCAGAGTCAACATTTAGATTCAGATCTGTCTGAGCACCAAACTATTTCCATCGTACCCTGTTCTGGAGTATCAGGTCTTTACTGTGCAAAGACAACAGGGATATCTGGCAAAATCAGGTTGACCTTTGGGAGGGGACAGCGAATGAGACCAGAGGCAAGAGTGAGTCATTGTGACCACCTCAAGAAGGTCAGAGAAGAAGGCTTAGAGTCACTGAGTATCAACTGACAGCAAAGACAAGGCCAGAGTAAATGTGAATGTATGCAGCAGTACTCAGCTGAGCCTAACACTGTAAACAAGTGATTATGAGTGTTTTATACCCAGGCATGGGAAAAGTATGTAACTACAAAATGTATGTAAATGACTATATGTCAGAATATGATTTCTTAGGAAAAAAGTTAGAAAATATTTCCACTACAAGTCTGTGTGTGTTTTCCTGGAAAGTTCTGTGTAAAATCATAAATATTGAACACAAGGGTTGTTGATGTCATTGTGCTAGCAGGCACGGATTTGACCTTGGAAAAGTGCACTTAGTGAACTGATATCTATGAGTAGCTGTCCTTAGAAGTGCTTCCTTTGAATCTGTTTTCAAATGTTCAGACTGTAGTGCTTCCAAGTTCATTTCAAAGCTCTTTCAAAGAAATAATTATTTTGTGCACATTACAAGAAAAATTTTTTAAATTAGTTTCATGCAAATGTGAAAACTTATCTTTATTTAGGAAAGTGCCAACTCAGAATTAAGAGAGTGAAACATGGTTCAAAGTGTGCATTTAGTGAAGTGAAAAATTCTGATATGCTTCCCTCTTTCCTTTATTCTCTCCCTCCCTTTCTATCTCCCTCCCTACCTCCATTCTTTCTTCTAGTTCTCTTTTTTATTTTCCTTCTTCTTCTCTCCCTCTCTTCCATTCTCTCTCCTTTCATATCTCCTTCCCATCCTCATTTTCTTTCTCTTTTTCTCCCTTCCTTTTTCCTTTTCTTCCTCTCTTCTTACCCCAGCCCTTTCCTCCAATACTGCTTATGTTCAGTGAGTCTTTTGTACAGCTATGTAGTGACAAGAACCAGAAATGAATCACAGAGATTCCCCTGTTATGTATATACTCAACAATAAATAGTACTGTCATAGATGTAAGTCAACATCACAGCTGAGAGAGGTATTTGCATAGAATATTTTATAGGAGGACTGGAGAGATGGTTTAGCAGTTAAGCACTTGCCTGTGAAGCCTGAGGACCCCGGTTCGAGGCTCAATTCCCCAGGACCCACGTTAGCCAGATGCACAAGGGGGTGTACGCGTCTGGAGTTCGTTTGCAGTGGCTGGAGGCCCTGGCGCAACCATTCTCTCTCTCTCTCTTTCTGTTTGCCTCTCTCTCTCTCTCTGTCACTCTCAAATAAATAAATAAAAATGAACAAAAAAAATTTTTAAAAAAGAATATTTTATAGCAGAAGAAACATCCCTGGACTTTGTCTTTAATCTAGAGAATTAGAATGTATGGATTCACAGGCTTTTCAAATTATTGCGTATCACTCCACATTAGCACCACCCTATATGCTCATATGATTGCATGTTAGGAAGAACATATGTAATCATATGTTCTTTGAAAATAAGAGAATGCCTTATCTGTCCTTCAGTCAGCAATGGGAGCCTGTGTGGCTCTAAATAGAGATGGTGCTCTACTAAGACTCTACTAAGATGGAGGGTTGTTTCTTAATAGTTTTGCAGTCAAGTTACTCTTTGAAGGGATAATCATAAATGTAGAACCAAATAGCCATTGTGAGAAAAACTAGAATGAATAGATAGCATGAATTGCCATACTTTCTGGAAATCATATTTTATTGTTTTGTCATTTAATTTATTTAAACAATGTCTTGTGATTTATTTAGAAATTGGACATGCACTTTTATCCCTATAGTTTATTATGGGACATTTTCTAAAGTAAAGATCTTATAATGGGTTAATCCCTAGTATTTTTCTCTTCTAGGTCAGTGATCTGTATTTTTTATGTCTATGTTTTAATATGTTATTAAAAATAGTAAGTAGTTTGTGATGGTCTCATTTGTGTTCTACAATCCCCCTTCTAGAAATAGGCAATTCCAATTATTTTAGCTATCACTTCTTGCATTTTCCTCCTGGTTTCTAAGAAGTTTATACACATTTCTACTTTCTTTATCACTTGTAAGCACTGTACATGTATTGCATGTTATGACAGTTGAAAAATTACAGTACCCTATGGCTACCATCATCCCCATACCTGATCTTTCTAGTCATCTGACAATCAGACTTTCGGTCAAATAGGCAGTTAGAGCTGACATCTGTAATGCATGTTTTCACACCAGCATTGTTTCCAACTCATAAATATTTTTTTCTGAAGTTGTATCACATTTACTAACTTTTAGTTTTCTATGTATTTATCCTGGGTTTTCTCCAGTTCTCAGGCTGCCAAGTGCTCAGAAATTATTTTCTAAATATAAGCCCTTGGATGAACTTCCAGGCAACACTGTACTCTAGAGACAGTCCTGTGCCCAGTGTCACTCCAGGCTGGGAAGATCTGACCCTCAGCATGATGACCACATAGCTTGTTCAAACACTCCTTTGCATTCCCTGACTGACACCCACCTTATTTCCACTTCCTTAAGAATGAACTGGGGAACCAGCTATGTCTGCTTTGCTCTTTACCCTCACACCAAAGCTCAGATTTAGAGCTCTCCTTCTCTCAGAATGCTGAAACACTGTCTGATACCTTCTACTTTGCACCTAAAAATAGAATCCATTATGCTTGTCTCTATAAAAAGAGCCCCTTTCAAAATTTAATAGTATAAATTTCCTAGTTTTCTTGGGTGGAAATATTATCATCTGTATCAGTTACTGTCTGTTTGATAGGACAAAATATTCTGCCACAGTAACTTAGGGAAGGAGGTTATTCAGGCTTACAGTTCCAAAGGGCAGAGTCAATCATGGTGGGGAAAGCATGGCAGGAATGAGAAAACTGGCATCACATTGTCATATCAGCAGAAAGAAAGTAGTTAGAAATGAATGACCAATGCTCAACTACCTTTCTCCTTTTTATATAGCCCAAGAACCCAACCCATGATTTGATGTGACCTACAGTTAGAGAAGTGTTCCATCTCAACTAAAGTGATCTAAAAATTCCCTCAAAGGCATGCCTAGGAATTTGTTTCCATGGTTGATTCTAAATCTAGTCAAGTTGACAATCAGACACTATTACAGAAATAATCTTGATTTTTTTAAACCTCATTCATAAGTCTAGTCAAAGGTTAAACTCTAGAAGGACTCCTGGGGTTGGTGATGTAGCTTGGTGGTAGAGAACTTTCTTAGCAAATATAAGGCTGTAGGTTCAAAAGAGTGATTTAAATTTAAATTTGCACATTAAGGATGGTGCCATATCCTACTTGTATAACCTATGGTAATTCTCTAACTTCATTGCCTTCCAGTGTACTTAAATTTAAAATTAATTAACAAAACTGGTGTGATATAGATGTTGTAAGAACAGGGAGCTACTGCAGTACCTGGCACATATATGAAAAAGAATTGTTTCTCGTATCCTGGCTTCTAGAAGGAACTTCATGGAATATAGCTAACATAACATGTAGGACCCTTAGTTCACTTTGTAAATGATTCCCTCTGTCTCTGTAAGCTTCAAGTATATTCCCACTCCTCAGCCCATGATATGATTGCTTTTTCCCACCAATTAAGCTCACTGAATTTCAGCACTATCTTTCACACAGTGAGACTTTAATTATTTGAACCTATATTCAATATCCATAATGACCCTCAAGTCCTATCACCATTACTGCCCATATTCTCTGTTTTGTTCTCATTACAGTGGGTATGTTGTACCTGTTTCTCTCAAAGGAAATGTCATATAATCTCACCAATCCATGTCCTTCTATGCCACAATATTTCTTGTTAATTATGACATCATTTCCTTCATTTAGTTTCTTCTTCTTTCTTTTTATTTATTTTTATGTGTGTATAAATAGGCTTTAAGGTCACTGATATTCATAACAAGAAAAACTAATGGTATCTTGATCTCAAATACTCCTATAGCTTCCTTCTTTTTTTTTCTTTCCTTTGTTCACTTATTCTTTATATCTATATCATCCATGCCCATATCATCTTTATCTATCTGTTTATATCATCTATATCTATGTCTATATCATCTATGCCTACATCATCTATATCTATATCATCTATATCTATCTATGTCTACATCATTTATATCTATATCTACATCACCTATACCTATTCATCCTTATCTCTTCATTCCACTTAAATTGCATTTTGCTTTACTACCCTTATGAAGGTACCAATTATTCCTTCAACTAAATACAGTGTTCTTGCCTTTGTTCTTAACATGTTAGTCTCTTTGGTTAGGCTGTGTTAAACTTTTTTTTTTTTTTTTCCTGGTCTTCCAGGAAAACTCTTGCTTCCCTTTGATATCTTCAATAATCCTTTACCCTTGTTTCTCTCCTGCATGACTGGCAATCCTTTCATATCTTTTCCAGGCACTAATCTCCTACCCAAGAACCTACTTCAGCTACAGAACTAGCCTTGAACTCTTCTCTTTCTTCACTAGTCTTGTGGAGATGAAGTCCCTGAACAACTGAGATGGCCTCTGGTCTCTTTGCTTCTCTTCTTCATGGGTCACTGTGCCTCCTTGTTACAGTAAGAACAATATTTTGAAAAGAATGTGTAATTCAAACCCTTGTTTTTCTTAAACTCCTTGGTCTTAGAATTGATTTGAATATGTAAGACTTAGCCATCATCCTAGACCAACCTCTTTTCCTGGCCGCTCTCTCCTCTCCCTCAGTCATGACACACCAACCCTCTTGCAGTTCTCAAAGTGAGCCACACTTACTCTGCTTTAGTCTGTCTCCTCTGCCTGGCATGGCCATTCTCAGATATCCCCTTGTGACCATTCTTGACATTCATAACAGAACCTCAAATGTCACTGCTTGAAGACATATGTACTGATCTTGAACCTGCAGTATTGTCCCAGAGATTCTGGCTTTATTTTCATCATGACACCTAGCATTTCCCTCTAAAACTGTTTACATTCTTTATTTGTAGCAAAGTAAGGTTTTATGAAAATAGAAAGTTGTTGATCTTACCTAAATATGTATATCTCTAGTGCCTAAAACACTTCACAAAACTGATACTCAGGAAATATTTGCAAAATGAACATACATATTAGTTGCACTTTTCACCTAAAATATAGGGTTCTTAAACATCTCACTCAAAACTGGCAACAAAAATAAGAAATGGGTTGCATAGATATGCATAAAGTATGAGTAAATCTTCACTTGAAGGATTATACAACAGGTCAAAACATTGGAGTCCAGAGAGGACATAGTTATTCATTGACACACACACAATTAAGAGCTGCTGAAGTGTTAAATTTAAGTGTGAAATATTTCAAGAAAATACAAGAATTTGAGAAAGGAAAAATATATAGTACTTTCTAACAAAAACTATGCTTCTTCTAATCCTTCCTTTGTTTTGGTCCCCCACAGGACTCCAGGTTGCCTAGCTACAGTGCTATTTTTAAAATAATTTTAAAAAATTGTCCAATTTAATGTCAAGACAGTTGCAATACAAGAATATGTTTGTAGGGCTGGAGAGGTGGCTTAGTGGTTAAGCGCTTGCCTATGAAGCCTAAGGACTCTGGTTTGGGGCTCAATTCCCCAGGACCCACATTAGCCAGATGCATAAGGGGGCGCACGCATCTGGAGTTTCGTTTGCAGTGGCTGGAGGCCCTGGCACACCCATTCTCTCTCTCTCTCTCTCTCTCTCTCTCTCTCTCTGTGCCTCTTTCTGTCGCACTCAAATAAATAAATAAAAATAAACAAAAATTTAAAAAAAGAATATGTTTATAGATTGAAGAGACAAACCAGTCTATCTTGGTCATTTATATGTCAGTTATCATATATACAAATTTTGTTCTGAATATGATTTTTATGTATTCAGAAAGTTCTATATGTTTGGCACTAACAGAATGATGTACACTAGATATCTGTGAAGAAGCCAGAAATTTAAAAGAGGCCATTTCTTTCCCATCTCGATTTCAGCATAAGATCTAAGGAGAGACTTCCATAAGTCTATGATGGGCTCTTGATATAAAATACCAGAGTTATGGCCAAGCCCATGTTTATGGGAGGCCAGCCTTCACAGTCGTTACAGTCAGTGTGAGGAATAATACTGAATGAAAGGCAAGTCTTAGAGAAGCCCTCCCAAGAGCTGCAGTCAGCACGAGGAATGGTCTTGAGTGAGTGGCAACTCTTAGGCACTGCATTTTCAAATTTAGGTCATTTATAATCTAAGAAAACCATTTGCTATGTTTCAATAATGATAATTGTTTAATCAGTAACTATAGTGTCAAAGCAGTTTTTTTTTATTTCAAAAAGATCCCTTTTAGTAATAGGAAAAATGTGTAACCAATGATCATCAAATTTTGATAAATTATAATCACACCTGAAAATTAACATCTCAAAATTTGTCACCTTAAAACCTTCCTTCCCTGATTCCTTTGCCTGCATTAGCTCTCTCACAAAAAAGTAAGTATCCTGCTTTTCAACTAATTTTATTTAAAGTTCTAACAAAAATGTGGCTCTAATAAGACTTAAAAAGTAAATATCAGGGCTAGAGAGATGGCTTAGCTGTTAAGGTGCTTGCCTGTGAAGGCTAAGGACCCCAGTTCGATTCTCTAGGTGCCACGTAAGTGAGAAGCACATGGTGGCACATGCATCTGGAGTTAGTTTGCAGTGGCTATAGGCCCTGGTGTGTGCATTCTCTCTCTCTTCCTCTCCCTGTCTCTAATATATAAATAAAAATAAAATCTTAAAAAATAAATATCAATGAATGAAAGGAAAAATCAACATCAATGAATATATGTGATATGCAGAATATTTGATGAAATGCATGTATATATGTATACATATACATGATATGCGGGTGGTGTATGTTTGTATATGTGTGTACATATGTGTGTGTGTGTGTAGGGTGTATGTGTATGTTTGCTGTCTGGCAGCCATGCACCTTATTCCATTAGCACACACCAGGCCACTGTGCTGGGGTGCTGGAGCAGTCATCTAGGTCTTCATCCACATTTCAAGTCCCTAGCTACTTGTTATACAATTGGGGTTTTGTTATAGTGATGCATTTGTTCTTTTTTAAAAAGATATTTTTAATCATTTGAGAGAGAATGGATGAAAGTGATAAGGGGCATGCTTGGGCCTCCTGCCACTGCAAACAAACTATAGACACATACACCACTCTGAGCATCTGGATCTACATGGGTACTGGAAAGTTGACTTGGGCTGTCAGGCTTTACAAGTGTCTTTAGCCACTGAGCAATTTCCCATCTCTATTTGTCCTTGTTTTAAAGAAGCAAATAAGCTTCATTAAATAATTCTTCCATGTTAAAATAATCTATTTTTTTAGGATCCAGAATTGAAGTTTTTGGGGAAACTTTAATATGGATTTCAGCATAGGCAGTTAGAAAGGGGGAAAGAGACTCATACACTTAAGGAAGGAATAGTTTAATGTACTCAAGGTAAAGGTGGGTATAGGCTTGTCAGGAGAAACTAGCCATCCAGCTCTCTTACTCAAAAGGTATAGTTTACATGGCTGTTTTAAAGTACATTAGTATATTCTGTATTATTTAGTCCTTCCACAAGAAAAGGAAATGGCATGAAATCTTGTTAACATCTATTGTAGAAAACATTATTGCTCCTAAGACTCAAACCTGTCTGGGGTTACATGATTAATGAGTATCAGAACTTAAGTTAAGTGTAGGTCCTTTCTTACCCAAATCTTTCACATTGTGTTATAGTACTTCGATGATAATGATTGGAAACTACCCTCACTAATCTGCTTGTCAGAGCACTTCTTGTTGCTGAAAAACAAAGCTGAAGGATCAGACCATTCTGCTGAACCCTCCTTATTAATATAAAACATTTACCCACATAAAACCTGTTAAAAAAGTTTTATGTGTTATTTCCTTCCTTATCTCCAGCCACTGCCAGTCTTCTTACTCTCTGCAAGTGAATAGATGGGATAGGGAGATATTTGTGCTGACATTTTATGCATGTGAAAAGGATTTAGGCAGTATCTTAATACATTTAACATAATCAAACTGTACCTGATAGCTCCTAGCAAACATAGCTAACTATAAAAGTTTGTTGGGAGTGAACAAGTGGTGTAACTATAATGGAAAAACGGAATTTCCTCAGATGTTGTCTGAGCAATGACCTAAAGGAAATGGGGGGGAAAACTAGGAAAGACCTCAGACCACCTGTCTTAGCATCCATGTGGCATTTTATGGAGTCCACACTCAACCAGCTCCCATGCCACTGGCATAACGCCATGCACAGCATTGACTGGGAGGTCCACGTCTAGCTATTGACAAGGTTCAAACTGACATTGAATCCCCCATCATTTGCTAGCTGTTGGCAACATTCTGTTCATTTATTAAGAGTCGGTGAATATTTCTGCAGTTTCCTAGACAGTAAATAGACCCAGGCAGAGTCAAGTTTTCCACCCTTCTGGAATATTTCCTCATGGTAAGTCACTGACTCCCATCTACTGGTCAGGACCTGGTCACACATCCAACATGGAGTCCTGAGTCTCACACAATGGTGTTCTGCAGCCCTGGCGCAGACCTGGCTGCCTGTTTTGTTTTCCTAGGAGGAGCAGGTGCAACTACAAAGGCTCTTTTTGCTATTTCTTCTGGCATCTCTTAAATTCCTGATAATATTCTATATTGATTATTTAAAAAATGCAGTGATGAGGTGTTGGGAGGCTCTGTGTCTCTGGATATCTGATTTGGTAGGAGTTGATTGTTCTCTGTGTTGATGCATGACCCACATACCTCAACAAAGAGGGGTCAGGGGGAGGGGCAGGACATGGGGGAGGCTAACAATGGTACCAATTTGACTATGTATTCACTGAGTACAAAACTAATTAATAAAAAAAATTACTTACCTTTTTTATTAGAATCAAAAACCTTTATTTTTTAAAATTTATTTACATATGTGTATGCACAGGCCAGGGCCTCCTGTAGCTACAAATGAACACCAGATACTTGTACCACTTTTTTTCATCTGGCTTACATGGGGAAGCTTGGGAATCAGTAGGTTTTGTCAGCAAGTACCTTCAAGTGTTGAGCCACCTTCCCAGCCCCTAAGAATCAAAAACGTTATCCAGGTAAATATATCTGCTATTTTCTAGCTGCTTGGCTTCTGCTATAGTTTGAGTATGAAATGACCCCCACAGGCTCATGTTTTATTTATTTATTTTTTAAATTTTTAAATTTGTATTAACATTTTCCATGATTATAAAAAAATATCCCATGGTAATTCCCTCCCTCCCCACCCCCACACTTTCCCCTTTGGAATTCCATTCTCCATCATATTACCTCCCCATTACAATCATTGTACTTACATATATACAATATCAACCTATTAAGTATCCTTCTCCCTTCCTTTCTCTTCCCTTTATGTCTCCTTTTAAACTTACTGGCCTCTGCTACCAAGTATTTTCCTTCTCAGGCGGAAGCCCAATCATCTGTAGCTAGGATCCACATATGAGAGAGAACATGTGGTGCTTGGCTTTCTGGGCCTTACCTTTTTATTATATTCTTTGTGGTGGTTTCGTTCAGGTGTTCCCCATAAGCTTAAGTGTTCTGAATGCTAGGTTCCTGGCTGATGGAGATTTGGGAATTAATGTCTCCTGGAGGGAGTGTATTGTTGGGGGCAGGCTTATGGGTATTATAGCCAGTTTCCCCTTACCAGTGTTTGGCACACTCTCCTGTTGCTATTGTCCACCTTATGTCAGCCAGGGGGTGATGCCCACTCTCTGTTCATGCCATCATTCTCCCTGCCATCAGGGGTTTCACCTTGAGCCTGTAAGCCAAAATAGACCCCCTTTTCCCCACAAGCTGCTCTTGATTGGGTGATTTCTATCAGCAATGTGAACCTGACTGCAACAGTAAAGTGGTATTGAGGAGTGGGATTGCTGCTAGACACCTGACTGTGTGGCCTTGTCTTTTTAGAGATTATTTTTAAGAGGAATGTGGAAGGATTTGAAACCTTGGCCTAAGAGATGCCTTGCAGTGCTGTAAGTATAGCTTGATGGACTATTCTGGTCAGAGTTGAAAGATCTGAATGCAGTAAGAACTATGGACTGTGAGGTTTGTCTTTTGAGGGTGAGAAAGAACTTTGCTTGGACTGGGATAGCAGTTTGTGTGAGAAGCTTGCTGTTATGCCCAAGTCCTGAGAAGCTGTGCAGGGTTGTTTTGTGTAGAAATGAACTGGGATGAGCAGAGGGATATGGCATAGAAAGAAATGTTTAGGCTGAAACTGCTGCCTGTTCAGCTGCAATTGAGAGATTACAAATTTGAACTTGGGCCATCTGACCTGCACTGGGGCAACAAGAAGAATATAGAGTCTTCTGAAGGGGTCTGAGTGCTCTAGGAGTTTCCTGTTCTTCAAAGTCTGCTTTATTTTTCCCTGGATTAACAAATTGGCACCCTACATGGTATTGTGGAGTATAAGAAATTCAGGAGGGCTGAAGGGATGGCTTAGTGGTTAAGGCATTTGCCTGCAAAGCCAAAGGACCCAGGTTCAATTCCCCAGGACCCACATTAGCCAGATGCACAAGGGGGCACATGCATCTGGAGTTTGTCTTCAGTGGCTGGAGGCCCTAGCACACCCATTCTCTCTCTCTCCCTCCCTTTCTCTGTCAAATCAATAAAAACAAAATATTTTAATAAAAAAAAGAAATGCAGGAGAGGGTCATTGAGTTTGCAACATGTTCTTGTGTTTTGGAAATGGCCATGGGCAATGTGAAACAGGTTTGCTGGCTGCCTGCATGGAGACCCTACGGAGCCAAGAGGATGAACCATTGATTGCAGTAGAGACTCAGTAGAGATGCTGGGACCACGAGATGACTGCTAGAGAAAGCTGCCAGCCCATATGAAGTTTTCCAGGACTGTGAGTAGCCTAGTTGGAGGGGTGTAATCGGAATACCAGAGACTTGTTGCTGGTTAAAATTATCAGACTTGGAGACTTGTCATTGACTAGAGTTGTTGGACTTGGAGCTACAGAGTTTGATGTTTGCCCTGTTTAAATCTTATATTGGTTGAACATTTCTTTTTTATGCCCAATGCCATCTTTTGCAGTATGAATGTTTATTCTGTGCCATTATGGGATTTGGGGGGATTTTTTTGGTATTAAGGTTCAGTTAAAAGACTAGATTATGGGGATGATTGACTATCATCAGGATTGATAAAAAATGTGGGGACTTTGAAAAATGGACTGAATGCATTGCATTTTACATCATGGATGGTTATCAATTTATTGGGGCCAGGGGTAGAATGTAGTGGATTGATTCAGGTGTACCCCATAAACTTAGGTGCTCTGCAGGACAGGGTCATTGAGTTTGTAACATGGTCTTGTGTTTTGGAAATGGCCATGGGCAATGTGAAACAGGTTTGCTGGATGGTAGGTTCCCAGCTGATGGAGACTTGGGAATTAATGCCTCCTCGAGGGAGTGTATTGTTGGGGGCGGGCTTATGGGTGTTATAGCCAGTTTCCCCTTGCCAGTGTTTGGCACACTCTACTGTTGCTATTGTCCACCTTATGTCAGCCATGAGGTGATGTCCACTCTCTGTTCATGCCATCATTTCCTTGCCATCATGGAGCTTCCCCTCGAGCCTTTAAGCCAAAATAAATCTCCCCCTTTTTCCCCACAAGCTGCTCTTGATTAGGTAATTTCTACCCACAATGCAAACCTGACTGCAACATTCTTTTATGAAATTGAATTTAAAAATGGTTTAAAATGAAATACTGGCATAAGTTGATACCAGATATTTTGTTACAGCGACACAGCCTAACCAACAAAAATGAAGACATCATAAATACCTCTGGAAAAATGAGCAAATTTAAGAATACATACAGTTTATATGTTTATTCCCACTCTATTCATAATAGCTAGGAAATTGAACCAACCTAGATGTCCCTCAGCTGATAAGTGGATAATGAAGATGTGGCACATTTACACAATGGAGTTCTACTCAGCAGTAAAGAAAAATGAATTTATGAAATTTGTAGGAAAACGGATGGATCTGGAAAGGCTTATACTTAGTGAGGTAACCCAGGCCCAGAAAGCTAAATGTCACATATTCTATTTTATATGTGGATCCTAGCTACAAATGATTGGATTCTATGTAAGTAGGAATAAAAATCAGTAGCAGAGGCCAGTACATTAGAAAGGGAATAGAAAGGGAGGGAGGACTTTATAGGATGGTATTGTATATATGTAAGTAGAAGAACATATATAAACTATGCTCACCAAACACTTCTCTAAATGTTCATGCCCATATATTAATGCTACTCTCACTTTTGGTTATAGAAGCTTCTCTTTTCTGATAACAGTGACCTTGGGATGACTCAGAAGGCACCATGGTGCTGAGAACAAGTGACAGAGGAGTGCTCAGCACTGAAGCATCTCTATCACATCTTCCAAGGCTCAGGGTCCATCGTGGAAAAGATGGCAGACAGGATATAAGAGCCAAAGGAAGGGTAGAGACTCCTTACAATGTGTTCCTCCAGAAACAAAATGGATTGGATATCCATGACCTCACAGTGCCTGACACTGCCTACACAAGCCCATCATAATAGGGGGAAAAGATGATGGCATCAAAATAAAGACAATACTCATTGAGAGGGGGAAGGGACATGATGGAGAGTGGAGTTTCAAAAGGGAAAGTTGGGGAAATCACCATGGGTTATTGTCTATAATTATGGAAGTTGTCAATAAAATAACAATAAGAATTTTGGAAGCCAAACAAAGAATACATACAGTTTAATAGCCAAGTTAGTATGTGTGATAGTTAAGGTGTTGTCAACTTGATCTGTTTAGTAATCCACAGGTTGCTTCTAGGAAGGATCAACTAAAGGAAGAAGTCTTTCCCCCAGGGTGAGCCCTTCCCCCAGAGTGGGCGGCCCCGCTCAGGGGGGACTTGATATAAGGAAGCTCTGGGTAAAAAGAGTTCCTTCCTTCCTTCCTTCCTCCCTTCCACTTGGCTGCTGGAGCTGCTCACTACCTTCCAGGGTGGATTGAAGACCAGTGCAGACTGAACACCAGCATCAAGTGAAGACCCATGTGGATCGAAACCCAGTGGCTCCTCAGGAAGCCTCCAGGCTTTCCAGAACCACCTGCAGCGCTGGGTCAGGACTGCTGAGGCTTCTGGACACCAGGACTGAGCAGCTACCAGGTTTGGTGATTCTTGGACCTGCAACTGCTATTGGACTACTGTAAGCTTATCCAATAAATTCCCTTTTTAATTAATTCATTCTAGCAGTTCTGTTCCTCTAGAGAACCCTGACTAATACAGTTATTATTATTAATTTTTTTTGCTTTCCTGATAGTTTAAATATCTGTATGATCTTCCTGTATCTCCTTAGTTCTCTTTCCCCTCTTATTTTTTTGGCACTCTGTCATGCAGCTGGAACCTTGACTCCAGATATAGAAAATAGTTACTTTGAACAAAATATTCAAGATTTTAACCCTCAAATTTCTAGGCAGATTGGAACTGTTCAGAAATACCTTAGGATGTGCAACATAGAGGTAAGTCCCCACCCCCTTTCTCTGTGTTCATTAGACACAGAGATGCAGAGTCAAGTTTAATAGTATCATCGAAGATATGTCAAGAGTATGTCAGGAAAAAGCAAAAATAGCTATGAAAGAACAGGATGCATTTTGATTAGGAAGAGTTCCTTCTATGTGGTTGTGTTTTATAGTAAAAGGTAAGATACAAAATGCTGTGCCTTTCCCACAGGAACAGATGTCCACAGCATTTGCTATTAATACTGTTTTACTTGTTACTTTGAATTAGGAACTTAAATGGAGACAGAGAAATAAATTCATAGACAGAATATATGTGAAGCATATACAATGTATACTTAATTAGATATAAGGTACTGCAGAGATTATTTCAGGAAATTCTCCACACAGAAGAATCAAATGATCAACTGCAAATGACCACAAGAAGCAGATCACAATAACCAAACTCAGAGAAGGCACAAAAAACTTCAAAGTCCATGAAAACACCAAACCACATATACCAACATAATATGACAGGGATTAAATCAAGCCTCACAGTCATTACCCTAAGTATTAATGGCCTTAATTCACCCATCAAGAGACACAAGCTAACAGGATAGATCAGAAAATTAGACCCCTCAATCTGTTGTCTTCAAGAAACCCACCTCACCACTAAAGACAGCCACCTCCTCAGGGTGAAAGGGTGAAAAACATCAGTGCAAATGGATTCTGACAGTTGTGGAAGCCTAGCTTTCAGTCTGTGAACTGTCATGTCTCATTATGGGCCCAGCAACTTCCCCAGTTACAGCTGTGAACTTCATGTTCTCATGGCTGCTGAGGATGCACTGACTTCAGGAACATGCCAATGGTGGGCTTGTACTATCATTTTTCTGTTCAAAGTTCAATGTTTGCTTCTCTGTGGTTGCTTCCTTCCTTGTCTTCCTAGGCCATTCACTGATTCCTGATTTTAACTCTCATGCCTCAGATGATGACTCCTGCATATCCATCTTAACCCTCACCTCTCTTCTGAGTTCACTACATTTTGTTCATTGCTTCGTTGGACAGTTATATGTGGATATTTGTATTGACAAATCAATATATAAAACCAATCATGATTGGAATATATCAAGAGAAAAGTAACTAGATCTCTCAGTTTACAAAGCATGTCCTAGAAAAATGGTCAAAGAAACTTGGAAACTTATCTCAGAATCAGGAGCTAGAGTGAGACCCTACCTCAAAAAAACAAAAAAATAAATAATGATGATTATAATAATAATAGAATAATAAATAACAATTTTTGAATTTTTATTATCTATATACATTGTTACCTAGGAGATATAACCAATCAGCCTATCTTCCTTCCTTCTTTTCTTACAAGAGATGTTTTTATTTTCCCAATTTTGCTAATAAAGAAACTGAAGAATCTCATAAGGAAAAAAAAAAAATAACTCCCAAACCATCAGTGTTAGGATCAAGCCTCATTTGCCTGGCTCTACAACTAAGTCCTCAATCTCTAAAATATGTTTTGGATCAGATTGTAAACTTTTTTTTATAAAAAATATGATGCTATAAATTTTGATCCATTCTTTGTTAAATGTAGTCAACTTTGCTTACTAAGTTTCCCATTTATTATAATTTTGGCCAGCTATTGAATTTTCCAAAATTACTTATATTCTCTTTTAAGAATTCTTCAATGTCAAAAACATTGCTTTGCATTTTTAACTTTGTTTAATTCTTATCTTCACACAGTACCTTATAACTAATTAAGTATACAATGTATATGCTTCACATATATTCTGTCTATGAATTTATTTCTCTGTCTCTATTTAAGTTCCTAATTTAAAGTAACAAGTAAAACAGTATTAATAGCAAATGCTGTGGGCATCTGTCCCTGTGGGAAAGGCACAGAATTTTGTATCTTACTTTTACTATAAAACACAACCACACAGAAGGAACTCTTCCTAATCAAAATACATCCTGTTCTTTCATAGCTATTTTTGCTTTTTTTCTGACATACTCTTGACATATCTTCGATGATGCTATTAAACTTGACTTCTTGTTCTCTACCTCCTGCTGTATAACATTATAAACACGACCTGTTAAAATATTCTCTGTATAAAATAGCAGAAAAAAAAAATAAACGCACAATGCCAAAGGCATTTTTACCCTGATGCAATATTAGGAATCAAGCTGGCTATTTCATCACTCGGAAATCAGAAAGCTCAATAAAACTATATCGGAACAATGGAAACAACAAAATGGGAAGGTACTTGATACAGTTTATGATGGAGGCCTTGAATCCTTAAAGAGCTCATTATTTTGGTGACATGCCTTTAAATATGTTATAGTCAGTGGTTAAGAGCAGCTTTCTTCCCAAACAAGCATTTTACAGCTATGTTTACAGTGTTCATCAGTGTTGATCTTCATGACAACCTTCTACCCTTCCTCTGTATTGCTGTCAGCAGTAATTTATTCACTAATCAAATAGCATTAATCTTGTGATACAATTAACACCAATGAGATTTCAGGACAAGTTAGTTGAGAAATTCTGGGAAAGACACTTTCATCTTCTTTTATTGGGACTTCTCAGGACCTAGCTATTTCTTTGGCTAGTAAGTTCCTGAGCTGTCACAACCATGGGAGGAGAAGACAGACATACAGTGATTAAATACTTTTCTAGTTTGACTTGGACACTCAGAGAGAAAAGAAACAAGCCTGATTTGTATTCTGTGTCTGGATGGATCTTTTGCTTGGGAGAGGCAGCCAATCCAATTATTATTATTATTATTTTCATTTATTTATCTGCAAGCAGACAGAAACAGAGGGAAGAGAGAATGGACATGTAAAGGCCTCCAGCCACTGCAAATGAACTCCAGATGCATGCCACATTCTGCAACTGGCTTTACATTGGTACTGGTGAATCAAAGTCAGATCATTAACCACTGACCCATCTCTCCATCCCCAAACCCATCTTTTTTAAATCAATTTGGATGGAGTTTTCCCATACTTAGAATATGTAATGAGGATTAACTGATATAGCATTCTTTTTGTTCCTGTTCCTCATTTTTCTGTTTTTTAAAAGAATGAACAAATATCTTAATTATATCTCAAATGTCACACAATTCAGATCACATTAGTATATTAGTATACTGAATACTTGCCCCCAGTACTTCAGTTTCTCTGTAATTAGGCTGCCCAGATCCTCAGGATCAGGAAGTAACCCTCAAGTACTCCATGGCACAGAAGATACTAAACAAATACTTGTTCTGACCTAAAAAATAACAAATACTAACTTTGTACTAATTTTTCTACATTACAATAAAATTCCACTCTTAGGATTTAACTTTTTATTGTTTTTCTAGCCAAGTCCTGCAGTCCATGAAATTCTTCACATTGTTTATCAGTCAGTGACAAGTAGATTGTGTGAGTGCCCTCAGTGTGAAAGTCCCGTGCACATCTGCACCTGGAGGCAAAGGTGCCATTCCTTCCTCTATCAGTTCTCACCTGACGAGAGTCATCACCTACTTCAGCCCAGCCTGTGCTTGATGTGCAACCTGGGATTTTCCTGGTGTTAGCCCTGTGACTAACAACTTTTCTAGGTTTGACTTGGACCTCCTAAGCAAAGATCCAGATGATGCTATATATTTACACTCAAAAAGGAAGATTATTTTAAATATACATTAAATAATTCCTAACTTTGAAACTTTATGAAAACACCACAGTTTACAATCCTAAATTCATAATTCATAGTGCATAATAATTCCTTTTAGTCAACACATCCACATTTCAGTTTTGGAATAATAAAGTTCAAGGTTTTATTGTAGGAGATTTTTTCTGGATATTGAATATCTAATAAATTTTATTTTAACATAAGAAATGATCTCCCAGTGGTGTAAGTCCTTCAAAAGTAAATATTGTGTAGTTTTCTTTTTTTACAATCATAATTATTTATTTGTCAGTGAGGATACAAACGTTAACAGATACCATACTGAATTACCACTTATATGTCAGAAACAATACAAGTTCCTAAAAATATTCTGTTAAATTTTACACAAGAGAAGCTTATCTTATCAATTGTACAGTGAGTATTATAGACTTAAGTTTCTTAATAAGGACCAGTAGTGGGAATACACAAACTAAATCCCAAAATATGAAAAAAATGCATACATACATATATTTATGTACATGTAGATCTCTTTATATATACATGTTGATATATAATAGCAAAACTGGAATAGTCTTGACAGCAGTTATCTGGGAACTAAACATAAGACTTCAGTAAAGTCTTAGTCTCTTAGCTCTCTCATTTTCTCAGTCAATCGTGGCATACCATTACAGCTGAGATTTCTCAGTAACAGGAAATATATTGAGACACTTCATTGGTTGCTTTATTTTTATTTATTTATTTGAGAGTGACAGGCAGAAAGAGGTACAGAGAGAGAGAGAGGTGGGGGGAGAATGGGCATGCCAGGGCTTCTAGCCACTGCAAACAAACTCCAGACACATGCACCCCCTTGTGCATCTGGCTAATGTGGGTCCTGGGGAATCGAGCCTTGAACCAGGGTCCTTAGGCTTCACAGGCAAGCGCTTAACCACTAAACAATTTCTCCAGCCCGCACTGATTGCTTTATACTTAATGTCTTAATTTTCTTATGCTGACTTAAAGTATTAAGTGCAGTGCATATGCCAAAATTTTAAGCAGACCACTGGCATGTCATTCAAGATCACAGTGATTATATGGAGCGACATGACTGGAACCTAGATACTCTGGATGCAGAAACCTTTACTCATGTACTATTTGTGATCCCCACCCCTTAAATTCTTGACGAGAAAGAAACAAGCATTATCATTAAATTGATATAGTACAAAGGGTTTATTCCTAATTCAGTGACTCCCCTGCCCCCCGAGGTAGGGTCTCACTCTAGCTCAGGCTGACCTGGAATTCACTAGGTAGTCTCAGGGTGGCCTCAAACTCACGGGCGATCTTCTTACCTCTGCCTCCCAAGTGCTAGGATTAAAGGCATGACCCACCATACCTGGCTCTAATTTAGTAACTCTTATATACAGTTTTATTATTTTTTATTTTATTTTTCAACATAGGGTCTCTCCCTAGCCCAGGCTGACCTGGAATTCACTATATATTCTCAGGGTGGCCTCAAACTCTCAGCAATCCTCTTACCTCTGCCTCCCGAGTGCTGGCACTCAAGGTGTGTGCCACTATGCCCGGCTCATTCATGCATATAGTTTTATAGAAAGAATATAAAGCTTGTTGAAAAACAATTTTTTTCAGGGGTAAAGAGAATGAGGTTCTAAAGATGTGGCAGAGGTGAGGTGATAAGTAGTAAAGCACTTCCTTAGTATGCCCTGCGTTTGTTCCCTACCACTGCAAAGAAAAAGAAAAAAAAAAAAAAAGAATTGTGCAGAAGTACTACTTTACTTAATGAAGAATCAGTCATGAATCATTTTACCTTGGGTGTGTGGGAAATGATGGATCACTATTCTCTCCTAAATAAACAAGAGATGGGAAAGAATAAGATAGAAGGAAATGCACACATCTTACCAGTGAAGAACCCTCAAAGGGAAAGACTAGAGAGAGCTGAAAGTTTACACTGATGCCAATGAACTCCATGAGGCGCACAGACACCAGGGCCAGCCAGAGGTGCTGCACAGAAATGGATGCGTTCAAGCGTTCTGTCAGCATACTGTCATTGGCTTTGAACAACTCATAGGATTAAAATATGGAAAAACTTCAGGGGGAAAGCCGCAATCACGGAATGTACAGATAAATGCTCCATTGTTTGTAACGTTGTAAAAGGAGACTGTGTAAGCATCATAGTCTAGGAACACTCCAATACGATGGGGAGAGACAGACACAAAGAAGGTCATGGAGAAGTTAAAATTATTGGAGAAAGGGGAGAACCCCTGAAAAGCATTGTATGTATGGCCACTCTTCATCCCTATAACCCAGTACTCAGATGAGTCCTGATACTTCGGAATCTGTACAGAATTATATAAAGACATTCTAAAACCCATACTGAGTCCAGTTGTGCCTTGATTAAGTTGAGAAAATGTCAGCTGGTAGCATCTTCTACCACTCACTCCCAGGAGCCTGTCACTTTTCATAGATACTTCTATCTCCCAGTAATGCTTCCCTGATGTGATAGCCGGTGAGCCCAGAGCACCCCTGGAAAGATTTGGTTCATTTGGTCTCTTTTGGTTGTATTTTATTCTTCTTTGGTCATCAATAATGATAGTATCTGGATTCTTACTTGGATCCAGTGTCACCTGAACCCTGTAGCATCAAGCCTCTGTCAGCTCTTGAAATGCTTTCAGCGCTACTTGCAGATCAAAACCTTGGAATACTCTTCTTCATTCTTTCCGGAAAGTTTTTGGTGTTGTCAGAGTCAAGGTCTCACTACTTTCTATGATGTCATTCACATCCTGTAGCATGACATTCGGGGACCCCTCCAACCGCTTCTCCAGCTCTGAGATGAGGTCCCTCACCAGCTGCTTCCAGGCTAGTTCATTTTCAGACTCTTCCAGACTATCCAAAATATACTTTTCCTCTTTCTGCAGCTTTTGCAGCTCATTCTTCTCTTCAGAGTTCAAGGCTTTTGTCAGTTGTGTAAACACCGCCTTAACATTTTGTTGTTCTCCCTTTATTTGATTCTTCCAGTAGGTTCTCTCTTTTTGGATGACATCTTTCCGGTTCTCAATTTCTTTCTCCTCTGCCATCAGTTTCTGCAGAATTTCCTGGAGCTTCTCCTTGTACTCCTGGGCCACTTCATCCAGGAGCAATGTCTTATGACCACAGTGTTCCTGAGAGCGCTCACAAAGCCAGCAGATGACCACCCTGTTTGTCCTACAGAAGAGCTGCAGCTTCTCTCCATGGTGCGTGCAGCAATACTCCTTCTGTTTCTCCTGCTTTGGGTTCAGCTGAACCCCCCTGAGCCTCTCCACTATGTTGGTTATGTGCTGATCAGGCTGCAGATTCTCTAACTGGTAACTGGCCTGACACACAGGGCACATGCCCTGACCAGCTTTGTTTTTCTTGGATTCATACATCAAAGTGATGCAGGCTTTGCAGAAGCTGTGACCACAGCCTGTGCTCAGGGGTTCAATGAAGAGATCCAGGCAAATGGGACAGGTCACCTCCTCCTTTACACAGGCCAGTATTTCTGAAGCCATGGTCGCCGTTCCTCTGCTTCTGCTTGTCCTATTTCTGATTCTCCACCTGTACAGACTCCTGCAAGACCAGCCCCTGGCTGAGGTCGGCATGCCCCCTGTGTAGTTTTCTTAAGTAGTCAGCTCAAGCTAGTGACTTCACCATTGGTATGCTCTGTCTTTGATTTGACCCTTTCTGCTATATGCCTTTAGTCTGCTCTAATTGATTTCTTTTTTAAAGTTTTAAAAACTATTTTATTTATTTATTTATTTATTTATTTATTTATTTGATAGGGAAAGAGGGAGAGATAGAGATAGGGATAGAGATAGAGAGAGAGAGAGAGAGAGAGAGAGAGAGAGAGAGAGAGAGAGAGGAGAGAGATATAGAGAATGGGCCATGCTAGGGCATCCAGCCACTGCAAACGAATTCTAGATACATGTGCCACCTTGTGCATCTGGCTTACGTGGGTCCTGGGGAATTGAACCTGGATCCTTTGGCTTTGCAGGCAAGAGCCTTAACCATCAAGCAATCTCTCCAGCTCTCTAATTGATTTCTTAGTCAGTCCCTATGACAGACTAAGGCCCCAGGACACCTGTTATGATAGCAGTGTGCATGTATACAAAGTTTTCGTGAAAACTTCTTACAAGTTACATGCTGCATAAATTCAATTTTTTTTGTACTGCAAGGAATTGAACCTATGGCCTTGCATATACTAGGTAAGCACTCATCCACTAAGCTACACTACTAGCCCCTTCAGTGTAACTTTTAGTAGCCAAATACTTAAAATCCAGAAGCACATGCATTCACAGTAATAGCTGTACATCTAAACTTAAAGTATATATTTCAAGGTTTTAACATAATTTCACTTTAATATGCTTTTGGTTTGAGAATAGAGTGTCATGTTTTCCCTTCCTTTTCTAAACATTTTTTCTAAAATTTTTGTAAAGCAATTTTTTAAAATGTAGCCCAGGCTAGCCTGGAACTCAGCCTTAGATCCCCAAGTATTGGAATGACAGGAACAAGCCACCATATCTGGCTAGCAAAAGTCATTGGTGTTAATTCTACTGCTCATATTTTTTTGGGGGTGGTGCATTAAAATAACAGTGCATAATACATATAAAATGATTTTCATGGAGATCATTTCATTATGAATGTATAATATGAAGTTAGAAATAGTGTACAATTAAAATACAAAGAGAATATGCGGGAGCAGTCATACCAACCCTAAGGATGCAGCAGATGAAAGGCGTGGCTTGACAGTTCCTTGATGGATGGTGTGGGTATTCGGTTGGAAGGTCATACATCACATGAGGTACTCTGATGGAAGGCTGTGATGTGTGTGTGCGAGACAGATATTTATTTGGAAGGTCTGACACAGGTACCCGGATGGAAGTCTGACAGTTACCAGAATGTAAGGATGTGGCATACAGTTATCCACATCAAAGGACATGAACTACAGGTACCACAATGGAATAGCATGACATACAGTTACTCAGATGGAAGAACGGACTACAGTTACCCATACAGAAGGTCAAGATTTGAGTTACCCAGCTAATTGAAGTCATAATGTGACCATGGTCTGGATGGGAGGAAGGAATCGCCTGACTCTGGGTGATTCGTGGAGTGGACACATACCTTGGGCAGCTCCTCAATCTGGTTGGCATCGAGGTACAGCTCCTCCAGTGTACGCTCAAAGTTGAAGACCTCCTTGGGCACTTGCTGCAGGCTGCAGTGAGAATAGTCCAGCACTGAGACGATCTCTTCCTCACCACGGAAACAGCGGCAGGGCACCAGGCGGCCGATGAGCTTGCGCTTGGTGGTCATCTCCAGGCACTGCACTGCGGAGGAACAGCAGAGTCCATTAAAGGCTAGGGGCTTCAAGGCTATCTGCGCAGTAGGCAGGCTCTATCTCCAGTCACCAAGCATGGCAGTGGGCTCAGGGGTTTGGAAAGCTTGTCATCTCCACACAACCTTAAATTTACAGTACTCAATGCAATTTGTTAATTAAAGAACTAGTATTAAATATATATTAATTTGAACCTCAATTTAAGTTTGTTTTTACTTATAAATCAATTGCTGAAATAGAAATTAATGATATTTTATTTTTAAAAGCCTATATAGCATTTTATTTTCAAAATTGCTTGCGTTAAGTTAGATTAAAAGGCAACCAGTGATAGAATGGTCTTCTATGCTGTTAGCTTTTTCAGCCAAAGATGTTCCTATGCCTCCTTTAACTTCTGAAATTAGTGCAGGGATATTCTGGGGACAAGTTCTTGAATAAGCACTTACAGATGGTTGTTTTCACATGGAACTCTGTAGAAAGCCAACTAAAAACATTAAAATGATTGCTTTCCTTTTCCATCACCTTCTATCTCAAACTCCTACACTTCCCATTTCTGGGAGTTTGAATCATAAGACTGAGTTTTGTCTTACCTGACCTTCCTGGAATTCTTGACTGGGGTTGATGTCTTCATGTCCCTACCTGGGAGGCAGCACATATTAAGCATCCATCCCATTACACCCTTAATAAGCATGTGATATATTGACATCTAGTAAATGTGTGTGCTATATGTTTAGTTGCATAGATCAATGATGATAACTTATACTGTGATGATAGCAGAGCATAAAGACAAGAGGTAGGTTGGGAAGACAAATAACCAAATCCAGAGACTTGTGAGGTTTTAACAGGAGGTAAGAAGTGAGGCTGTGGGCATAGGGAGATGTCTTGAGAGAATCCCCAATTTTTAATGTGAGAAGGGTGCAGCCACATGGGCCATCCAGCAGAGATGCTATACAACTGACCATGGCAGCTCCGTCTCTCTCCCTCCTGCAAGGCCACAGCTGAATCAACAGTTCATGTGTGTCATGTACAGCTTTTTATGTATCCTGTTGTGCTGACATTTCCTGTGATCTATTTGTTTCTACAACTGCAGAGCTTTTATTAAAAAGTAAGAGAAATAAGAATATCGAGATTTGCACTTGAGCCATTTGGAGTTTAGTTTATGTAGTCCTGCTTTGCCTTTCACTGACCCAAAGTGTAAGCTCACCACAATGCAATGAGCTCTTTCCATGCCTGGGTCTCTCTTATCTACTCCCTCTGAATGCTTGGACTGTATTCATTCTCTTCTTCCTCCTCCTGTGCCTCAGTCCTGACAATGAATGCTCTTACAGTCTTTTAAAGTGAAGCAAACTAAAATTCCATGTCACATGCTCATTCCCAGGTAGAAGGACAGTTTTCTCTATTCTCTCCTTTTATTCTAAAAGCTGGTTGCCTTCACTTGTCCTCTTAAACCCTGATACTTAATGGTTTCATTACCTAGTAACATCGTTCTATTCTTTCTCATATCATTCACTTACTAATCTCTAAAAAGCTCCTTTTTATCCATTCATGATTTTGATACTTGCTTCATGAGCCCTTCTTGATTTAAGTTCTTCATGCAAAATAACTTTGAATCATCTTTACAACACCTCCCAAATACCTTGATTGTAGTTCCACTTCTTTTTTTATGTCTAGAGGAAGCAAGAGAGAAAAAGAGAGGAGGAGAGAGAGACAGGGAGAGAGAGGAGAGAGAGAGAGAGAGAGAGAGAGAGAGAGAGAGAGAGAGAGAGAGAGAGAGAGAGAGAGAATGGGTATACCAAGGCTTCCAGCCATTGCAATTGAATTCCAGATGTGTGCACCCCCTTGTGTGCATTTGTGAACTTGCACACTTGCACCACTTTGCATCTGGTTTATGTGGGATCTGGAGAGTTGAACATGAGTCCTTAAGCTTTGCAGGCAAGTACCTTAACTGCTAAGCCATCTTCCAGCCCCACTTCTTGTTTCTAAATGATGAATCTAGTATATTATAAGGTGGTAGGAGTGGATGTTATCTTTCTTGTAATAAATTTTCATATACTTCTAAACAATCAAAATATCTGAACAACCATTGGTTTTAAATAAATAGTATCAGGCTGGAGGGATGGCTTAGTGGTTAAGGTATTTGCTGGCAAAGCCAAAGGACCCAGGTTTGATTCCCCAGGACCCATGTTAGCCAGATGCACAAGGGGGTGCATGTGTCTGGAGTTTGTTTGCAGTGGCTGGAGGCCCTGGAATGCTCATTCTCTCTCTCTCTCTCTCTCTCTCTCCTCCTTTCTCTGCCAAATAAATAAATGCAAGTAAATATTAAAAAACTTAAATAGTATCAATTAACTAATTTCATCATGTCTGTATACTGTATTTAAACCATATTAGTTTTTTATGCTTCTTTGCATGTCCTTAGGGTTAAAAAGTGCCTTGTTTATGTTGTTTACTCTCTGTACCTTGTACCTTTCACTGATTATTTTCTGACTTGTGTCTCAGTGTAGTCACATGCATATAACCTCTTCCTCCTAGTAGTCCTTTGGGAAAACTGCATCCCTGCTTATGTCTGCAGCAGGTGTTTTCCCAGACCCCACAGAGTTGTCATCTGGGACTCTTTCTTCACTTTTGTCTGTGAAGTTGGCATGTTTTTCCTGTGTTAAATTTTCTATTTTCTGGATTTTGCATTTTCTTCTGACAAGAGTTATTCTTTCAGTTTGGTAGATTATAACACCCATTTACTTCCTGAGAAAGTATTTGTAGAAGGTACTTTTTGAGAGCTTGCATATCTGAAAATGATTTTATTTTACCTACAAATGATTGAAAGTTAGCTGGACACAGATTTCTAGATGAGCAATACTTTTTCTTCACAAATTTGGAGGCATTTTGGATTTATTTTCTAGCTTGCAAGATAACCCTGTTTTATTTTATATACTAAGTCCTATTTCAGTCCCAACTTGTCCAGCACACTATTTTAAAATTTTGTTCCATCCTCAGTTGAGAAAATTCAAGACAATAAGATCTTTTTTTCTTTTGACTCATTGTTCTTGGCTTTGATGACATCTTTCATTCTGGAAGTACTGACTTAGCAATTCTGATCAATCTTGTCATTATTTCTTCCTCTTCATTAGCTGTTTTCTTTGCTGACATCCCAACAAGCTGAACAAGAGAACATGTACTTATATTCATCCTGCGTACTAGTTACTTTTGCATTGCTATACACAAATATGTGGCCAGAAGCAACTTAACCAAGGGAAGGTCTATTTTGGTGTACAGTTATGAGAGGAAGTTTCATAGTAGGCAAGGAATATGACAGGATAGGGATTACAGCTGGTCACTGCAGTCAGAGATCAGAAAGTGAACAGGAGTCTTAGCAGTTAAGGCAGAAATCCTCCTTCTACAGGTTTCACAACCTTCCTAAAGAGTGCATCAACTAGTGACCAATGTTCAAACACATGAGTCTATGGGGGACATTTTACATTCAAACACCACTGCAGCTGACCCTCATATACTTGGGGCCATCTCATGATGAAAAATAGATTTATCCTACAAGTGAATTATATGTTCTCTTATAATATCTCTATTGTTCTTTCATTTTATTTTATGGGATATTCTCTCCAGTGTATCTTGTAAACCCAGAGAGTAATAGGCCTTTAATCTGGCAGTGTATTTTATACTGTAGGAGAGTTATATGCTGTTTGCTGAATGTCACTTTTTCATAGGATCCTTTAACATATTGGGTACTACATCATCTTTATTTCTCTCTGATTTTTTTTCTCTTGGTACTTATATCACCCCTGGGTTCTATTTCCTCTCTGATCTTTTCTTCCTTTCTCAGCATAGATGTTTTCCATAAATATCTGGTGATCCTTGATTGTCCTCCACCGCTTAATGAAGCTCTAAGAAGAAAATTGGAAACTTTGTGTGTGTGACAGGTTTCAGGGCAAAGTGAGCTGGCATCAAATCAAAGAAAATTCTGGAAAAGAATGATCTGATTGTCTACCTGGGCTAGAGCCATACTCCTTTGTACACAGACTTTCTGTCTAATTTCTTTTAGCACAATGTCTCTTTAATTTATTGCATGGTTCTTGGTTCTTCAATATTCTAAGGGGATCTATGAGGCAAACCAATTCATGTCCCTTCATGAGTATTTTACAATGTACTTAGCAATGCATAAATTGTGTTGTGTTGGTTTGTAAAAGTATGCTAAATGTTATCTACCAAAATCTTCTCTGTGTTCTCCACATTAGTAGACACATATATTTTAAATTCATTATAATTTAGTGAGGTCTTGTTTGTAAGGATAGAAAACTCAGTAATTTTTAAGGTTGGAGGATTGCTTTGAGTTCAAGGCCAACCTGGACTATAGAGTGAGTTCCAGGTCAGCCTGAGTTTCAGTAAGACTCTGAAAAAAAAAAAAAAAAAGAAAAGAAAAGAAAAAAGAAAGTAAGTAATTAAGAAAGGAAGAAAACCCAGCAAAACTTCCATGTCTAATGGAAGGTTTCCTTTCAATTTCTTTATCCTTTTAATTGCTCCTTAGTTGACCTGGTAATCTTGTGCAGTTCTGAGCAGAAATGTCACAATCTTACTTTGTAAATGTGCTCTTCTGTTGGTCCATTTTACATTGCACTGTAATGGCCCCACACCCTCACCTTCTCATGTAGGTTTCTTCCTTTCACTCTTGAGTAGCCAATCTTTTCCTACACAGGTATGGGTTTCATAAGTTCATTTCCTCTAGGCATATTATACTTCTATATGTACACTCTTCCTTAACAGACTTGTTTACCTTTCTCAACTTTCACTTCATTTGACATTACCTAAGAAGTAAGTGGATGGATTCATTTATTTCCCCTAACAGGTTCATTTCCCTTTTAATTGGTACTTTATGTTCTAAAGGCCTCACCAGCACAGCACACTCATGCCTGAGTGATGCCGTGAGAGCTCATACATCATGGTGGTCAAGATCTTGAGCTACAGAACAATCTGCCTGGCTGTGTGACCTCCAGCAGATCATCATATGCAAGCTCATTTAACATACCCAGAGAACTTGGAGCTCTGTTGTTAAGGCTGAAGAAATTACTGCCTTACCCAAACCTCTCAATATCAGAATGGCTCTATTATCCACCTAATTTCACAAGTCAGCAACTTGGGAATTGCTGTAATTCCTCCCATTTCTTCACTTCTGACATTTAGCAATCACCAGGTTCTAATCACTAAATACCGTGAATGTTCCTGCATCTGGCTTGTCTTCACCTTGACAGCCCCTCACTCTATATTTTGCATCTATGTCTGTGTCTGCCTTTCTATTGTTCTTCCTCAGTGCAGTGATGTTTTGAATACACAAATATGATTATTCTGTCCTCTTGGATGAAAGTAGTTTAATAGATCCTCTCTCTCCTCTTAAGGAAAATTCTATACTGTTTACTATGGCTACTAGGTATGATGTAGCTCTGTTGTTTGTCTTTAGCCTTCTATGTCCATATACTCAGCTCTTCCCTATGTGGCCAAGTCCCATTTTCTCCTCATTTCTTGTGGTCTATGCATTCATGACTCCTAAGATTACATGACCTTTATTACACTAGGCTCAACTGAGTCATACTTCTGCATAGGATACAAAGGTACAGTCTCTTTGTTTACATAAAAAAATCAAATTAAGTGGGTGGAACAGCTTATAATTTCAATCTTATTTGTCAAGATAAGTAATAATTCTCACAATATATGAATGTGATATACAATCACTTGCTGTAATTTACTATGATGACATTTTAATTTCTCAAAAATGAGTCTTATAAACTATGTTGAATGCTCTATAAGGATATGGTACATGTCTAGCTTGTTCAATATATGTATTTCTGGCAACTTATCTAGAACTTATCTCGAACCAGGTTCAAAATTAGCTGTATAATTAAATGAATAGGAGAGCTGAAGATTATAACTGTTTTTTAAAAGTATGTATTTTTATTTATTTATTTGAGAAGGAAATATACAGAAATAGGGAGAGAGAGATTGAGAGAGAGAGAGAGAAAATGGCCATGCAGGGCCTCCAGCCACTGCAAACGAATTCCAGATGCATGTGCCCCCTTGTCATCTGGCTTACTTGGGTCCTAGAGAGTGGAACCTAGGTCTCTCCAGCTCAGATTATTTGTATAGTCTGAAATTTCAAGCCAATTTACAATCTGTCATCTTGTAATTTTTTTTCTTTCATAAAAAATAAGCACCATATTTTACTGATAAAGTAATTAAGAGTTAGTGGGTATTTGATATGTATAAGGTCACAGCACATTTGGGAGACCTAAGCTGGACTCACATGTCTTTATACAAAGCGGCTGTGCACTTCCAGCAGTGGACTGCCCCACACTGACAGAGATGCACATAGACCAGCAGCCGAGCACTTGCAAAGACAAAGATGTGCATTCATAAGTCTTCTAGTAAACACATGCACATCTGACCATGATTTGCACACAGAGCACTTTCAAGGTGAAACGAGCAAGAAGGTAGTAATGAGGAACATAGCTTTTTTCTCTTATTCAATTATTAATGTCAAATACTTTTTCAGTATATCCAGAGAAAGAAAACATAGTAAGGTAGACAGGGAAAGTGTCTCAGAAATTGGGTATAGCACATTATGCAAGAAATTACTAACATGTTACATATACAATTAAGAGAAGCTCACATCATACATACCACTAAGAGAAGAACAGTTTGGGGCTTTTCTAAAATGTGGACACACAAATCCAGGTGGTGTTACACTCAGACTTGATACATTGACTCTATAGCAACTTGATTTCTCAGGTCACCACACAGCCCACACATTTCAAATGGAAGTTCTGCTGGGCAGAATAGTAGACACCTGGAATCCTAGCACCGGGGAGGGGAGGCAGGAAGATTGTGAATACAAGGCCAGCCAGCCTGGCCTGCAAAGTGAGATCTTGTCTCAAAACATCAAACAAAACAGAAAAGAAATTCTTAGATTCTTAGTTTTCAAAGGGGCTGAAAACATGAAGAGGAAATAAGGTGTGCATTTCTGTTGGCTGAAGCTCATCCAGTACATTCTTTGAAATAAAAAAAATAAGAACATCACTTCTGCTTCATACCCAGCATGGATTCCCTTCTTTCTTGAATTACATATTTCTCTGGCTGAGTTGAATCCTACATGGGATTCTCTCTTGTCTCTAGTCACCGTGTCTTCTGCAGCTTCCTTTTCAACAGTCTACCATGGAGTCAAACACATTTGAACAGCAGGGCTTGTTAGCAAGCCCTGACCAAGGTGAAGCAACAGGAAAATTTATTTTGCTGTATTCTGTTTCATCCCACCCTACTAAGAATTCAAGCCAAAGGACATTTCAGTCACCTGGGAATTTTGCCTGCAGAATTCAGTACAAACAGTGACAGCACATGTGCCAAACATCTGACTGTCAATGCCTGTTCATTCTGACGATCTCAGGCCTGTCCATCTTGACCTTGCCTAATATTCCATGCCTAGAAAGCAACAGAACAAAGTAAAACTCAAACTTCCCAAGATTTCCTGTGACAAATATGCAGGTTGTCCTTTTTAGTTGGCACAGTTGCATTCTTTCAAGTGACAAATATTTCTAGATTATTCTCTGGGAATGCGTTTGCCTCTCTAAATGTGCCATAGGGATATGAAAGTCTGCCAAGCTTTCTCCAGGTCCTACTTAAAACAAACATCTTTAAAGCCATTACTTAACCTGGAGCACTCTCTGAAACCTGGTATCAAGGTAATCAACTGAGGATTCTTGGATGCCAAATGCAGAATCAGAGGCTTGTTTGTTTTTTGTTTTGTTTCTTGATTGAAATGATTACATTTCAAACCTAATCAGATTCCATGGGCTTGTTTTCCTTTTGCCATTATAATAACACAGCTTGCAATTGTTTTCTGTTTTTTGATCCCTGGCATGACAGGGCTATCTGGGACAAGTCTCCTCCTCATGGATTTTAATGCTAATTAATATCAGCCATCAAGTAAAGAGATCAAGGAGAGCAGGGCTGGGGGACAGCTTGGTCTTGCAAGCCTGAGGACCTGGGTACGATTCCTGTAATCCTGAGGGGATTGTGGTATGCACTTGTAGCTCCTGTGCAGAGGAGTCAGACACAGACAGATTTTGGGGTCTTGCTGGTTGGCTAGGCTAGACAATTTGTTGAGTTCAAGGCCATTGAGAGATCCTGTCTCCCACAATGGGGGGTGGTGGTGTATCTGAGGGTCCTCTTGACCTCCACAGACATGTAAGCACTCATGGTAGGTGTGTGTGTGTGTGCATGTGCGTACACACACAGAGTGTGTGCACACTCATATGCACACATGCACAAACATACACACACACACATACACACATGCACAAACATACACACACACACACATACACACATGCACACACACGTAACACAGCAATCAGTTTTAAGATAAGCTCATCAAATATCTCCAAGGTCTCTTGTATGTTTCTTTATTGAAGGACATCTGTGCTTCTCTTTTCTACATGACCTTCCTAGGAATCTTCATCAATTGACTTCAAAGAACCTCTTTCTATGAGTGAGTTCTCATATGGACCATAACTCTCAATTTCATCCTAACTGTTTAATGAGATGGATAATTTAAACACAACTCAATTTGTCTAAAGCAGAAATTGGAAATATTTACTAAGCTTCTCCTCTGTATCAGGCTGCTTTTCTTCTTGCTTTTATAATTTGTGCTATAATTCTTGTGGTTTTATACATGGAGCCATCTTTTGTTGCCCCTTTTATGTACTAGTTACTGGGTTAGGGTCATATGCTTGGGAAAACAAGGAATAGCAGAGGGAAATATATTGAACAAAGTTAGCAAATAAATTCATATTTTTGTTTTATGCTAAGTGCTATGTAATATTGATCATGTTTTTACATCTCAACATATATATTTACTACCGGGAAGTGAGATAAAACTAAGTTAAATGATGATTTTGATTTTATACAGTAATAAAGAAATTGTCTGATCTAAAATTTATGTGTATTATTCAGCTCTAAAGGCTTCACTGAATCTACATCTTTCTTTCTTGTGAATATGAATATTCCTGGTGGTAGGGCTAGAGGTAGCACAAGGCCGTTCATGTGCTGCACTGCTGAGCTGCATCTCCAGCCTTCTTCGCTGTAAGTTGTAGTACTTCCAAGAAATAAACAGAATACATTAGCATTTAAGGGCTCAGGTTGTGATACTTTGAATGTTTGTGCCCCATTCGAAACTGATGCTGAAATTTAATTCTCATTTTGGTAGCTTTAAAGGGTCAGGCTCTTTCACTGGTTAAGTCAGAAAATACAGCTATAGAGACACTACAAAATAAATTTCAATATCAGATTAAAATAGTCAGACTTAAGGGGAAAGTTCTAATTCAGTAATAAACTGTTCCAGTTATGTTGTTTGAGGACTCTGGCCTCCAGGAAAGTTGCAAACCTTAGCCAAGAACCATAAGATAAAATAAATTTCTAAGAATTGGTGTACTCTCTAAGAGATAACTTCTTTCAAGTAATAATGTAATGTTTTGGAATGATATCTAAAGATTTGTTCACATGGAGGTGCAGAATAAAGACTGGAAGAGAGAGGCTATTTACTAGATTGAGCCTTGAACAAATTGTTCAAGTGATGTGCTTACCTTTTTTGTAATATTTTTATTTGTTTACAGATGAAAGAGAGAGACAGAGAGATACAGAGACATGGACAAAGAATATGTGTATGTTAGGGTCTCTTTCCCCTACAAATGAGCTCCAGACACAACACATGCACCACTTGGGCTTTACATGGACACTGAGGAATTGAGTCCTTGCTGGAAGGCTTTTTGAGTGAGCTCTTTGAACCACTAAGCAATCTTTCTAGCCCCAGCTGCTGTGCTCTCTTAAAAAGTTTTATTGTGTAGCACAAAGTATAAGATGATGACTTATGTTCCTAATGATGACAGATTATGACAAGGACCATGTTTCCATATGCTCTCTGAGAAGTCAGAGACATCTATAAGATCTTCTTTCTTTATTTAACAGAGAGAGAGACAGACAGACAGACAGGCAGATAGAATGGATGTACCAGGGTTTCTAGCTACTTCAAGTGAACTCTAGATGCATGCACCACCTTGTGCAACTGCCTTATGTGGTTACTGGGGAACTGAACCTAGGTCCCTGATAAGCCATTTCTCCAGCCCATTTTTTAAAATTTTCTTAAATTTAGTTAATAGTACCTTTATATATTTTATTTTCTTTAATAAGAATCAGTATATAGAAAATTTGTGGGTACTTTTGAAAATTCTGCTTTCTGTGAAACACTATACATATTACTGTAGACACCTGTGCAAGAATTTTGGTGAGCATAAGTGGGAAAGGACTTCCATAAAGCTAAAGGTCTTGTCTCAGCATCTTCCCTATGTGAGGACACAGTGTCAGTACAGTACACTTCACAGGAGAAGGTGGAATACCCCTCTTTTATGTCTCATACAAATGACCTAAAGAAATAAATATTAATGATTCTTCATGTTCTTCAATCATATTCTTAGAATGTTGTTCATTAATATTTTAGTTAATGCTGACAATAATTGTGCATGTGCCTTCAGGATAATTAGAACAAGTACTGCAATTTTTAGACTCATAAAACATACAGGGTTGTTAGTGATAATCTTTTACTCAATTAAGTTGCTTTAGGTATAAATCTAGGCAGTCATTTTATAATTAGGAAGGGTTTTTTTTTTTTTTTTTTTTTCGAGGTAGGGTCTCATTCTGGTCCAGGCTGACCTGGAATTAATTAGTCTCAAGGTGGTGTCGAACTCATGGTGATACTTCTACCTCTGCCTCCCAAGTGCTGGGATTAAAGGTGTGCACCACCATACCCGGCTTATAATTGGGAAGATTTTTAAGAGTTATGAAACATACAAACCTGTCTTATGTCATCCTCGGGCTATAAGAAGAGTTAAAATAAGAACTGATTTTGGAAGCTTTCTGCGAAGGGAGCAAAGGCATGCAAGAATGCACTCACAAATAGAACAATTACTAAATGAAAAGTTCATGAAAACTGAAAATGGCAGAATCAGAGGCTCATTTTAAAACTGAATAGTTTTGTAAGTAGTAAGAATTTCTTTTCATTACTATGTTATGATATGGGATTAAAGTGAATTTCAAATACCAGTTTACAATATTCTGAACTTTATGTGCTCATTGGTTCAATTTATAAGTAACAAATGATATAAACAGAACTTTCATTGTTAATGAAAGAAAACTTGTTATTGAATTAAATTATTTAAAAGATTGTTAGAACCAAGAGTTTGAGAGAACTAAGAGAATAAAACAAGTATCAAACATTTTGCAGGAAGCACTGGAAAAAACTAAAAGACAAGTGGGCTATTGAGATGAAAAGAGTATGTTCAAACAAAGAGGTCCTGCAATGGACAAAATATGCTTCACAAAAGTCACAGTGCTATCCTAGTAATCAGTCAAGTAGAACACGTGTAAATTTCCTCAGTGGGTCCCTGGTGTTTTCACTATCAGTCCCATACTTCTGAGCAGGGGCTACATGCCTGGACCAACTATCATTCTCTTCCCAAACACACCCATACAATCTCAGTATCTTCCCACATTTGTGTGTTCCTTCTGCCTTCTCCGAACTCCCTTGTCTTCCTGTCTCTCCTAGATGAATTTTCTATGGAAGAATAATTATTTTCAACTAACGTCATATAAAAATTTTCTTTTTGCAACACTCTGGAGGCTGAATTTAGAGAATCACTATAAGTTTAAATCAGACGAGAACTACAGAGTGAGTTCCAGGTTAGCTTGGACAAGACTGAGATCCTGCCTAAAAAAGAAAAAGAAAAAGCAAAACTACTCCTAACTATCTTTGGATTGAATACTGCCCACCCCCCCCCCATCCTCAACTTCAAATTCATGTGTTTAAGTCCCAGTCTCCAGTACCTCAGACTGTGACCTTATTTGGGAAAAGGGACTTTGCATATGCAGTTAGTCATGATTGGTTATAATGAATTACAGCACCGTCTACTTCCAATAGGTCTAGTACACTTATGCCCTTATCAAGACAAGGCCATGCAAAAGGACATAAAGGGACACTGATAAAAAGAGGCACAGGGAGAAGATGGCTGTCTACAAACAAGGTGGCTCCTTGAGCAGATCCTTCTCAGGTTCAAAAGGAACCAGCAGTAATCTTTGTCTGGTCTAGACAGGTTTGGATGATGTGGAAATGAATTTCTGTTTTGAACCACACAGTTGTTAATGTGTCATTGTGAAAATCCCAGAAAACTAATACAACCTTCCACTTCAGCTTCTAAACCACACAAGTGACCTTTCTCTGGCATCTACAGAACTCAAAGTTCAATGCAGACATGCATGTGTACTGCTACTTCCTGGCCAATTTCTTGACACAACATGAAACATTCCTTGTTGATGCAATTCTTTAATTTATGCTCTTAATACATAGACATTACACAGGAGCCATATATTGACACTGTTTTTCACAGACAAAGGGAAAATGAAGATGAGCAATTTTGCTTGGCTTTAGATTCAGCATCCTGTTGAAGATGATTATGAATATTTCAGATATAGATAAAAATGTCCAGTGAGAGTATAAAACAAGATGCTCTGAAGAATATGTGTGATGTAACAGAAAGATGACACGAAGAGTGTCCACTCATTCTAAGAAACACATACCCAGGGAAGGAGCAGATTCCCAGCATTCTCAGGCAAGCAGAGTGACTGTTATGAACTGCTTGAACTCAAGCAATTTAATTAAAAAAATTAAATGGACATTAGAATAGCCTTTGAAAATGACATAACAGACATCATGGAAAACCATGTGAGACTGTCCCTGTGGAAGCAGCTCCCAGGAAATAGAGTGCCCTGCATGGTAATGTGGACACCCTAAATGGAAGTGGGAACACTCTGAAGAGCTTTTGAAAGAGGAAAATTAGAAATCACATTGTCTTAGACTGCACATGGTTAGCCATCAGACCATGTGAGCTATAGCAGGGTGATATTACCACTCTCTCAGAGAGAAGAAATAGTAGTAATGATAGAAGAACAAATTGACAGGTTGGACTCATAATTTTGCTTTTCTTAAAATTCTATTCATTGATTTATTCAGCATATAAAATTAATGCATGCTTACAATTAAACATTTGGAAAATGTAGAAAGAAAATATAAGAACATATAATTCACCATACCTTGGTCATACACAAAGGATTGACATAATAGTCTTTTTTTTGCATTCGTTTAAGGTTATAGTGTAAAGATTACATATGTTTCATATCATGTTTTTCACATAGCATTACACTGGGAAATTTTTCTCATTAAATATTCCTAAAATTTAGTTTTGAAGACTTTAAGTATATCTACTAGCTTATTTGGCCAGTCTTCTTCATATCCTAGGAGTCTATATAATTTATTATTTTCCCCAAGTTCTAATGAATGATTTGATAAATAGTTAATATGTATTCTTATGCATATATCAGAGAAGATATATTTTAACAGTTTACTATTGACAAATATTGCAAAATTACTCAATTACTTTTATCAAGTGGTATTCCTTAGGGTTATTATATATGAATAATCACTTCTATGGCATTTTATTTGATGTCAGTCTGATGAAGCAAACTGTGATCTATGGTGTTTTAATTTTCTATATTTCTTAGTTGCCATTTCAAATTATGCTTGCAAATTTAGCTTATTGAGTGGATTTAATTTGAGTACAAATGAGAAATTCCATTTTCCACCAATTGCTGCTTTTAAACATCATGTCTGGAACTCCCCCCAACCCAGACAACAACTTCCAATCTCATGGGTTTCTGCTTTAATCACCTCATGTTGATAGCCAGGCTCTGACTCTTGTTAAATGCCAGCACAGTGTGTGGATGATACAGATGACATTTCTGGAAGTTTGCCCTCATTTTTGAGCAGGTAGATTTATTATAAGAGAATGTGATAAACAGATAACTGTTCCATTTTGGTATTTGGCACATTAATGGAATTAATGAAATCTTACTATGTACTTTCCTATCAGCTTCTGTTTTTAGCAAGCTGTTTTTACACTTGTATGAATAAACAGAAAAATATTCTTAAGGTTTTCATCTCTATTGTCACCAATGGACCCTTTGCAGAGGAAGTAAGTCATCATAGCACTCATATTAACAGACTCAGAGATTTTGCACACAGCTTTAGGTAAAAAATACTTATGCTTTTTACTGACTCAAGATGCCACAGACCAAATAAAACTTAGTTTTGGTTGTCATTTCAGTGTAACGACTTTATAACGTAGCATGTTCTCTCTCGTATGTGGATCCTAGATATGGATGATTGGACTTCTGTGTGAGTAGGAAGAAAATTCAGTAACAAAGGCCAGGAAGCTAGAAAAGAGCTATAAAGGGAAGAGAAAGGAAGGGAGGGGGTACTTAATAGGATGGCATTGTATGTATGTAAGTAGAAGAAGAGATTAATGGGGGTGAGAAGGCCCAAAGTGAGGTCAGGGGAAGAGATTGAATAAAGGAAAGGTGGACAGAGGAATAATCAAAATCTAAGATGATATAAATAAATCATATGGAAACCTACTTTTTTGGTCAATGGAACACTCAGGAGCCATAGATTGTTACTAGAAAGTTTTCAGTGCCAGGGATGAGATACCTTCCAGTGAGTTGTTGGCCAGGGAGGTCCCTGATGCTCCCAAAACATTACAGGCCATTGCCAAGGCCCTTGGTTTCTCACCCAGAATAGATGGTAAGACCCTATTGTTGAAGACTCCACATACTTGGGCTGCAAGGACACTGAAAAATCCTGCTGGAACTGAGCTGATAACCT
Source organism: Jaculus jaculus (assembly GCF_020740685.1). Classification (NCBI taxonomy): domain Eukaryota; kingdom Metazoa; phylum Chordata; class Mammalia; order Rodentia; family Dipodidae; genus Jaculus; species Jaculus jaculus. Next base: position 1,484,424 of record NC_059120.1, on the reverse strand, counting down.
TCATGTAGACCAGCTGACAGAAAGCTGGAAAAAGGCACACTGCATGAAGTTCAATGGGAGAGAGAGAAATCACCAGTGAAGATACTCAACAGTGGACACTGCAAGCCTTATATTTTGCCAGCCAGGCCAAATGAGCCAATGGGTGCAATAGTGGCACATCTGTCATGGTGGAAAGCAACTGCCCTCTAATTGGACTGGGGGCCTGCTCCATGGGAGGGAATGCATCCCTGATATTGACAACCTAAAACAGGGGTAGTCATGAGTCCTAGGGTTGTAACGTCTGCTGCTATCTGGCTACCTGTATATACTATGCTCTTCAAACTGCCCAGGAAGCACTTCTCTTAATATTCATACCTATATATTAATGCTACTCTCACTTTTGGTAGAGAACCTTCTCTTTTCAGATGGCAGTGACCTTGGGATGACTCTGAAAGCATAATGGTTCTGGGAAGTGACAGGAGTACTCAGTACTGCAATATCTCTATCACACCTTCCAAGGCTCAGGGTCCATTGCAGAAGAGGTGGCAGAAAGAATGTAAGAGCCAAAGGAAGGGTAGGACTCCTTACAACGTGTTCCTCCAGACAGAAAATGGCCTGGATACCCATGACCTCACAGTGCTTGATGCTACCTACACAAGACCATCATAAGAGGAGGAAAAGATCATGACATCAAAATAAAAGACAGACTGAGAGGAGGAGGGGATATGATGGAGAATGGAGTTTCAAAGGGGAAAGTGGGGGAGGGAGGGCATTACCATGGGATATTGCTTACAATCATGGAAGTTGTTAATAAAAATACTAGTAAATAAAAAAAGAAGAGAAAAAGATCTTTATAATTGTATTTAACCTTTTTATTTAAAAGTGTCTTTAATATGATGAAATAAGTATTTTTAAAAATATTCTACCCAGTTATATCCTTTACAATCTTTATAAATAATTCAATAATATTCATGATAACAAGCAGAAAAAATTACAATGAATAGACTCCCAGGCCTGGGGTGGTCTGTCAGTCAGTAAGGGGCTGTTCTTAGCCTAAAGGTTTTGTTAGTGCTAGTTTACATTTTGGGTTTTACAAGATAGTTTTTCTATGTGTGGACTGTTGTCTGCTGCTATTCTCACTGGCACTTAAGAGGTGGAAAGGTTTGTCAAAGACCCTCACAGTCCTCTTCTCCAAACTTGACTTCTCTAAGATGCTGCCATGTTTGTTGACCATTCAGCCATTATTTCCTACTCCAAGCCCTGGGAAGCACCTCCACTCTACTTTGTGTTCCCATGTCATTGTCAATGTCAAGAGTGAGGACTTTTAAAATATGGCTGTCCTCTTGTGTGTGGCCATTCTGCAATGATGCTCTCCCCTCTTGCTCCCACTTCCTAAGTAGCTTCATCCTGACTGGCACAGACCCACGTTGCCTTTACACCTCCTATACGTTTTCAGAGGCTTCTCAGTCAGGAAGCATCTTTATTGATCTCACAGTGGAGAGAACCTAATTGTCCATCTTGAAGTCAGCTCACATGTCATTCCCTCAGCAAATTCTTCTAATTTTCTTGAGATGTAAGTTATGTTCTTATCCTCTATGAGCACTTCCTAGCATCCATTGGGATGCATTATCAAAGATGTCATAACCTCAACCTGCCCACCCCTGATTAAGACAGAAAGTTCCAGAATTCTTTACTTTGGATTTAATCCCATCACCTGATGATTCATTTTTTTAAGTTTTATCAGAAAAATTCCAAGCATTTTCATGACTTACTAGATACACATATTGGTGCCATCTAAATGATGGATTGCCTTTCCATGAAATGCCTTCTGTAGTAACATTTATACCCTAAAAAGTACACTGGCAGGATGTTACCAACACAACCGGGCCAGCCCTGCTTCCTGGACTATGTTGTCTCTTATGTTCTTAGGGAAGCTGTGACTCTTCTGCTCCAGAGGAAAAGCACATATGGCTTTCAAAATAATTCTTAGGTTTTAAGAAAAATAAAGAAATGTTTGTCCAAGTTGAGAGCACTAGTTTAATAATATTTTTAGTAATAAACCTCTAAAGCAATGCAGATCTATGGTATAATGCCTTGAAATAATAGGTACTTACTCCCTGGTTTTATTTTCTTTGCTTTAGTCTGAGAATGGTAAACATTAAGTAAATGGGTCTCATTCCTAAGTTATTCATAGCTATCTGTTCAGATATAATATTTACGTATATGTACACCCATACATAAGTATCTTCTTAAAGATCATTTAAAGACACTAAATGCACTCAAAATAAAAGACATAAGATTATATAAAATTAACATTATTAGAGTATATGAAATATATTAAAACATACAAAATAGTTTAATTGTTAAAGTGCTTGCTTTGAAGTACAGAGAAGTAAGCTTGACTCTCCAAAAACCCAAGTGAAAACTCTGGCCATGATGCGTGAACTTGAAATCCCAGTTCTTGGAGGGTAGAGACCGAGACTCCCTAGAACTCGCTGGCAAGCCAGCTTAGCCTCATTGGCTTCTGGCCAGTGAGAAAGTCTGTCTCAAAAAATAATTAATGATGTTTTTGAAAAGCAATGTTAAGGTTATCTTCTGGCCTGCACATACAAATGCACATATGTGAATACTCCTGAACACACAAGTGCACCCCCACCAATAGGTACCTGCTCACATATACACACATAAAGAAAGATTATATAAATTATCTTATTCACATAAAATTATGCCCTGACATTAAAACTGAATTGATTTGTAAATCTTTTCATTAAACCAGTCAGTGTTAGTTATTTATAAATTGTATAAAGTCACAGCGTTTTCGTATATTAAGGTATTAGAAAACTTTTATTCTAATCCTAATTCTGATGCTAAGTGTCTTGAATTATTTGATGTTTAGATTTTCATAGGTAATTTTTATTATAATTATTCAAATATTTAAATACCCAAATAAATGCTTAGAATTCTCATTATTTCAAACATATAGGTTTGCTTTATTTCAATTTAGAATATATAAAGGTTTTAGAAAATTTTCTGACACACTGCATAAACACATGTATACATACATAATTTTATATTACTGTTTTTATACTTTTAAAAAATGTATTCAAAACTAAATTAGGAATTACTTTCTGAATTATTTATTCTGGCTTAAACAAGATGAAGCTTCATCCTGAACAGACCCATGTTCTAAGTGGGGAGGATCTGACTCTAGTGATACAAGTTGGAAAGCTGTTTGAGCTGGGTTTGAAACCCATCAGCATGCTCTAAAAAGGAAGCAGCAGGGCTGGAGAGATGGCTTAGCGGTTAAGCGCTTGCCTGTGAAGCCTAAGGACCCCGGTTCGAGGCTCGATTCCCCAGGTCCCACGTTAGCCAGATGCACAAGGGGGCGCATGCGTCTGGAGTTCGTTTGCAGAGGCTGGAAGCCCTGGCGCGCCCATTCTCTCTCTCTCCCTCTATCTGTCTTTCTCTCTGTGTCTGTTGCTCTCAAATAAATAAATAAATAAATTTCAATAAAAAGGAAGCAGCAAAGTAAAAACGTAGATAAACAAACTAGTACATTCAGGTTTCAGCAGTGATACTCGGTCAGGATGGCAGGCTGCCTTCACACTGAACACACAGAACACCTGAGGCTGGACATGTTTGACTGTTGTTTCTCTATCTCCCCTCATACATGTTACTGCTTGTCAATATCAACATCAAGTATACACCATAGGTTCTTTGGTTCCCACCTCAAAATTATCAAACGACAAAACCCCCAAGATGCTCAGTTGAACTCAGCTTTTAGATAAGGGATGGGTGTCGTAAATATGCTCCCATACATGTACTCTACACAAATGATTACTTGAAATTCAAATGGAACTGGCAATTCTGTTTTTTCTGGCAAGACTAGATTATAAGCCTCTGCTAAGAGCTCACTACAAAGCTCAGCAAATTTCCCACTTACTATTGCTCTGTTTGAAGGACTCCTTTCCCCACTAGCTTGCAGGATCATATCTAACTCAGCCATTTTAGCATCTGTCCCATTGCAGATAGCTGTATAAGTCTAAAATGAATAATTTTAGTCTACTGTGTTTTGGGCATGGGTGCTTATGTCATTCCAGTGTGTCACTGTTTGGACATGATAGGACTAATAGAGAGGCAATTAAGGTTAAATGAAGCCATAAGAGCATGACCACAATCAAAGAAGATCAGTGTCATTCAGAGAAGGGACTCCAGGGACGAATGATGAATGTAGACAGACAAAGGAACAGCCAGAAAGAAGCTATCTGCAAACCATGGAGAGAGGCGTCAGGAGAAACCAGCTGCACCGCATCCTGACCGTGGGCCCCAGGTCCTCCCACTGAGACATAAGACAGACATAAAACATAAGACACTGCTTAAGCCACCCAGGCTGTTGTCTTCTGCTATGGAAACTGCTCTAGTTTCTTTTTTCCTTTCTTTCTTTCTTTTTTTTTTTTGATATAACAGAGTACCTGAGATTGGGTCGTTTAAGAGGAAAGACGTTTGCTTTGATGCTTGCCTCTGGAAACCCCAAGAGGGCCTCTCTAGGCACCTGCTGCCCATGGAGAGGTCTCCTGCTGTTGCCTGAAAGGTGGGAAGATGGAAGAGCAAGCCAGGTGTGTGCAGGAGGTTACAGGACCATGCAGGATATAAGGGGCTAGCACAGGGGCTGATTCTGCTTTACACAACTGTCTCAAACTAACTAATGCAGTTCTAGGACAGAGAAGACTGATTCCAAAAAAGAAAGACAGTAAGCCGCTCATTATCCTGACCCACTTCTTCATGGTCTTGTCCACATCTTATACTGTATCTTGCAGGAGCTAAGTCAGAGGCAATTCACAGTGGCATTTTTTAGAATATAACTGTCAAGTAAATTCAGCTCTAACAGAGTCAGTACCCATAATCTTTAGAAGACACCAGCATTCAGTGTCTTCTCTCATGGTTTACATCTTCAAAATTCAGATTTGGACATAAATTAAACTTAGTTTTGATAAAATATTACTTCATGCTTCCAGTAACTTGCTTTTCTTTAAGTTAAATAGGATATACATAAGCTAGTTGTTAATTTGCTTAATTAGTCAGTAAGTAGCCCACTTTTCTTTTCATAATATAAATGCAAATGTTACTTAGTGCAGCAGAAAGAAGTGGGCATAAAACTTTACATCAGTTCACAATCTAAAAGCCCTGCTGCATTCTCTTTAGAATCTTCTGCTCCTTGAGGCTCTATCACTGAGTTGGTGCAATTTGAATCAGTGATTATGGGACTGGCTTGGTACCACAGAAACGACCAGGAGCAACCCTGGCTCTGGGAGGCAGGAACATTCCAGGGCTTACACTAGAACTTCAAAAGGCCCCACTTGGCCCTTCCTATGTCTAATACCTTTAATTATTGTGCATATCTTGGTCTGTCTTCTGCTAGTCCCCCCAAATACTGGTGAGATCCATATGATTCCTGTTACAGTATTTCCCAGTCCAGTGCCTACCTTCCTATCTTTCCTATGCCAAGTCAGAAAAAAAATAGACAAAGCAACTTGATTTTCTTTCTCTTTGGCCTCATGCATATGCTCAGCCTAGTCTCAAGTGCTCCAGGCCACCAGATCAGTGCTTCTCTGTTGCCATAGTGACGAGTTACTGCTATCATGCTTGTAGTCAGGTCTCTCAACCCCTTTTCCTTGTTCAATAAAGGAATTTTGAATTATATACAGTGACCTAAAATCTTTTTTTTTTTTTTTTTGGCATAATTGCTGTCTGGCTTTCCTCTCTAGGGAATTTCTCACTTGGCCATCTTCCTCTAGTGTCTGCTTGTGTCCAGGCTATTAACAGTCCTTCAAGAACTTCTCCCTGTCTCTACATTTTCTTGAGTCTCCTGGGTCCACTCAAGTTTATTCCTGCTCGAACTGCCCGGATTCAAATGTGTAATCCCTGATAGTTTAATTAAAGCATTTTTTTTATTGTGCCCCTCTCAGATGAACTGCCCCTGGGGAGCCTTGCATTCACAACTAATGGTCCACCAGTATGCTGTTTTTAAACAAAAATAGCCTGTCCTATTCCTCTCTCAAAGGGTACTATTCAACTCCCTTAAGCAACTGGGTCAAACAGGCATTCACCAATAACTTGGGATTTATATAATAAAAAAAGACACCAAGAAAATATTATACACAATGAATCCCAGGGGTTAGTGATCTAGCTCAGTGGCAGAGCCATTGCCTAGCATGCAGGAGACCCTGGGTTCTGTTACAAGCACTAAAGGCAAAGAATATCATTGTGGAGGTACTACAAAGCCCCCAGGTGCTGATTAGAAGCTCTTGGGAGGCTGTGCAGAATGATAAGGGCAAGCACATGGCCCTGGACCAGTCAGATCAACCCTCCCCAGTTCTGCACACCACCAACTCAGTCACCTGCTACACTCCCAGACAACAGGAGCATTCCCTCAGTTAACACCTAGAATCAGAGCAAGGCTCCTTGATAGGGTTAATCTGTGGTCTCAGTGAGATAGGCATGGCCTTCCTTTAGCAATTTAGTCCTCACTGGCATCTGCAGTAGTTTCCCATGAGCCCAGGCAAGATATGTCATGATCTGGAATAAAACCAGACAGTTTTCAGGAGACAGATTGCCTGCTAGTGAAGTACAATGGTACTTCCATCAAACTCTAGGGCAGGTTGTGAAATAAATATAGACCAAAGCCCCAGTTCTATTTACTGTCTCTCTTATAAAGAAAAAGTGTAAATTTCATGCTTAATGTTTCTGAACCTCTAAATGTTTGTTAGAAAACTTACAAAATGGAAACAGGTGAGTTCAAGGACTCCCAGAACCATCCAGGAAAAGACATGTCCACGAGGTGGCAGGCTTGTACAAGAGGCCTTGCGGCCGTGGGCAGGTTCACAAGAGTTCTGGGAAATTCCTTACATGAAGACATCATCTGGAGACAGGGCCAGGTCAGAAAAAGTAACCAAATCTCACAAGAATTAAAAATGATCAAGCTGTATAACTTTTTTTAGTGTCTAATCTTGAAAACTATCATAATGAGAAAATGATGGACACAATAGTAACTGGGACCTTTTATATATGACTGGCCAAGGTTAAAAGCACAACAAAGAAGTCCAAAGACTAAGGAGCATCATGACTAATAAAGTGTATGAACACTAATTAGATACAAAAGAATCAAAATACATTTGGGGGACAATGTGATGAAATTTAAATGTGGAGTATATATTGAGTGATATGGAAGTAATTTAAATTTTCTTAAGCCTGATAATGATTGTGTGGTCATAAGAAAAAAACTATAAGTAATGTAATATGAAACATTAAATATTTAAGCTCATGATGTTTGCCACTAGGAGACATAAAGACGAAGTGGTTAGTCACTGACAAGTAGTGAATCTTAGATAAATTATACATGAGAATCTCATTTTTAATAGGCTTAATATTTTCTGAAAATTTAGGAAAAAATGTTATTTCATGATGTTTCTTTATATGTTTCTATTAACCACAAAACTTTAATTTGCTATCATTTTGTCCATAGCACATGAGGACAGGAATTTTAAGTTTTAAGCATAAGAGTAACTTGCTAATGAGAATGTGAAATAAAGAAATACAAAATGAAGAATTCAAGTCTTATTTAGAAATTTTGCTTGAAAAATCATTCTAACCTTGACAATTTGTGAGAATTAAACATATGTAAAGTCATAAATGCCTCCTTATAAAAGCAAAGGAAATTTAATAAGACTTAGCATATAGCCATAGAGGATTACTTAAATAAATGTGGAATATACCTCTAATGGATTCAGCCATTAAAATGGTATTATAGATGAATATTGATAAAAGGGTCAAAAATCTAATTACTAAAGGTACCTAAAGCTTTGTCACCCCCACCCAAGGAAAGAATCAAAACAAGGCTGGGGAGGTGAGTCATTGGGTAACGTGCTTGCTGTATAAGCATGAGGACCTGAGTTCAGACCCCCAGGACCCATGTAAAATGGCAGGTGTAGTGCCCATTTTTAACCCTACAACTGAGAAGACAGAGATAGGGAATACATGTGGGTTGCTTGCTAGCTAGCCTAGCTGAATTTTATGATCTCTAGGTTCATTGAGAGGCCATGTCTCAAAGGATAAGAAAAAAAAGCAATTGATGAGAACATTCAACATTAACTTCTGGCCTCCACAAGCACATGTGCACCAATACATACACACACACAAGAACATATGTTTACATACATACTGAACATACATACACACAGTTATTTGGAAACTAAGTGGTATACAGAAATGATCAAGAAATCAGGAAGAGACTTCCGGGTAAGATGGTGGCTTAGAAGCCACCAGCCTAGGAAAGGATTTAAGCAAAATACACTCTTCTTCTGAAAAGTGAAGGAGTATAGGTTATTCTTAGACACAACAGAGAAGCTGAAGAGACCAAGACCCACAAGAAAGAAGGAAAATGGCCAGAGTCCCACTGAGGCGATCGCAGCCTGAGGTCCGCCAAGCAAAAAAATTTTCTACTCCACCAGCCTTTTTGCAAAGTTAAGAAATCTGAAGGAAAGAAAGCTGAGATCAACTAAAGAGCTACTAAAAGTGTGAACAACTCCAGAAGTCTGAACTCTCCCATCCCCCACCATCAGAACCACAAACCTCCAGCATTCAGCCCCCAGCAGCAGCACAGCCAGCAGAGCCAATCAGAGGTACAGCTGCATAGCACAACATGGAGGGATCGAGATGGGCACTCAGCATTGGTGAGATTGGAAGCCACCCCAAAAGGTAATGAGGCTGACTGACAAAAACAAAAAACAAAACAGAACAAACAAACAAGCAAACAAGCAAACAAACAACAACAACAACAAAACACAGGCACAAAGTCCTGCAAGAGCTAATCTCTTTTTCCTTGTAAGGGAAGATTATGGGGTATACATTCTTGGTTGGCTTTATGTTTTCAAAAAGCTTGTATTGGGGGTTGAATTTTATTGCCTTTGGTGCTTTCATATGTATAGGACCTTTGTTTTTTGCTTTGTCATTATTGGGGGCAGGGTCTGATCCAGATCCAGGTTGACCTGGAACCCAATTCAGAACAGAAATCTCTACCTCCCAGCTGACAAGATTAAGGGTGTAGAACAAAACACACCCTTAGGGATTTTGGCTTTATATGACTGTCTGTTTGTTTTAATCCCCAAAATTGCAGACTTAGTGCAGGTTTTTAATGATTATGTATGTTACTCGGACTTCAGTTTTCTGAATTCAAGAATATATCAAAAAGATTATTCACCCCAACAAAGTTGGCTTTACTCCAGGGATGCAGGGATGGTTCAACATACACAAATTGATAAATGTAATACATTATCTAAATGGTCAGAAGGACAAAATTCACATAATCATCTCAATTGATGCAGAAAAGGCATTCAATAAAATCCAACATCCTTTCATGGTAAAAGTATTACAGAAACTGGGACTAGAAGAAACAATTCTCAACATAATAAAACTTATTTATGACAAACCCACAGCCAACATAATACTAAATGGTGAAAAACTCAAAGCTTTTACACTAAATTCAGGAACAAAACAATGGTGCCCACTGTCACACTTTTATTTAATATAGTACTGGAAGTCTTAGCTATAGCAATAAGGCAAGGGACACTCATAAAAGGGATACAAATTGGAAAGAAAGAGATCAAATTATCACTATTTGCAGATAATATGATTATATACATAAAAGACTCAAACACTTTACTAGCAAACTGTTAGAGCTGGTACTTTTAGCAAAGTAGCAGGATACAAAATAAATACACAGAAATCAGTAGCTTTCCTATATATTAACAACATGCAGATGATGAAATCAGGGAATCTCTCCCATCACAGTTGCCTCAAAAAAAAAAAAAACCTTGGAATAAACTTAACTAAGGAAGTAAAGGAACTCTACAAATGAGAACTTTAAAACACCCAAGTGAGAAATTACAGAAGACATGAGGAAATGAAAAGATATCCTATATTCTTGGATTGGAAGAGTCAATATTGTGAAACTGTCAATCTTACCAAAAGCAATCTATACATTTAATGCAATCCCCACTAAAATTCCAATGTCGTTCTTCACAGGAATAGAAAATAAAATCCTAAATTTCATTTGGAAGCAGAAAAAACTTCAAATGATTTTGAGCAACAAAAATAACGGGCTGGAGAGATGGCTTAGCGGTTAAGTGCTTGCTTGTGAAGCTTAAGGACACCGGTTCAAGGCTCGGTTCCCCAGGTCCCATGTTAGCCAGATGCACAAGGGGGTGCACGCGTCTGGAGTTCATTTGCAGAGGCTGGAAGCCCTGGTGTGCCCATTCTCTCTCTCTCCCTCTATCTGTCTTTCTCTCTGTGTCTGTCGCTCTCAAATAAATAAATAAATAATTAAAAAAAATAAGGCTGGTGGTATCACCATACCCAATTTAAAGCTATATTACAAATCCATAGTAACAAAAACAGCATGGTATTGGCACAAAGACAGACATGTAGATAAATGGAACAGAATAGAGGACCCAGATGTTAATCCAGGCAGCTATAGCCATCTAAGTTTTGATGAAAATGCCAAAAATATTCACTGGAGAAAAGACAGCCTCTTCAAAGAGTGGTGCTGGGAAAACAGGATATCTATAAGTAGAAAGATAAAAACAGATCCTTGTCTTTCTCCATGCATAAGAATAAAATCTAAGTGGATCAGGTGCCTTAATATCAGACTGAAATTCTGAAATTGCTAGAGGAAAAGGTAGGGGAAACCCTTTAACATAGTGGCATAGGTAATGACTTTCTGAATATAACTCCAATTGCTCAGAAAATAAAACCACTAATCAACTACTGGGATCTCATGAAATTACAAAGCTTTTGTACACCAAAGGACACTGTGAATAGAGCAAAGAGACAACCTATGAAATGGGAGAAAATATTTGCCAGACACACATCTGACAGAGGATTAATATTCAGAATATGCAAAGAACTCAAAAAAAGAACAATAAGAAATCCAACATCCCAATTAAAAAATGGACTATAGAACTAAATAGAGTTCTTATTGGAAGAAATACAGATGGCATATAAACATCTAAAAAAATATTCTACATCCTTAGCCATCAGGGAAATGCAAATAAAAACTACCTTGAGATTCCATCTCTCTCCTGTCAGAATGGCTACCATCAAGAAAACAAATAACAATAAATGTTGGCAAGGATATGGTTAAAGGAGAACCCTTCTGCAATGTTGGTAGGAATGTAATTTGGTACAGCCATTGTGGAAATCTGTGTGGAGGTTCTTGAGACAGCTAAAAATAGATCTGCCATATGATCCAGCTATAGCACTCTTAGGCATATATCCTAATGACTCTTTTCACTACCTTAGAAATACTTGCACAACCATGTTTATTGCTGCTCTATTCACAATAGCTGGGAAATGGAACCAGCCTAGATGTCCATCCACAGATAATGGATAATAAAGATGTGGTACATCTACACAATGGAATTCTATTCAGTGGTAAAGAAAAATGAAATTATGAAATTTGCAGGGAAATGGATGGATCTGGAAAGGCTTATACTAAGTAAGATAACTCAGACCCAGAAAGCCAAATGTCACATGTTCTCTCTTATATGTGTATCCTAGCTACAAATGTGTAGACTTATGTGTGATCTGGAACCAAAAATCAGTAGCAGAAGTCCATAAACTAGAAAAAGGCTATACGGTAGGGAGGAGAGGGAAGGTTTTAAGAGGATGAGATTGTATATATGTGAGTAGAAGAACAGATTACAGGGAGGGGAAAGGCCTAAGCAAGGTCAGGGGAAGAGATTGTATAAAAGAAGGGCAGGGGGAGGGGACGGTCAATCAAAATTCAAGATATTCTGAATAAGACATATGAAAATCTACTTTCTTAAATAATGGCACATCCAGAAACCATAGATTGCTACTGGAAAATTTTCAGTGACTGGGATGGGACACCTTCCAGTGAATCATTGGCCAGGGAGTTCCCTGTTGTCACCACAAAATTACAGGCTATTGACAACCAAGGCCCTTGGTTTCCGTGAAAAAGAGAGGGTAAGTCCCTATTGCTGAAGATTTCACATGCCAGAGAGGCAAAGTTACTGAGAAATCAAGTTGGTACTGAGGAAAAAACCTTGTCCAGCCAACTGAAAGCTGGAAAAAACTGCACTGTTTGCAGTCTTATGGGAGACAGAAGTCATCAGTGGTGAAAACAGTAGACACTCGAAACCTCAAGTTTGTCTAGATAGGCCAAATGACTGAACAAGTGCAATAGTGGCATGTCTGCTCTGGGGGGAAACCAATTACTCTCTAATTGGGAGGGACTATGTGCCCGGTACTGAAAACCTAATCAAAAGCCTATGGTAGGGGAGGTCATGAGCCTTAGAGGTATAAAGCCTACTCTTTTCTGGATAAATGCATATATTACTCTCACCAAATTTCCCTGAAAGCACTGCACTTCATATTCATCCTCATATATTAATGCTACTCTCACTTCTGGTTATAGAAGCTTCCCTTTTTAGATGGCAATGACCACTGGGATGACACAAAAGGCAACATAGTGCTAAGAAGAAGGGACGGAGGAGTGTCCATCACTGAAACATCTCACACTCACCAAGGCTCATGGTCCATTGTGGAAGAGGTGGCAGAAAGAATGTAAGAGCCAAAGAAGGGTACAACTCCTTACATAGAACTGTCCAGACAGAATTTTGCCTTGATATCCAAGACCCCTAAGTGCCTATCAATACCTACACAAGACCCTCATAATAGGAGAAAAAGCTGATGACATCAAATTAAAAGAGATTAATGGAGAGAGGGAAGGGATATGACGGAGTAGAGTTATGAAGAAGAAAGTGGGGGAGGGGAGGGGAAGGGAGGCAAGGGAAATGCTATGGCTTGTTGTCTGTAAGTACAGAAGTTGTTAATAAAAAATAATATTAAAAAAGAAATCAAAAGGGAGATTTAAAATTGTACCCTAAGATAAATGACAATGGAAATACTAGCGATTAAAACTCATAGGTCAGTAATAGAAGTTATAAGATAGAGATTTATAGCAATAAATGTCCACTGTTACAAAAAAAACCCTCTAACATCAGAACAGACTAACCATGAAGTAAGAAGAAGTGATGAAATAATACAGATCAGAACAGAAGCAAATAAAATACAGAACAGAAAAATCATAGAAAAAAATTCAACAAATCCAAGAGCTTGTTCTTTGAACAAAAATTTTAAAAACTCAGACTCTCAAAAATATGGAAGACTCAAATAAAATCAGAGATGAACATGGAAACATGACAACAGATGCCTCTGGAATATATTCACAAGGGACTATTATGAACAATTTGATACTAACCAAATGGCTAAGGTAGAAGTGGACCAATTCCTAGAAGAGTAACATGGAAAAATTAAATCAAGAAGAAATGGACAGTTTGAGCAGGGAATAACTATATCACTTTCTTATCTTGTTATGACAAGAAGAAACTTAAAGGAGGAAGAGTTTATTTCAGCTTATTGTTTGAAGGTAAAGCCCATCCCTGTGGGAAGAGGATGGTGGAGGGAACTTGGTTACCTGTGGGAGGAGCAGGAGGAAGGGTGAGACTTTAGCAAAAGTGAGACTATACTATAACCTTCAAGGCCTGTTCCCAGCAACCCACTTCCTTTAGCTGGGCTCCACCTCCTAAAGGTTCCACAGCCTTTCTAGACAGTGCTACCAGCTGGAGAACACATGTCTACACATATGAACTTGTGAAGGACATTGTACATCTAAACCATATTAATAACAACAAAAATGAGACTAAAAAGTAATTATTAAGTCTTCAGCAACAAAAAAATCCAGCATCAAAGAGCTTCACAGCTGAATTTTTCCAAATATTAAAAAAAATAGTAATACTTCTTAAACTGCCAAAAAATAAAGCTGGTTGTAATGTATCCAAACAGCCTTAACAAGGCAAGGGTCATCCTGATGCTTAACTCAAAAGCCATAGACATAGAAACTAGAAACTACAGGTTATTATCTCTGAAGAATATCAACACAAAGGTCCTCAACAAAATATTAGGAAACCAAATTCTACAATATCAAAAAGAAAGTTTATATCAAAATTTATAAAGAACTCTAATTAGTATCAGAAAAATAAATAATGTGATGAAAAAAATGGGAACAATTTTTTCCAAAGAAATCCTAGTTACTTTGTATAGGGGAAAACACTAAGCATCAGTGATCAATGAGAGAATTCAAATCTGAGCCATTATGAAATATCTCTGTAAAGTAGCAAGGACATCCACGATCAGAAAAGAGAAAGTACTATGTTGGCAAGGGTCTGAACAAAGGAGAAATTAGACATTGTTCTTGGAATTGCAGATTGGTACAATTTTTATGAAAAACAGTATGAAGGATCCTAAAGAAAATAAAAGACCTATGCTATGACTCAGCAGTCCTCTTCTGGTGTGTACTTAAAGACTGCATGAGCTTGGAGGAGAGGGCTGTACCCCATGCTCCCTGAAATACTTGTCAAGACAGCCAAGGTACGCAGACAGCTCTGTAGTCATGGACAGAGGAACACACGAACTCTCGTCACATGCTTATTCCATAAAGGTATGAGGGCATTCAGCTTTAGAGGGGAAAGCAAGCTTGCCTTTTGCTACATGGACAGCCCTGAAACACTTTATGTTATGTGAAATATTCCAGACAGAGACAGAAAACTATTTTGTCACCTCACATATATGTAATAAAAACCTCAAGAAGACCTCATTACATATACAGAGAATAAAACAGGTTACCACTAGGGTGGGGGAAGACAGAGAAATTGTGGAGCACAGAATGCAAAATAGAAGATATTTAGGATGAATAAGTTTAGAAAATTGAATGCACAAAATGAGTAGTTAATAATACTGTATTCAGGACTTTTGCTAAATGAGTAGATTATTGCTCCTTTTGTTAATAGGAGGAGAAAAATGGATAACTGAGAGAAAATGAGTATGTTCATTTGTTTCATCATAGTAACAATTTCTCTATTTATGTGTATTATAACATTAAACTCTGTATCTCACATATACATAATAAATTGGTTTAAAATTAAAGTTAAAAAAATAACTATAAACTAGATTTCATATTGGTTTTATTATCCCTACTTGGTTAAGTTGGCTCTCATTTAGAGCCAAATTCAAGTAAAAGTTCACATAAATTTAAGTAAAATATACATTTTACTGTTATTAGTGCAAAATTT
This sequence comes from Jaculus jaculus, assembly GCF_020740685.1. Classification (NCBI taxonomy): domain Eukaryota; kingdom Metazoa; phylum Chordata; class Mammalia; order Rodentia; family Dipodidae; genus Jaculus; species Jaculus jaculus. The sequence continues at coordinate 1,469,236 of NC_059120.1, read as the reverse complement.
ACTATGTTTGATAAGAAATATTTGGTATACTTAATAAGAGAAAAAGCTTAATAAATCATACACTTAAAATTACTCTTTCACATTTGAGAATTTGTGAGTGAATGCATGTTCATGTGTAAGTTCATATCAAGGAATCTGAAATATGGTGGTTTTCTTTGATGACTTACAATTTCTGTCATCAATTTCTGCCCCAGTTTATGACAAATTTTCCACAATTCTTCAGGAATAAAATTGAAAAAAAATAGAGAGCCACTTGTACCCAGAACAGATGACTTGGGTACTTAACAAATATAAGGAAAGAGGAGCTGAGAATGGCAAATAATCAAATCATGTTATTATCCTTGTTTTCTAAAGAGCTTAAATAAAATTACTTCACTGACTTAATTTTATACTCTCATCTCTGTCCCTGGGTGAATAGTGCACCATTACATAGGCTGTGGAGAAAGTCATGCTCATGGAGAAGTGGAACAAGGACCAATTAGAAGCTTAATTGCATGCCTAACAGGGAACATTGAGTGTTGTCAGTCTCTGCAGAATCCACTGAAGGGCTTTGGATTAAGTCAGGTGACCTATATTCTAGTCCCAGCTCTGTCTACAAACATAGTCTGATCAAGTCACCTCTTATTAAAATGTCCTCAGCTATAAAGAGAGCACACTTGTACCACTAATATTATCATATCCTAAATACATAATATGCTTTCTTTTGAAATGACCTTTCCTACAGAAATTAATCTAGCCTCTTCTAATCTTGAATCTCTCCTAAGAACTGACTGCTCTTCTGCGTCCTAGGTTCATATCTTCTGGCATAGTGTCTGAGTGGTTGTTCCAATGATCTCTGGACCATATATAATCCTGATTAACATTCTGAATGTCCCCTATGTGAGATGTCCAAAGGCGTTACTCTCAGAAGCATATTTTACAAACATACATCTCAAAGAACATGTAGGCTGCAGGCCAGTCTTCATTCAATGTAACTTTTAGTTCAAGCAAATTAAAGTATTTTTGTTTATAAAAAGGAGATTCTGTCAGGCATGCTGGCATAGACTATAATCCCAGCATAGGGAGGCTGAGGCCAAACCTTGTCTAAAAGCAAAACAATGACAAAATAAACAATGCCATCAAAAAGGAGAAAAAAACCACATTTTATTCATTTTTATGTAAAATTAGAGTCAAAATATTGCAAGTATACATTAAACCTAACTGTGCCTTGGATCCAATAACATATTTACTTAATCAAATTTCTCTCTAGATATCTATTTGTCAATATGAAATTATCTATGTTTTATTCTCTCATATATAGCCCTTATAATGATTACTATTTTTTCGCATGTCTCTGTGTGGTGCACATGCATGTAATTGTGTGTGTGTGTGTGTGAACATATGTGGATGGGCATGTGGAGGCCAGAGTTTGAGGTTGAATATCTTCCTCAGTTGTTCTCCATCTTATTTATGGAGGGAGGGTCACTCACTTGAACCCAGAGGTTGTCTATTCAGCTATTCTAGTGAGCCAGCCTGCTCTGGGGCTCTCCTGTCTCCATTTTTTGAGCCCTGGGAGTACAGGTGGATCATGGCTCCTGCCTAGCATATACATGGGTGCTAGGGATGCAAATTCCTCACACTTAAGCTCTTTATCTCTAGCTTCATGATTGCTGTTTTACAGTTTCTGGATTTGAACAAGTATTGAGGCACTTTATTAGCATTCAGTAGTAGTGCTGGAAATTCTGTGACTATTCAATTACATTATTTATAATTGTATCTCTCTGTGGATAACTAGCCATATATGTGGATTACACATACAAATACAACCATATACATGCATACATATACACTTGTACAATGATACACATAAATTCTACACACTCACACACACACATATGCTGTTCACATGTTAGATTATATAATGCTATCCAACTATTTGACATTCTCAATAATTTTTAAAAGTCCATTTCCTTGTTCTCGTGAACTTGGTATATATAGAAAATGCTTTGCTGTTGTCTTTGTATTATGTTCTAGGTGTGTTAAAGGTAAAATCAATATTTCTAAAGTTATATAATTATCATAAGAATGCCTTTGTAATTCATATCAAATTTTTAAATTGAGAGACTTATTTCTAGTTTATTTTTTCTATTTCAAAGAATAATTTTATAGCTGTAATAAAGAAAATTTATCAAGTTGCTTAGTATTTCTAATAAATTAGCCGTGAAATGTTTTTTTCTCATTAAATCAGAAAAGTCAAGAACAGTAAAGAGGCCCTCTTCGTGCCTCACCTTGATTTAACAAATTACTTCTTATACTCTTCCTAAGCAGGATCCTGGGGAGTGAAGTTTCTGTTTCATAAGTGGTTATAAACTGCTCAGAACATCTGATGTTGTTCCTCTGACTTCAGAATGCCATCAGTAGAGTTTTTGGATAGAGTTGCCAATATTCGCAGATGGAGACCACTTTCACTAAGTTTAACATTGAACATTTTGTCCCAGATAATATTATTCCAGTTTGTTATTTGATAGCAAAGTAAACATCTTCAAAAGTACAACCTAAAGGAAACTTCCACCAGTGTGTTCTGCATGCATTTCTGGGGTCTCCTTTTGCAGGATACTCAGGTAAATACAGCTTGTTTCCTTTTAGCAGCCTCTAATAAGCCCCACTTTCCAGGTGTACTTCCATATAGTACATTTGGACTGCTGCCATTGTACATTAGCAAGCTTTCAGTGATTCACTCCTTTCCCTGTCACAGAACTGCGAAGTTCAAGACATACTCCTTGCTTTCATTACAAAATTAGTAACAAGATTAATGATATTACAAGTATATTAATTGCAAATAAAGCGTTTAGTTTTGATTTGCATTTTCTTAGTAGAAATAGCTGAGCTTTGCTCCCTGAAAATGAAAGGATATGTAAGTAATTTTCACACTTCCCTGGCTAATGCTGTTGGAAAGAGCTAGGCTTTGGAGTCCATTTTTCTGTTTCTTATTCTTTTATTCTCCACGATGGCAGATTTTTGATGTAGCAATAACTATGCAATCTGTCTTGTTCACAAGGAGGGCTCTGCACAGTAGGGAAAGTCAATGGAACTACAGGCTGGCTTTATTCTTCTATGCCTTGCTGCATATTTTACGGCTTTAACTTAGCTTCATTCCTACTTAAGTACATTCTCTAGGTAATTTGAAAGATGGTGTGTGTGTGTGTTTACAATATTTTCAAATCAAGAACAAATCTGCCTTTTTCAAACAGGTTCCACTTAGATCTCAATAAAGCTGTTACATGACAGTATTGTGGTGGGGAGGTCCTGTAGGGGGAGGAATGGAAAGTTGTATTTTGACTAAATATAAATTTATTATAGCAGAGTTAGAAAAACCTATAACATGTATTTTAATTCATTATACTGATAATTTAATATAAAAACAGGCTACATTGTTAGGGTCTTTGTCAAATATCGAACAGGGTCCTATATATTCTGAAAAACTCACAAACTTACAGTTAATACACATACCAGGTGATTTCAGAGAGAACTGATATTACATTAAAACCCTATAAAGAACACAGAAATTCATGGTGATAAAAATGTTTGGCATCATGATGTAAGTGTGTGTTGAATCAAACCCTTTCTGGGAACTATTTTTACATCATCCTAAAACTCAAAGTTTTCATAAATTAGTAATTGCAAAAATGATTACCAGCTTTTAATAACCTTTTTCTATATGCATGAGTGTGAGATTATGTGATGACTTCATATTTATGACTAACTTCTTAACATCTTTGTGAAATCACACTCCTGAATGCAATCAGAGCTCTGAAGTAATGCATCACTTTGGTGTGAAACATACAAATTCTTTAACTTGTACACTCCACAGAAAGCCTTCTTTCTGATGGTAATTGATCTTCTGTAAAATGCACTTATTTTCCACATTAACACATGGTAAAAGTGGCTATAGGAATCCACATAGATTTATCTGGTTCTTTGTGGAACAAGTAAGCTAAAAGCAACAACTCAATGAGAACAGCAAAGAAAAGGGAGTAGGTGGTGAACCCATCAATAAAACATCTATCTGTGAAATCTGTCAGGAAGGAATTGGGTCAGTGGGGAGAGATGCAGATGGGAGATAAGGGCTGCTGGATGGTACTTACCTGCAGCCTCATTCAAGCAGTTTCTCTCTCTAGCCAGTGTGTAAGGAGCCCAACCCTAGACTCACTCAATTCCTTAACATACAAGGTGGAGTCCTTCTGCAGGTTCTCAGAAAACTGAACTACCAGGCTCCACAAATGATTAGATATTTGGCCTCACATGACCATGCTGACCACTGTTTATAGCACTCCTTTCTCTTTTTGCTTCTGTAGAACTAGTTTACACTATTTTCCTGATTCTCAAAGGTTTATTTTATTTATTTACTTTATATTTATTTATTTACTTTTTTCTTCTTGAGACAGGATCTCAATATGTAGAGTAGGCAGATTTTGAACTCGAGGCTCTCTTCCTTCTTCATCCTCCTGAGTGTTGGGGTTGCAGCTGTAAACCACTATGCCTGGCAAAGTATATCTTTTTATTTTAACCCAATTTTTATTGAAGTTCTCACCTTACCTTACTTTCATGCTTTTGTGGGGGGCGAGGTCTTATTTCCTACCCTCATGGATTTAGTTCCCACATTCATAGTGAAATCTCCTGAACACACATCTCCCCTTGCTCCCCAGAGAATTAATGACTGTACTTCAGAGTTGATTAATACTGCTCCCGGCTCTCTGGAGACCATCCCCTGAGTTCTCCCATGATCCTCCCAACCCACGTCATACCCTGCGGCTGGAGGTGCCACATCCAATGCCATCACTGCTGCTATTGTCATTGCTCTGTTGCTTTTGCTTTAAGGAGTTTTGCATTTTTGTCTCATAAACTTATGACTCTATAATAGAGTTTTATTGAGGTGATAAAATTTTATGATGCCTTCTCCATATAATTTCTTCCCAACAAACTATTTCTTCCTGGCAATACAGGAGAAATAGAATGGCCCTACCCACCATATAGAAAAAGTTTATAACATGTATTTCCCTTAGCAATTGTTACAAATATGGGGAGTCCTTGCCACTCAGTTTCTCCTCTTTCTTATAGAGATATCAGAGGGGACTAAGACTACCAATGAGTATGAGTTAAGCAGAAGTTTTTCAATTTATATCATCTCCCTCTCTTCAGCCCTTCTTTTCTTCTCCAGCTTATGGTCTCTCTCATAGTTGAAATATCTAAACTGAATTCCCAAGTCTCCTCTGGGAGTGCCACGTGCAGCTGGGGGTGGGCAAGCTCTGTTGCACACAGGAGACAGGACTTCTTCAGACTCGGCTGAGCTGGGTACTGACTGCTGAGTCTAGTATCCCTTCTGCCCAGTAGCTGGGCTTGGAGCTCATACGGAAGTCCGGAGAGCAGCCCAGGTCTGGCTGGCAGCAGCCGCCCTGCTCATCATCCAAGTCGGGCAAGCCAAGCACCATGCGTGTCCAACTCCTTGTCTGCCCTCAGCTCCTTTCTCCAGTATTGACTGCTCTGCAGCTCTCCCGAGGCCTAGAAATTTCTTTCTTATCATGAAAGTCATGTCATGCAGGCACCTAAGGAGCCTGTTGGCATTTTCATGCCTTTGCAGATTCTTAAGAATTTTGTCATTCATTTCACCCTTTAACATTTTAGTTTCTGCCTCATGCAAAAATACCTCTAACCTGTGACAATTAGTTTCCCATTTTAAGTTATTGTTCATAAACAAAACTATTATTTGAATTTTCTCTCTCATGAACCAACACAGTGACTGATATACAGGGTTTTTAATAGTACAAGTATCACACATTAAGGAAATTCCATAGGTAAACCAAATAGATAATTATTTGTAGTAACAGTTCAAGAAGACCTAATTAAAAATAGCAAGTTCCCCTGGTACAGTGAGGTGATTTTGTTTACAAGAGTTCCAGTATATTTCTGCAGATTTTTCTGCCTCTCACAAGTCACATTCTGTGACTTCATATCTCCAAAGAGGACATACTTCCCAAGGGATTCCTGTATCTCATGTTTCTCTCCATTTCAGCTCATTCCTTACATGATTGCTGGTATGTTAATTGACATTCATAACACTATGCTGTAACTCCCTGCAAAAATACAAGAGCTCATAGAAATGAAGATTTTTATCTCTTATTTACTGCTAAATATCCAGGATTTAGAACAGTATTCTGGTATACAGTAGATGGTTAATCAACATTGATTGACTAAAGAAATCCCAGTGTCAAAACAACATACATTTGTATTTTTCGTGTATAACAACATTAAACAGCATTCATTTACAATTTATGAGTGATAATTTTTGTCAGAACCTTCTTAGTATAGGGTGATAAATTTCTAGTACAAATACTACATGTGCATTTTCTTTTGAAATAAAGTTATTCATTTGATTTTTATTTCTTGATTTAAAAATACTGTGGGTCTTCGACTTACAACTTAACATTGTTCATCTTTGTGGTTGTGTAAAATTGCTTGCCATTGTAGAAATCAGAGACAAAATTCTGAATTTCTTGGGCAAGCAATAATCAGTTTGTGGTGTTGGATGAGGCAGGGAGCTATAGTCTTCTGTCAGCCTCAGTTATCATGAAGATGAGCAGCCTGCTCTCTACAACACCCAGGATTCCTAAACTATGGTGCTTGGTAGAGCAGGTGTATTAAATGCACTTACAACTTATGATATTTCAACTCACCATGGGTTTATTTGAACAAGGCTTGTCATAAATCAAGGAGAACCTGTAATAACTATGAGCATTGCTTACTGTGTCCTATGCCATATGTGGTTCTGCTCTCTGAGTCACTCCTGTCACTATCTTGCAAACTTCTTTCACATTTCATATGAAGAACTCTAAACTCACTGGTGAAGGGTGAGATTTTTCAAGTTTCTTTTCTGCTTTACCTACTTTAGTCCCCAAACTAGACAATAATACAAGGCGAACATCCATTGTATGAAAATCTGAAACTCAGACATGGTACCACAGTGAAAAATTCCATGTGATTGAGTTCAGTGAAAATGAGAGTACATTAAAATAAAATAAAATTTCAAATTACTTCCAAGCTTTATATATATAGAATATATGACATAGATGTCATCATGTTTATTTCTATGACTCATCTCTAATATAAATATGCAAATACTTCAAAAATTGAAAAGAATTCAATATTTGAAAGAAGCATATTTGTTCCCAGGATTTCAGATAAGGTTGTCTTTATTTTCACAGAAAAGAAAATAGATGCAATGGAAAGTTAAATAATACTGCTTGACTTTATACAGCTATAAGTGATATTGTATTCTAAACTATACCCAGCTTCAGAACATGCATTTTTAACAGCTGGGTCCCTGTGGGTTCTATGACTCATATGTCTTTGCTATTCCTGACACCTCTCTGCAATGGATGAATGTTCTCACTGGTCCTAAATTCATGAGTCAAGATTCTAATCCCAAGCTGAGGTGTCAGGATGTGACAACCTAGGGAGGTGACTGGGTCCTTAGAGTACATCCTCACAAATTACTCCCTCAGAGACACCCTGGCCCTCTGACCCTGAGGGGTTGCAACAAGAAAGCATCAGTCTTAGAGGAGGAGTCTCCTAGCTATTGAATCTACTATTACCTTGAACTTGGACTTTCTAGCCTCCCAAACTATGCAAATAAACGTCTGCTATTTATATAAGTCACACAGCCTATGGTATTTTGTTATTAACAGCTTGAATGGACTCAATACTTTCTAATACTAACTTATAAAGAATAAAAATCTTTAAATAACACACAAGCTGAATAGTAAGAGAATTCAAAAGCTTAATTTACGAATACACTTCCACTAGTAAAACAAGGGGGAAGAAGTGTAATTCAAAAGGCTTTGGCTGTGTTCCGTTGCTCTGGGCATCATGTCATGGTTATTTTTTTCTTTTAATCTGTTAAACTCACACAACGTTGTTCCTTCTCTTGTTTATTGTCATCTCTTATCTGGGAAATAACATTTTCATAATAATTGTATAAAAACATGAAGTCATTTTTACATTGCAAATTAAAGATAAATTATTTCCTAATTACAAAAATTAAATTTATCATTTACTGATTTATTCCTAAGTAAAAATGCTTAAAATAATTAAATAGGGGCTGGAGAGATGGCTTAGCTGTTAGGCACTTGCCTGTGAAGCCTAAGGACCCAGGTCTGAGGCTCTATTCCCCAGGACCTACATTAGCCAGATGCACAAGGGGGTGTACACGTCTGGAGGTCATTTGCAGTGGCTGGAGGCCCTGGCGCACCCTTTCTCTCTCTCTCTCTATCCTCCTCTTTCTCTCTGTCTGTCACCCTCAAATAAATAAAACAAAATAATAATAATTAAATAATTTTGGAATACACACCTGTTGTCATTATAATCTCAAAGAACTGAACAATTTCTTCTGAGGAATTAAATACTGATATGGAATTATATACAGATATAAATCACACATAGAAGGATTATATCCAAACTAGTTAATTCCATTTCAAAAACAAAATATTTTTTGCCTCATATAGTTAGAAATAGAAAAAACAAACATAAAAAAATTCCACTGAATAATATATTTGCCATACATTTAGTTTTTTAAAAACAAGGTCTCATGTATACCAGGCTGCCCTTGAATTCACTGTACAAAGATAGCCTTTAACTTCTGACTCTTATGTTTCTACCTCCTGATTGCTGGCATTGCAGCTGTTTGCCAAGTTTTCGTCCCACTAAGGTTCAAATCTATGACCCTCTGAAGCCTATGCAAACACTCTACAGCCTGAGCTACACAGCTTCTTTGATGAATGGTCTAAATCATATGCAAGGAGTAGTTGTAACGTGATCAGAAAATAGGATAAAAATGGACAAATGACATCAATATACATTTATCATATGATTAATAAGCCTATTACAGAAGGCTACATCTCTCTAGAAGTCAGGAAGTAATTCAGATAGTACTTCATAACCAAAAGAATGAGAAGAACAAGAAAAGAGCTGCTTCAACCTACTAAGGGGCAAGAGTGTGAGGAAAGAATCCTTCCTCATACAGAAGAATACTAGAGAATATAATACATGCAACCCGTGGGGTTATAAACCAGCTCAGGTCTTAAGTGCAATATCCATCTACTAAGTTTAGAAAGTTGTATTCACTGCATTATGGAGAGAGGTTAAAAAAATGGAAGGATCTCTATGATAGGCAATTTTATAAAATCTACCAAGATTACAAAATAGTACCATTTCACATAGCAATTCCATTTCTCTCCTTACACATCAATGCAAAAGCAGAACTGCTGGTACCACCAAAGGGTTGAGGGGATGAAAGGCCACACAGGCTTTCCCGAGGGGCTTTGGGAAGTGAAGCTAAGTAAGACAGTGCTTTGTGAACACCTAGGAAGTTGTGCCCAACATTGCACAGCAAGTGGAAAGGTAGTATGTTGTTGTTTCTATGGGAAGGAATGAAAATCTGTGAGTATTTATATTCATTACATAAGTGAAAATTCTGAAAATTTATTTAAGAAACTAGTAAGGGGAGCTGTCACCAATTGGAAAATGAAATTGCTCAGATAATGATGGAATGGAGTATTTTATCAGTCGATATCATTTAGAAGACTTAGATTTGTATACATATGATCTACCACTTATTAATATTAAAATGTCTTTTGTCCATAAGACTGTGACTCTATTAGATTCCACTGAACTGTGTATTGGAGATTCTTAAGATGATAAATTTTATCTTATGTGTATTTTGCTCAATAAACTAATTGTTAAACTTTATTTTTTAAACATAATTACATTTCAAAAAACCTGTAATGGGAATATATTCCTTTAGAAATATTAATAAAATAAATAAACCAAATTCAAATTAGCTCCTACATCATAATCTTAGGCAACAAAAAGTTGAAAGTAGTGAATTGCCCCTCCATAGGGGATTGTTTAATGAAAGATGTCCAGACATAAAATCAAATGCAGCCATTAGAAAATATATGCAGAATTGATAGGCTATGGGACATTTATACAGCAACAAATTATTCAGTGATGAAAGGAAAATTAGTTATCAACCCTTGAAAAGTAATGCATAATGTAAGTGCACATTAATCAATCAGAAAAGGCTATATACTGTATGACTTCAGAGACATGAATTCCAGAAAAAGACAAAACTATGGAGATATTAGAAAAATAAATACTTGCTACAGATTAGGTGGAATGGATCAGAGGGGCCAAGAACAGTGGACACATACTGTGTGATGTTATAGTGGTAGACATATATCACTGCACATGCATCAAAACCCACAGCACTGAATGAGGTCCAATGTGAACTCCATACAGGCTTTGGGTATGAAGATATGCTTAGAGGTTCCTTGATTATGACAATGGAATACTTTGGGTTGTTGCTAATGGGAGGGATCAGGTGGTAATTTTATGTATTTCATGCCAAACTTTTCCCATGATTCTAATTTTAGGAGTACCATAGGGAAATGTAAATAGGAGGGCCTCTGGTGATCTTGACAACCTGGAATAAACCTGGGGAACTGACAAACCTCAGTGCATAGCTAATCTCTCCTTTGAGTCATTCGCGACAGCGTGAATCTTCATGGCGCAGAAAACAGGAAGTTTTTCAGAAACTTCTGAAAAATAATGTAGAATGCCTTTCCTTATGTACTGGTTCACCAAGGGAATGACCATGGTGGACCCATGGTTATCTGTTAGGAACCCTAGATGGACACACTTTGGAAACTGGACCTACAGAGACTAATTTTGTGCCAGCCTCACTTTTCTTCTGAAAGGTTAGGTGCACTTAATGTGTCTAGATATTACCATCTGGAGACTGTAAAATTTTGTATATGTTAATGTCTGTCACTAAACAAAAGTCTACTTCAATATATAGGCCCTGAAAGACTAATCACAAAAAAATGATAAGTATAGAAAGTAATTATTATGTTAATTAACCTTATTAAGCATTCCACATATATGAAAGTTAAACCTTAGAACATTATGACAATAGGATTTTCATATTTTAAGACATGATATAAGCAATAAAAATATACAACTATCTGTCTATTTAAAAATATTTTTAAAATAAAAATATATTTTGAAAATTATTTAAAAAGAAAAAATTATTTAAAGATAATAGTGACCAAAGTTTAAAAGAATAGAGACTACAAATAAAGGTGCAAATGAAACATATTAGTTATCAGAAAGTAAATTCAAAACAAGTATTGTTGATATGATCTACAAAAATATCTACAGTGAAATAGGACATAGAGTATTAAATACAGATAAATGATAAGAAAATATGCTACAAAATGGGACATTCTAGCATCAGTGAGGTTGAGTTTTCTGAAAAGAATGAGATTAAAGTACCACTTGAAAGGATGATAGGTAAAAGCATCTTACATTTGATGAAAGGCTTAATCTCAGAGATTTTAAAAAATTGCAAACCCTAGGCAAAGAAATGGGAAAAAAAAACTATACTTAGGTATATCATAATACAGCTGCTAAAAAGAAAAAAAAAAACGGGAACTCTTGAATATAAACAAGTAGAAAAAAAAATGATCCATGCTAGAAAATAGACAATTCCCCAAAGATGTACAAATGGTTAAAAAGCAGGTAAGAAAATGCTTATCATAATTCATCAACAAGGATATGCAAATCAAACCCACATGAGAAAATGAGAGATCTAAAAGAAGATGACAGACGACACCAGTGACTGGACTCTTGGAACCTCCACTGCATAAGCCTGAGAGGGGTGTTATTGGAAAACATTGCTCCTGTAAGTGAGAGAAGGTGGAAAAACAGAAATTCAGAAGCAAAAGAAAAAAAATAAAAAGGAAGGAAGGAAGGAAGGAAGGAAGGGAGGGAGGGAGGGAGGGAGGGAGGGAAGAGAGAAAGAGGGAAAGAGGGAGGGAGGGAGAGAGAGGGAGGGAGGGAGGGAGGAAGGAAGGAAGGAAGGAAGGAAGGAAGGAAGGAAGGAAGGAAGGAAGGAAGGAAGGAAGGAAGGAAGGAAGGAAGGGACACAGAGCTAGGTGGTACTGAGAAAATCCTTTCTTCCTGGAACTCAGCCAGAACATTGGCAAGATGCCCTATTTAAAAGAGCACTGTTGATGATGCAGCAGCTAGATGACACTAGAGACCGGTCCCCCCATGCATGGCTCACTGTAAGAAGCAGAGCAAGTATCATAGAGGCACACTCTGAGACCTGGCCTGTGGAATACCTCTAGTGGGGGCAGTTGTTGGGCTTTGAGTCATAACTGGGCTATTATATGAGGTGGAGATCTGGCTGAAGGTACAGATTGGAGTGGAATAGATAGAGGTGGGGCTGGCACCTGTGCCCACACTACAGACCCACAGAAGCAGGCTTAGTACCTGTACCCATGCAAAAGATTGTAAATGGACAGGCCCTCACCTGTACTCAGACTCTGCTCCTCCACCCAGTCCTCTTTCCTTCACTTTTATACTTCTCTTATTCAATGTCTAATTTCAATTTAGTGGACCAGCTTTGTCCTGCCCTTTTCCCTTCCTCGTCCTCTTTTCCTTCTCCTCCTCCTCTTCTTTTTCCTCCTTTTTTGATAGGCTTTCGCAAAGAAACACAGGCTGTCCTGAATTCAGGGTCTCTCTCCTGAGAGCTGAAGTTGTTTTATGACATCTGATTATAGTTTCTCTTTCCCTTTTCATTTACCTCAGCAGTTGCTGTCTTATTTCTTCCATTTGTCTTTTTTACCATCCTCCTATTTACTTTTCAATCTATTTTTATTTATTTATTTGTTGATTTTTGGTTTTGCAAGGTAGGGTCTTCCTCTAGCCCAGGCTGTCCTGGAATTCACTATTCATTTCCAGGGTAGCTTTTAACTCATGGCAATTCTCCTACCTTTGCCTCCCAAGTGCTGGGATTAAAGGCATGTGCACAACACCTGGCTTCATTCTATTTTTTAAAATATTTTATTTTTATTTATTTATTTATTTGGGAGAGATAGGGAGACAAAGAGGCAGAGACAGAAAATGGGTGTGCCAGGACCACTAACCACTACAAACATACTCTAGATGTATGTGCCACCTTGTGCATCTGGCTTTACATGGGTGGATACTAGGGAATTAAACCTGGGTCCTTAGGCTTCACAGGCACTCACCTTAACCACTGAGCAATCTCTCCAATTTCCATTATACTTTTTCTGTGTTTGTTTTTTCAAGGTAGGGTTTCACTCTAGCCCAGGCTGACCTGGAATTCACTATGGAGTCTCATGGTGGCCTCAAATTCACAACAATCCTCCTACCTATGCCTCCTGAGTGCTGGGATTAAAGGTGTGAGCCACCACTCCAGGCAACCCATGCTATTTCTTTTTTTGTCTGTTGCTTTAATACTAATCACTAGTCTTCTTTTGCTAATTTCCTTTCTATTCCTACCCTTAGTAATTAATATCCTAGTGCAGACTTATTACCCTTGCTCCTTTACTTCCACAACATCATTAAAGTTGCAAGAGTGGTTATTTTGAAGTGATGACTACTGTAATTTAATAGTTGTTATGTCCATGGAGTGTGGGTTGTTTCTGTAGGTAACATTCTGCTCTTGGGTAAGTGCTGGAGGTAGAACCTTGTGTCCTTAGTATATATGCTGAAATTTTAGCCACTGAGCCACACACCCCCAATCCCATAGGGAGAAACAAAAACTCAACTCTATCACAACTTAGCCTGACTTGATTACTCCAAATATTTCCACTGAAAGAATATGTATGATTAAGAAAAATTTCTAAACTAAATCCTAATCTCAGTTGTGCAAGGCCTAATACTGAAACCCAAGAGACATAAAAAATCAAGGTGACCTGATTCCTCTGAAAATTATTAATGAATTCCAAAGAAACTGAACTAGATGAAATCTCTAAAACATAATTCAAACTAATGATTATTATAATAACGTTCAACAAAATCAAATAGGGCATGAATAAAGTCCTGAATGAATTTAAACAGAATATAATCAGCTGAGTTTAATAAAGAAATTAATACAAATATGAAAGGAGGCCCTCAATAGAGAGAAAGAAATACTGAAAAGTGTCAAACTGAAAATTTTGAAAAGGAAAGATCAATTAGTCAAATAAAGAACATATCCAGCCAGGTATGGGGTTGCACACCTTTAATCCCAGCACTCAAGAGGCAGAGTAAGAAGGATTGCTGTGAGTTTGAGGCCAGTTTGGGACTACAGAGTAAGTGCCCATTCCGCTTTGGCTAGAGTGAGACTCAACTTCATACCCTCCCTCCTATAAAAAAAAAAAACAATAGAAAGCATAACCAATAGACTGTATCATATGGAAGTAAAAAGCCTCACCAATAAACTCTATCATGTGGAAAACAGACTATCAGGGATTATAGCCAAGCATGATAAATGAGTTTATATAATGAATGACAAAGGTAAAATGATGAGAAAATACAAATGAAACATACTGGTCTATTGGGCACTATAAGACCAAGGTAAAGGCATAAAAATGTATTCAATAAAATTATACTAGGAGATGGGATCTAGAGAGATGATTTGACAGTTAAAGGCACTTGCTTGCAAAGTCTGCTAGCCTGGGTTTAATTATCCAGCCACTTATGTAAAGGACATTAATCCCACCCAAAACATGTGCAAATAAATAAAAATTTTTAAAAATCATAGTAGATAATTTCCCAAATATATAGAGATAAGGTCATCAGATGTAAGAAGCATTTAGAATACTAAACAGATAAGACCTGAAGAGAAATTACCTGTGCTAGAATGAAACATTCAATATAAAGAACAAAGAAAAGATATTGAAAGTCTTAAGACAGAAGCACCAAGTCATACAAAGTCCAACCCATTCAAATCAGCAGATTTATCAAAGCCAGGATGGCAAGGAACTATGTGTGCCAAATTCTGAAAAATAATAACTGCCAACCCAGATTTCTATACTAAGCAACCCTAATTGAAGGAGAGAGTAAAACCTCCCATGATAAACACAAATTGAGGTATATATGACTACTAAGCCATTACTACAGATGATACAGGAAATCTACACATGGAACGGACAGATTAAACATACCTATGTGACCACAAGGATGAACAGAAACATTCAAACAGTAAATAAACAAATGAGTATTAGGAAAAATACCAAACACTACAAAACAACAAAATGACAAGAATAAATGCATACCTTTCAATAATAAGACAGAATGTTAATGATCTCACCTTTCCATTCAAAAGACACATAACAGTACATTTCACTGAAGAAAACTGTTACATTATTTCAGGTCAAATTGTGTGGTTCCAAATGTATAATATTAATTATTTGAATTTATATATAAACTATCATCTATATCATTCATTCTTTTTAAATTTTTTTTTTAAATTTGTTTATTTGAAAGTGACAGAGAGACAGAGAGAGAGAGAGAGAGAGAGAGAGAGAATAGGCACGCCAGGGCTTCCAGCCACCGCAAACGAACTCCAGACACGTGCGCCCCCTTGTGCATCTGGCTAACGTGGGTCCTGGGGAATCGAGCCACGAACTGGGGTCCTTAGGCTTCACAGGCAAGTGCTTAACCGCTAAGCCATCTCTCCATCCCTCATTCATTCTTAAAACCTTTAAAAAACTTTGAAAGGAAGAAATTTCTTTAGGAATCTATATAGCTAAGTAATGGAAACACAATTATACACATTTTTCTATACTTTATGTCATAGAAATAGTTACTATTTTAGGACTTAAAATATAAAACATCTACATACAAAGTTATGAGATAATTTAATTATTAATTTCATGATTTCATACACAGATTTGTTAGCGAATATAATTATGATAAAAATCGAAAAACTGTGTTAAGAACTATGTTAATTTTTATTTTGAAAATAATTTATGTGTGTTTATGTGTGCATATATATGCAATTTTAACATGTATACCTTATAATTGCAAATTCACTTCCTTTATCTGCCAATATATTTGATGTAAATATTTTCTAAAACCTTTCTAGATTAAATTTTTGTTTCTATTACAATATTTAAGATATGTTTGAGAAGAATCAACTCCAATCATTTTAATGTGAAACTATGAGATTTTCATAAATTATTTTTGCTATTCAAATAATCTAATTTACACTTCTCACTTTGTTAAGTACTTTTTTTATTCATTCATGGAAACATTTCATGGTTTCATCATTAAACCTCCTGTTGTATTTCTTGCAAATGTTTGGGAGTGCAGATAAATTGAAAACTTCCCCTTTGTGTCTGGATTTTCTTTAGCATCACCTTGACATTAGAAATGCAACCTTTAAAAGTGAAAGTAATTTTAGTCTATTTCTTAATGCATGATTGCACAAACAATTTCTGTTAATGGTTTATGAGAGGAATTAATGAACTTACATTGTGGCTCAATATGTTACAAAACATAGGGAGATTTATTTACCCTTCTCATGAAAGTATTGAGATAGGGATCTCAAAGTAAGACCCACAGGAGAACACAATACTTAATCTCATGTTTATGACCAAAAATAAGTTCATTATTACAGACAGAAAATGAGTTTCCTGAAATCCATGATTACCAATTTTCTTCCTAATTATTTTTGCTGTATTATATAAATTAGCACAAATATTGCTAAGTATCATTTTAAGCTTATGAAGACTATTTGGTCATTATAGAGTAAAATTTTCAGAACGCTGGTGAATTCTATATACTTAAGCAAAATAAAATAATATAATATCTACTTGCTAGTTATTCCTGTCTGTGAAGACTTCTAGGTTGTGACCACTTTGACTTGCATTTTTTTCATGTGACGGGCTCCTTAAAAAAAAAAAGAAAATTTAAAAAAATTTAATTAACTGTACTTGTCAATTAACAAATACATCTAAACGAACATAATAAGCAAGGGTGGAACGTGAAGAGCACTTTGCTAATTGTTAGGTTACATTTCCTGTAGGAGTAACTTCCCAAACACTATCATTGTAAACGAGTGAGCTGTAGGTGTGTAAACTTCATGTGTAGTGGAAGGACCCTCTTATTCAACTGCCCTACATCATATCTGTAAAGGAAAATTCTTGTACCATGATATTCCATCTTTATTATCTTTACTGTTTCAACATTACACTTATAAGAGAATGATGCATGTGTAATGCATTCTCCCTCACTTTGAAAATTATAAACATATCTTGTTTCTAAAAAAAATTCTTATAGTTTACTTTCTAACAGGTCAGAGAAACTTCTAATAATTACATTTGAATAAAGTTTGAGATTCTCATCGCTCCTGGACAGACATTATTTGGTCATTCCTTGTATTCATTAAAACACAGCAAAGTGGGCTGGAGAAATGGCTTAGCAGTTAAGGCATTTGCCTGCAAAGCCAGGGACCTTGGTTCAATTCCCCAGGACCCATGTAAGCCAGATGCACAAGATGTCACGTGTGTCTGGAGTTTGTTTGTAGTTGTTGGAGGCTCTGGTGTTGCCATTCCCTCTCTTGGTCTGCCTCTTGCTCTCTCAAATAAATAAATAATTAAAAAAAACAGAGCAACGTGCTTGAATATGGTCAATTATCACATGGGCAAGTGGTCATGGCTTAATGTACTCAATGTATCTTTCATGATTCAGAAAATTCATAAAATTGAGCCCCAATACTCATGTCATATACACTTACAATAAACAAATGTATTTTTGAAAGATAACTTCTACAAGGATAATGAGGATATACATGTTGATTTTGTATTAAAATCTGTCCTCCCTACAAATCCTACTCTATTCACTTAAATGGTCAATATATAGTCACTTAAATGCTCAAAGTTCTTTCTTTCTTTAAAAATATTTTTATTGACAACCTCCATAATTATAAACAACATCCCCTGGTAATCCCCTCCCTCCCCGACTTTCCCCATTGAAACTCCACTCTCTATCATATCCCCTCCCCTCTCAAAGTCTTTGCATTAACATTTATAAACCAACCAGAATCTATGGAACTATAAGATATGTAAGGTCAGAATATATGAAGCTTCCACTTAGTGGAGCCAAGAAGAATCTCCAGTCAAAAATTCAAAGATAGAAGTGAAAAGGTGAAGAAAATATTGAAGATGCTCTTAGTAAAGACAATTGTACACAGAAGAACTTAGTTATAAAAGATACCTCCTGAAAGGAGAACTCTAAAGAATATTTTGGAAAATAAAACCTCAGTGACAAAGCAGTTAAAATGAAGAAGATTGTGCTTATTTAATTGGTACAATTATTTATTTGTTTGAAATATACAGCTTTAGACTAAGTAAAGTTTAGCAAATGGTGTGTTTAGGCTCAAGTAATTTCCTGAGTACAAAGGCATTATTAAAGTGAAATGGACTGCATTTTTTAAAAATTAAAAAGACAACAGCAACATAGAGAGCAGAAATTAAGTTTTTAGCATGGTTCGGCTTCCTTCTAGTCTTTTCACTGACTGAGGACAAAAAAAGACCATATTCCTGAACAGAACACTCACTGATTCTCTTGCAATTTTCCTATGCCCTTTGGAGCCAGTCAGAGGGTGTGCTGGCCTTGCTCCCATTCATCCTGGTCCCCTTCATTCTGCTCGCCAAGCTCCTTCCTTTCTGGTTTCTACAGATCTATTCTCACACCCCTTCAGATCCTAGTTGACATGCCTCCTCTTCCAGGTCTTTCTTGGTTCTCCTAGGTTCTCTGGGTCTCCACAATGTTTACCTCTCACAGTGTATACCATGGAGTGTAGTATTTCTGTTTAATTACAACAAATAAACTGTTGCTTCTCATGACTTTTCCCTGATTTACCCCATATTTCCACAAAAACGTTCAGGGTCATGTATTGTACACTGTGAGCGCTGTTCAAGCTTGAGAAAAGTTTGTTGCTATGAGAATTCCTTCCAGACAGATAGTAGGCTTTGCTCAGGGACTCTTCAGTGTGTTTGTCCTTCGTGGGACAGGTAGGCACTCAGCAGCAGGGCAGGCCTTCCTCAGGGGAAGAGGGACAGTTGGTGCTGTAGTTTGTTCCCTGGAGGCTTGGCCACCAGCCTGAGGAGATAATGGGAGGTGGGGCACTTTTAGGATTTGAGGACCTGTAGAAGGGAAGGAAATTAGATTATTGGGAGAATGCCCTTGAAGAAGATTTGAGGCTTGGACCCCTTCCTCCCTCTGTTTCCTGGACACCACAGGGTCAGTAGTTTTACTTCTATCAAAGGCTTCCTTCCATTATGCTGTCACCACAGGCCCCAAACCACAGAGCCATCCACCATGGCCTGAAAGCACTTGAGACTGTAAGCCTGAATAAACATTGAGGCAGCAAGTAAAGCAAGCCATCAGAAGGCTGCAGCTTCTCCCTACAACAAACACACTTCTCTGCACATTTTCCATTTTTAAAATTCTACAGAATGTGTAGAACAAGGGCATTGGCACCACTCAGCATTGGCGAGCCAACCTAATGGGAGACAAACGACAGTTCCAGGAATTATTAGCAAGACTACTGGGGCGTGCATTTGAACAACTTCTGATTACCAGCACCACCAGCTGTCCTTCCTAACGTCTTAGGGTGGGGATTCTTATTTTAGGTGAAAGGCTGATTTGTGCTTAATAATTCTAACCCAACTCACTTTGTTAGAATGGAGTCCAGAACACCAGCTTTTTCTCTGAAGCAAATAAAATGCCCTAATAAGTTCAATATAAATAAAGGTTCTTTTTAGTGCTGCCTTTTTCCTGGCTGGCCCAGGATGCCAGAGCCTTGGGTGAGACTTACTGAGTTTACACATGGTTGGATTGTTTGAAAGCCTTTTAAGAGGCTCCTTGCTTTGGGCTATAATGCCCATGTTGTGGCATTTATGGTTTCCACTTTTTAAAATTAACATTCTAGAAATTGAAAAGAAACCTCCTCAGCTGCATTGGCTAAATGTAAATGATGGCAGGAAAGACATATGCTCATGCAGTGGTTAGGTTTGTTTTTTTTTTGGTGGTGGTGGGGCAACATAGTCTCTTTGCTGTACCCTTTGCTCTCTCTGTTTTGTGGCCCAAACAGCATTTACCCTGTTTGGCCTGCTTCTCTGACAAACTACTCAAAAGTAGAAAGTACATGTTAAAAGTCCTTCAGGTACAAATTCCTACTTAACACATGATTTCCCACGAGCCAAACCTTATTCCCTTAAGCACCTAATCTGTGTTTCTGACTGTGAATGCTGCGATATTTAACATGAATTGCCGCAGGCTAGAGGTATGGAGTGCACAGTAAATAGGCCAGATCTGGATGTCGACCCTACAACCTATACATTTCAATTATATTTAAATATAATTCCTTAATACAAATGCTGAGGCATTCATTAAAATTCATGCTTTCAAATCCAGAGGGTAAAGTGGGCATGCTGAACAAATCCAAGGTTTAGATTTAGGACTCCAAATAAATCTCAACATGTCAAGAATGTTTTCAAATGGATATTGATTTGGATGGAAACTTTAACTTTGGGTCATAGACATATTGTGGCAAGATTTGTCATGCACTGTATAAGTAGACATGAAGTCATAGTTAGAGAGGCCCTAGACAACATCTGTTCCATAATGTGCCTCCCATCACATAGCTCACTTCATTCTTTATCATGACTCTGCTAGGTGTGCATCAGGACTCTCTTTTCATAATGAAAATAATCTGGCTTTAGAGTTAGATAGCATTCATTCATTTACTCATTGAACAATAAAGTTTCTCTTATTTTGCATGCCTATAATAGATATACACATCCACAAAGTCCTCATAGTTTGGGTTGTTCTGAGTGTAAAGACTATTGGGTACCCCCACATGATTACAAATATCTTTCTCAGTTGGCCTCCAAAGGTACAGAGTATGCTTGAAACAATGATAAAAAAAAATAAGTAAGCTTTTGGTGGGATTCCAAGAAAATACTAATATAAAAGTAACAAATGAAATAGGTAAAGGCAGAAAACCAGTAATGGGCATAAAGACTCCCATTGGGAAGCTAAGGCTACTTGTGAAGGGCACTCTCAAAGACAACTGGGGTGCTAAGTCCCAGAAACAGGAGAGAAGCCTCAACAGCTATCCATCTTTAATCCTCACTAATTGTCATAATTTGAGACAAAACCTTAAGTACTCTATTTAAAGTATAATACCACCATTCTCTATCACTAACCCCTTTCTATCTGAGTCTTTATCACAATTGTTCATGATTAATCTGCTTTTTTTATTGTAAGGTTTCTAAATTTGTCATTAGATGGCATAAGAAGACCCAGAACTGAGTTTGTTTTGTTCACTAATATCTAATAGAAAGTAGGTATCTGATTTTTCTTGAATCAATGTATGGATGAAATCCCTTGGTGCTGTGATATTCCTCAATAGGAGGGGATAAGGCCTCAGTGGTGGTGACAGGATTACAATTTATGATGGTATGATATGAAATCCCATGATTTACCCCACTGTGATTATGACGCCATTCTGCTTTTCCTATTTCCTGTTTCAGAAAACCTAATTATTTCTTATTTTCTACATCATTAAATCTAAAACCCTCTGCCTGACTTTTGAATTCTTCTATAATCTGGGTATATTAGTCTTACATCTTTAAGAGAAAAAAAAAAAAACAACAAAAACACAAGAGAAAAATGAGGTGGTGCATAAAGACATGGGAAAATGACTTGCATGTTACTTATTGTTGACATCTCATTTAACACAAGGAAGCAGACAATCTAGCCTATGAAAAGTCCAATGTAAAAAGTCTGTACAGATGTGAGTGTGAGTTCTAGTACAATGTGGTATGTGTGTGTGTAGGAGAGCGAGAGAGAGCGACAGAGAAAATACTGAGCTCTACTCTCAGGACAGAATGGTGTGGACACTCAGAGTCCCCGAGGACATAACAGAACAATTCCTCGGGTCCTTGCAGAAGTAAGCTTTGCATTAGAAGGCTGGTCCTGAAGGAGAACCTCTCACTGCACAAGCAAGATGAAGGTAGTAGAATGAAGGCAGAATCAGAAGAACAACGAGTAAGGTGGTGCAGCTTATGTTTCTAAGGCTGTGCTGACGCTTTGACACCCATTATCTCATTGAGACATCAGTATTGGGTTACAAGCATGACTGCACAGCTTACAAGAAAAGAATTTAGCATTTGGCCATGCAGCAGCAAAAATAACCCAGCAAAGTGTGCATCCCAAGTCGTGGGTGGCAAATTCACATGAGAAAATGTCATGAGAATACTATACTTTTAGGAGGGATGGAATGGCAGAATGTGTAGCCATGAATAATGGGAAATGTTTGAAGCATTTCCATATGTGTTCCTCTTCCCTTTGGGAGGATTGTCTGCATGATATCTACTGATTCACTTTAGATAGTGAAATATAAGCCCAAAGAGCCTGAAGAAATGTATTGAAATCTATCAGTGTTCCTATTATCTGCAGTAAAGCCAAGTTTGGGGCACCATTCTTTTTTATTATGGAAAAAGAGCCCATGCTGTGTTTTTTTTGTTTTGTTTCTACTTTTTGTGATATAGCTGCCTTTGAATAACCCATGCTTCCATAAGTAACCACTCCTCATACTCTTATAAGTAACCCACACAAACTCATAGTCATTTCTTTGTGTCCACCTAGGAAAAGTGACACAATTCAGAAACTCAGAGGCTTCTGTATTTAAGGGAAATTAGTCACTGTTTGATTTTTTTTCTTTTAAAGTGTCTTGTCTTCCAACTGGATGGATTTTTTCTTAATATTAGAAGACATGTCCTACATAAAATGCTAATTAATAATCTATGTAACTGATCACTTAGTAATAAACAAATAAACATTTGTTTAGTCTTATTTCTTTTCCTTTACCCCCTTCAGAAAATAGCTTGAAACCTAAAAGATAGATATAAACTATTGTTCAGTAAAGACAATTAGAATCATGAACAGGGAAAGAAAGTATAGAATCTATTTTAAGATGACTATGGTTATTGTGACTTAATACTAAGTGCATCTTTTTGGTTCTGGAAGGAAGGTAATGAGTTATCAATTTCTTTGTTTTTTACAAAAGAATGTATCAATTTGAGTATAGTAAAGGCAAATAACCTGTTATCTATTAACTTAAAGTACCTGTAAACAAGAGTGCTAGACAAATCCTGCAAGTTTTAGAAAGAAATGAAAAGAATTTATGTTAAATAAGGAAGAGTGATTACCTATCAATCATCATCTATATGTCTACATATCTATTAGTCTACCATCTATCATGTAGTTATGTACTATCATAATCTATCTGTTTAGCTATCATCTCTAATTTTATGTTGATGGTGCTATAAAGTATTTTTTGTTGACTAAAAGGCAAACTTAAAATGAAGTAAATGTGTTATTTTTCATGATAAATACACACAAGCATTTATAGAATTTTGTGTGCTTGAAGGAATAAGATATGTGATCTGTTGGAAGATTCTTACATGGGTGTGTTTATGTCCATGTGTAGCAATGTGTGCACCTGTGCACTTGCATTTGGAGGCTAGAGGATAACCCTGAGTGCTGTTATTCAGCACTATTCACCTTCTGTTGAAATACTGTAGTAAATAAACACGGAGATTGTTTTTGTATGTGTAGACATTGGATTAGTAGAAAACTGCAAGGGGATCTGCTCTAATGTTTTGCATCCTTGAGCAAATTAATCAGAATGAATAGGATTCAATATAAAACAAACTTCTTCCATTCCCATAGTCACTTACTTTGGAATAAAAATATCAGAGAATGTAAAACTTTACTAAGTGTCAGAGTAAATTAATTCTAAAATATCTGACAATTACTCCAAACACTGAAGATTTTCAGTGAAATATAAAATGGCAGTATCAGCTTTATGAAAGTAAGTAAAATATAGTTTATCTTTCTTGGTCTTATAGCATTAGACAATTAGGGAAGTGAACAATCTACTTTAACCACTTACAATTTTTAAAATGGTGCTAGGAGGGAGATTTATTTCTGTGAGATTTTTCAAGATAAAATAGATCAGGACAGGTAAAAGTGAAATGTATTTTGATGTAAAATTCATATAAAATCTTATTTTTGGCACCTGTATATGTGTATGTAAAGTTCATGTACTATGGTGTGCTGTGTGCTGTGTATGAAGAGTATGCACATGTGTGCAGATGCATGCGTCCTGTGTGCATGCATGTGAAGGCTACAGGAGGACTTCAGGTGCCCTCCTCTTTATACTCACCTGCCTGTTTCCCTGAGATGGAGTTTCTCATTCAACCCAGAGCTGCTGTTTTCATCAAGTTTTTGGTCATCAAGTCCTACCACTTCTTTGGTTTCTGTGCCCTCACTTGTAGGGCAGGGGTTAGGTATGTGGCCCTATCTAACTGCTTACATGGGTGATGGGGAGTTGAATTCAGAATGTTTCAAGTCCTCTGAAGCCGTCATGGGTGTATAGCAAGCTTTCCTAACTGTTGAGTCATTTCCTCAGCTCCTAGGTCTGGCTTGTCACCAGACTATTATAGAATCACATAAGAATTAACATAGTTAAGCAACTAGGAGTTTAACTTGGTAGATAGGTCAGTGAGACAGCAAACAAGCCACATCATGATTTTTTAATTATTATTTTTGTTTATTTTTTTTAAATTTTTTATTTATTTGAGAGCAACAGACACAGAGAGAAAGACAGATAGAGGGAGAGAGAGAGAATGGGCGCGCCAGGGCTTCCAGCCTCTGCAAACGAACTCCAGACGCGTGCGCCCCCTTGTGCATCTGGCTAACGTGGGACCTGGGGAACCGAGCCTCGAACCTGGGTTCTTAGGCTTCACAGGCAAGCGCTTAACCGCTAAGCCATCTCTCCAGCCCCTGTTTATTTTTATTTATTTGACAGCGATAGAAAGAGAAAGAGACAGATAGAGAGAAGGAATCGAGCCTTGAACCAGGGTCCTTAGGCTTTACAGGCAAGCGCTCAACCGCTAAGCCATCTCTCCAGTCCCACACCATCATTTTGCTTAGTCATGAGCTAGGCAGTACATAACATTGAAATATAAATTATGTCTATTTAATAAACACAGCCATTAATCCTAGGAGAGGAGAATACATGTGCCTGCTCATGAAATTTCTCACTCCTTCCTGACTGGTATTGATTATTTTAAAAGCAAGGAAGTCATTATAGCAATTAGATACCTATCAGACTTTATCTGTGACATCATCTGTATTTCACATGGCATCAGTTACCTCAGCAATAAATCATGAAGTGCTCTGCAATTGCATATTCAGCCCAATCACTTTTCCATTCTGTTTTCTTTCCAGTCCCATCCCTTTATCCTCCAATTCACATGGGTTTATTAGCAGTTATAAGTAGCCAGCATATAAACTAAAGTTGGTCATCAGTGATATACTTTTGATTTTCTCTTCTAACTACTTTTATAACAAGCTTAGCTAAGAGTTTGTCTAAAGGAAGAAAAGCAATAGAAATAAAAGTCCACAGAAAATGTTTAAAATAACTTTATATCCAATGCTGCAGGACCAACTGTTCCACCTAATAGTGTCCCTGGAAATACCATCTAGACTGAGTATCATCCATAACAGGATACTGGCAAGAATTCCACAGAATACAGGTCTCCTCACGTTGACTGTCTTCCACAGTATACTGGGCTCTGAGAGAACAGTAAGACCTTATGTACTTATGGTGTGTTCTGTCTAGCTTGACAACAAGATAGCAATCTGACAGGCCTGCGCCATTTCAGATGTTACACATGGCATGTGATGCCCTAGGAGTGGAGAGGTGACATTCATTCTTTAGACATGCAGGCAAATGGCCCAAAAAGTTGTATTCAGTTTTGCTTTTTAAGTTAAAAGGGGAGCATTTGACTGTTCTGTATTACAGATGCTCAAAGCAAAATATGATATCTGGTTTTTGGATATTTCTGACAAAAATGTGAAAGGTAGCCGGCTGTGGGGGCACACACCTTTAATCCCAGCACTCGGGAGCTAGAGGTAGGAGGATTGCCATGAGTTTGAGGCCACCCTGAGACTCCATAGTGAATTCCAGGTCAGCCTGGGCTAGAGTGAGACCCTACCTCAAAACAACAACAACAACAAAAAAAAGTGAATGGATTGAGAATAATTTAAAAGGTATGAATGCAATTTTTCCAAGTTTTTATTATGTAAATAACATCAACTCAAACAAGTAAAATATTAAGATAGACTCCTTCCTTTGCATGCAAGATTCTGGAGGTATCACTCTGAAATTGATGACAAGTATCTTAAGTGTTCTAATTTGAAAGTGAGTGCAATGCTTCTAAAATTTCTGGCTGTGGCAAAACAGTGAAGTTTAATTTAATAAAATCAGAGTCTTCCAAATAGGCTTGAATGCATTTCATGTTTCTAGACTTTTGGTTCACAGGGGCATTGACATTTGAGAATACCTTCATTCTGACTGGAAGGTTAGTTTTTAATGGGTTTATAAAGAAACACCAAAGGACACACATTCATAAACACATAACTGGCTTTAAAATACCATCAACTTAATGACTTTCCTTTTCATGTTCTATGGGAGATAAGAGAACAAGAATAGATATCTGAAATTTTAAATGATGATGTCTTCTATTATTTGTTAATTAATTCATTCACTGAACATGTATTTGCCAAGTTTTTCCATGTGCCAGGCCCTGGGCTCCTTGCTGGTGACAAAGACAGGAGAAAATGGGGTACCATCCTTGCTTCTGCAGAACTAAGAGCCTAGCAAAGCAGAATTACCACCATGTAATTCTGTTAGCAGCATCTACGCTAGCATGTGAGAAATGTACTGGATTCCTGATTGATAACCTGCATGTTTTATTTTCGTATGCATATCATGCAGACAGTAAGTTCCTTGAAGTCTGGTATTTTCCTTTTATCCATCATAATTTTCAACCACAAGCACAATCTTATCTAGTATAACTTAGAAGAAGTCTTGAGCCCAATGCAGATCTCCTGGATTTTCAGCTACAACTGCAGCAGGTCAGGGAGAACAGGGAGAAAGCTATGAAGGACAACAGATAGTGACAGTCCAAGCTGAGGGGAGAACTTCTGTGGAACTGTTTGACATGAAGTGATTATCAGTAATTTCAAGTCCTTAGAGCTGAGCTGCATGAATGTTGGTGCTTGAGAAAGAATAGCCACAAAGTCCTACCACACAGTTTCCTAGAATTTTCTAGGTCTCTGACCTTTCCTCTTTGCTTGCCTGTATTTCAACTAGAGGGTTAATATTATCCAATATTTATCTTCCATAGTCTTGCAATACTCTGCTAGGAAGTGGTTCAGTCAACCTCAGAAGAGGTGGGTGTCTTTTACTGTCTTCTGGGGTTTTCTGGTCTCCTGCCCAGGACTGTGGGAGAACCACAACAGGTGCCATGCCAGTTTTGGTTTCTATGAGTCTAGTAAAAGAACAAGATATGCTCTCAAGTATAATAGGTTGTCCAAATACAGATTTCAGCAAGGTATCAGGGTCCAGTAAATGAGTTTTTCCAAAGCCACAAAATTTACAAAGCAATAATTCTGGAAATGATTGTATAGCATTTACTGTATGTCAGGGATTACTCTAAAGGTTTTATATGTATTGACTCATTTAATCCTTATCATTGTTCTCAGTGAGAAAACTGAGCTCAGAAAGATGAAGCAACTCACACAACTACTAATGAGTGAGTAGTTATTCAAATTTAGAAACCTTGGTCCCAGCTCTGTGTTCAACACACAGTCCTTGAGTGCTGACCCTAGTTAAGTGCATTGGGTCTCTACCCAACTCAAATTTCCTTTAAGATGTTTAAAATAAAGGTGAATTTGTGGTGGGGTCTTTTGGGAGATGTCCATTTCCATCTTGGTCGGGTACAGGTTAGTGATACTAACCTCTATCACCTCAAGTTTGGGAAGGGAGGCATCCATTGAATCATCAGAAAGGTGGAAATCTATTCAATGAATTTGAAATCAGAAAACTAATACTTCATACTGAGAGCTAGTGGTCAGGTGTAGGAGGCCTTGTGGCCACATCTCAGCCTGCTTGCTAACCTAGTGTTTCTAATCACGGAATGTGTGAGCATTCTTGTTATGAGATGTAGGCCATAGCAGGGAAATGACATACTCAAGTGGGGTCTTCTTTGCACCTGTTCAATACAGATGTCCTGAGGACAGATAACTGCATGGGCAAGAACCTGGGAAGAATGCTAAATTACTAGATGCTACCCAAGCAGTTGCAAAGACACTCAGAAAGATGATCTGCAGGGGTCAGGTGAAGTTTACTTATGAAGGGATTCACCCAAGAAAAAGTTGGCAACGAGTTAACGTAGATTAACTTGAATGGCCCTTCAGGGGGAGTAATGTCCTCCATGGAAGCTAGAGCTTCCATGGCTCCTAGATGTTTTATAGCTGCTTTCCAATGTGATCCAGGAACCTGGGAAGCAGGGAGAAAGTGGGCTGACCACATCCTCTGCTTAAGCCAGACAGGAGGCAGTGACCCGAGGACAGTACGGAAGAGACGGTCTTAAACTGAATGAAACAATTTCAACTAAAACAGTTTAATTCCAAAATACAGCCCATGTCTTCATGCTGAGCAATGATTGGGAGCCATTCTGGATCATGTCTTTTGACATGGTGTCATTTTGATCAGCAGAGATTGGGTGAAAGCCAGTTGAGCTGGAATAGAGCAGTTTTCATGGAGTGCAACGAACTTTATCTCTGGTTTGTCTTTCATCCTTGGACAGGTGTTTTATAGGTTTAGCCCCATCATGGTGGACTGATCTACATGAACTTCTGCCAGAGCTGTGGAATGCCATTGGAGGGGGTTGGCTTCTTTCATGAGGAGCCATTTCCCTGAAGCCATCTTGACTTTGCTCCTTTCTGTCTTTTCTACAGATGTGTTGGAAGGCATTAGTTGATGGTCAGCCCTTCTCTTCCTTTAGGAGACCACCTGGGTTATCTGGGCTGGCTGTCCAAGGCCTTGGTTGTGTGGCAGAAGATCCCCTGGGTAGAAACCAGGTGGGAAAATTCATGGGAAGATCACTTTAGCTATATACTCAAGCCAATGCTAGTCCATTCTCCTTTCAGTCATCAACATTATAGGCATATGGTAAATCTTGGAAAATGAAGTAGGCCATGGAGAAGCTTCAGACAGGGAAGGACTTTCAGTGGTAGCAAGCAGGAGAGGTGAGCTTTTAACATGGGACTGTGCTGTGATTCATAATGGTCACTCTGGGCAGTGGTCTAAAGGACAGTTGCATCATCTCTGTACTTCCCCTGTTGGCCTGAGGTGCTACTCACTGAGCTCCTTGAAT
This sequence comes from Jaculus jaculus, assembly GCF_020740685.1. Taxonomy (NCBI): domain Eukaryota; kingdom Metazoa; phylum Chordata; class Mammalia; order Rodentia; family Dipodidae; genus Jaculus; species Jaculus jaculus. Next base: position 1,440,038 of record NC_059120.1, on the reverse strand, counting down.
CCCTCAGAGGATTTTATCCTGTGAGCACTCTCCATGGCCTTCCAGGACACAGAACAAATAAATATTAATAGGGAAATCCTTCATCCTACAAAGAATGCTGAATTATACCCATTATATGAGCAGTAATGACAAACTATTACTATGATGAGAATCTGCCCTTTCCTATGTGGAACTACAAGTTGGTAGATATGTTAGTGAAATTGTCATACCAGAGGCTAATAAAAGAAACTCATAAACTTGTGGTCCTGTGTTTGGAACATGTATCCTTGGCCTTTAAGAAAGAAGTATGACATATTCAAGGGAAGTGTGGAGAAGGATGAAGTGAGGCAGCTATAGTTATAGTCTTTGAACAGAAGCAGGGGGGAATAAAGGAAAATGGTTTAATTTGGAGGCAAAGAGAGATTTACTTAAGAGAAATATTTGAATTTTATAAGAATTTAATGACATACATGAAATGGAAAAGAGGATTTTGAAGCTTGGGAAAAAGAGACATTAAAATAAGAAACGGATAAACTCTGATTTGGCTAAGCTAAAAATCATGCGTGAAAGCAGAAGATGGTGAGCCTAAAGAAATCTAACTCAAGCAGCAAACAGAACTTCAAAGAGAAGTCTGGAATAAGTTCCCCAGAGGCACAGGCCTCAGGGAATATAGGACAGTGTGACTGCAGGAAAAAAGTGTTGCCAATGATTACAATATGGGACTATGCTTGAAGAGTATGGTTTGCCATGGGGAACTGTAGCTTGAAGAATCAGTGATTCAAACGGGAATTGTACTTTACAGAATACAGTAATTGCAATTAGAACTGTAGCTTGAGGAATACAGTGATATTGCAATAGCGAACTGTAGCTTTAAGAATATAGTGATTGCAGCAGGGAACTGTAGCCGAAGAATACAGATATTCCCTTACATACCCAGAGAACCTGGACAGATTTGAGGAAGAATAGGGAGAAACATCATCAAAATATTCAAAAACTCTTGGGTGAGTTTTTAAACAGTGTTCTTGTAGGTTCAAGTGTTACTTTGCCTAAGAGAACACTCTAGGAGAAATGGGTGAACAACCAGCAGGATGAAACTCATAGGAAGAGGCAGGCACACAGACAGAGGCCTTTGTGTCAAAAGGATTGCCCTCATAATATGGATTGGTAGAAGTGTAGGTATTAGTAGGAGAAGATTCAGCTTTTCCTGGGAAGGATGAATCTTCCATCAGCCTTTGAGCTTGAATTGCAATGCTGGCTCATCCCTGGGTCTCTAGAGCCAGGCTACCCTGCTTGGCAGCTTCCACAGTGATGTGAGCCAATTCCTAAAAATAATTCTGTCTGTATGTTCTCTTTCTATGTTCGTACATCCTGCCTCTTCTACTTCTCTTGAGAACTATGACACCTAGTCAAGTTTGAGTTTCATATAGACAATATTTTCTCTATAGAATAATTGTGCCCTAAATATTGCATAGGAAGTAGTTATGCTAGAAAAAATGTTGCTCATCTGAAATTCAACTTTGGCAAAATTCTTGATTTTTTTATATGGTAATCCTGTCCTAAAAAAGACTAACAATATGGAGAGTTGAAATAATACTTGTTTATTTTATTTCCTTGAGAAAATTAGCAGAAAGACATTCAACTGCTTAGGAGATTTTTGAAAGAGCATGCACTAATGCTCCTCAGGTCACTGGGAAAACATGTTTTTGAAATAAAAATGGATGCAATTTGTTCATACCTAAGAACCTTGGCAACATGTAGGACATGATTTTAGATGACAATAGAATGTAATATGAGGCAATAAAATTGTGGTTCAGAGTGGTCACTCTAAAGGCCGTTTTACTTTTTGTTTGTGACCTGAGAGATGCCAAAATGACTCAACAAAGATAAGGTATTTCTATCCGGGTAGAGGATTAGTAGGGTTGAAGAGATGGGCTAGTGGTTATGGCACTTGCCTGCATAGCCTGAGGACCCAGGTTTGATTCCTCAATAACCATGTAAGACATACACAAGATAGCAATTGCAACTGGAGGTCATTTGCAGGGGCTAGAGGCCCTGGTGCACCCATATTCTCCCTCCCTCTCTCTTCCTCTCTTGCTTTCTCTCTCCTTCTTCTTTTTATTTAACAGATTAGTAACTTTTTTTTTTTTTTAAAGAGAAAGTGACTCGAACTGCCTAAGGACTTAATGGTTACATTGACTGCATTAAGAAGGAAACGCTTTTAGAGAATGTTTAATGTGTAGTGCTCTCTGACCACTTCTCTAGCATCTTGGAGTGAGATATCCAACACTTTGCTATAGTTTGCATCCAAAGATCTCCTCAAAGTCTGTGGATTAAAAGCTGCTGTGAGATGCTAGAGACTTAAAGGTAGGGCTGAAAGGTCTGTTCCAAGTCCCTGGGCCCTTGAAGGGTGTTGTGATCATAAAATCTCAGTCTCCCTGCCCCCTCCACATTTACTTCCTAAGCACAGATTGAATGACTTCACTGTGCCATGATGGGTCATCTATTTACAGGTCAGGAGCCATAGGGCCAGTTGGACCTGGGCTGAAAACTCCAATACTGTGAGTCCAGATAAATCTTTATCTTTGGTATTTGTCACAGTAATAACAATCTAACTATCATACTATCACATACTTTTTATTTGAAGCTTTTAATCTCATTTACAATTCTTATTAGTTAATGAAGCAATTTCCCTGATTTGTACATTTTTCAGGAGTGTATGCATCTGTGTTCTAGTCCCTTCCTATACTCTTTCTTGGGAAGGAGCTGCCTTGGGACAAACACATGACATAATCACTGCTATGATGTACTCAAGCATCTCAAGTGTGTTCTCCCATCTATTTTGTAAATGGTAAGAGTGACTTATGATCTCTGACCACCTGACACCTTATTAATATCCTAATTGGCTCCAAAATATTCTGACATCCAAAAGTTATCTGCTAGATATCTAATTTCTAATTATCCTTACAACTACTACTTATGGAGGAATTCAGAATTAAGTTGTGTCTTTTAATTTGTTGCCTCTTTTACCCTAAGTTGTTAGGGTAGTGCTTGTATATCAAATGTTATACTTAAAGATAGAGCTAGAAAGAAAACAAAATATTCCTGTTCCCCACCTCCTAAGCAGCTTAAAACTAAAAGAAGATGGAACAGACATGCAAACAAGAGGATTATATATATACAGGAGATATTAGGTAAACCAACTGTCCTTTCCAAAGAGTTTCAGGAACTGAAAGGAAGGATGCTGTTCTGTCTGTCAAGAAAGCAGAAAAAGGAGCAGAGGTTACTTCAGGAGAGAGGGATAAATAACAAGGCAGGTCTAACACACACAAGAGGGAGGGCATGGGAAGGCTAGCATTTTATTTGCAAAACAAAATACAATAATGACATCAGCCGTTTTCAAAAATAAGTAGCAGATGAGATTTGTTTTTGGAAAGCCTCCTGTTAGCTTTCTGGTTGGTTTTCACCTATTCTTCTTCTTCTTTTTTTTTGGCTTTCAAGGTAAGGTTTTTCTCCAGCTTAGGTTTCCCTGGAATTCACTATGCATCTCAGGGTGTCCTTGAACTCTTGGTTATCCTCCTACCTCTGCCTCCTGTGTGATGGGATGAAAGGCATGCACCACCATACCCAGCTCTCTAACCTATTCCCTTTTTTAAAACATATTTTTATTTACTTATTTTCAAGCAGAGAGACACACTTGGAAACAGAGAGAAGAGAATGGGCATGCAAGGACTTCTAGCCACTGCAAACAAATTCCAGATGCACACACTGATTTTGTGCATCTGGCTTTATGTGGGTACCAGGGAATCAAACTCAGGTCATTAGGTTTTATAGGCAAGTACCTTAACCTCTGAGCACTTTCTCCAGCCTGTTTTCACCTATTCTTTCCAGCTAATCAAACTTCCTTGCTCTTTGGTTCCTTCCATATGTAGAGGCCAGTGAGTTATCTGAACACACTCTCATGGTGAATGTTTTCATGACTCCTCCTGGATGATTCTACTTAACGAAAGTCCGATGGAAGTTCAAGACTTAAAATGAGTGAATGATTGGCCAGGTAGAAGGTAAAATCCTGACAGATCTTTCTTTTCTAAACTTGCATCCAATGTAGCATCCAGGGTGGGAGGTAGATGCAAAAATAACTTAGTCAGTCATACCAGTGTTAAAAGGGTACAACCTACTTTAATTTAATTCTTTGCCCAATTTTTACTACTGCCTCAAAAGTGGCGAAACATTGAAATATGTCTAAGGTAACTCAACTTGGCATTGGTCTTTCATTATTGTGTTATTAGTTATCTAAAGCCCAAGGGTGTTCAGACTAAGAATAATATTTGATTTAATCTTCATGTAATCTTATTTTTACATTAAGACAAAATAAGTAGTCAGTTAAGTGTATTAATTACAAGCACATATAAAATTCAACTTCATTTCAATTGATTGTTATAACGCTACAGAACTGAAATCTAAGATATTAACAGAAAACATATGTTTAATAAGATTTTGTAGGAAACTATTAGAAACAATCAGAAGTCATTCACCACTTGTTTCTTATGAGCTCTCTTGTTGAAATCATATCCATAATTTTCCTGACTTTGCTTAGAGTTTAAGTGAATGTCATTATAGAGAAGAAATTAATCAACGAGCACTGGGAGGCCCAGTGCACCTGAGAAGCTCAGCAGAGGTGTGGGACTCACTGGATCTCTGACATTGTGGCATTTGAAAATTAAGCTATAAGCACACACTACATTCATTTATTTGCATGTGCATTATTTTATGTGGAAAAAGAAAGTTAAACAGAAGACAAATCTCATAAAAGAAAAATGTGGAGACAGAATAGTGTACACAGTATGGAAAGATAGGAATAGCATCATTTTCAGAGCAAACACATTGTATCCCAGCTTTTGCACTTACTAGGTATGTGACATTACATAAATGACTTCATCCCATCTTTTTGAATTTTTGCTTTACTCTCTGATGCAGTAATGCTGTGCTATCTGTTTATTTTCCTTCAGTTTTATAACTAAGATGCAAAGACCGAAGAGAGAGGGGGGAGGGAGAGGGCACCAATAGCAGTTTGAGATGTTCTAAATCTGAACTGTTGTACTCTCTCAGAAGATGTGTGAAGCAAATCTCTGATGAATGGAGAAATATCTGAGCTGGAGGTGAGCAATATGATTGTAAGAATAACTGGTATTATGTGCAATAGGATGGGGAATGGGGTATTATATTTGCAAATACTCCAGACTGTTTCTAGAAGCTCTAATGTGTAGGAACTAGGGAAAGATAATTGATAGGGCAAAAGAATAACCAGAAAGAGTAAAGGAAAACTCAGACAGTACTACCCTAGGTAGCAACAAGAGAGCTTCTGTTTAATCTGCTTGGGATGCTATCACAAAGCAGTATAAGCTGGGTGGCTTACAAACAGCACAGGTTTATTGTTCACAGTTCTGTAAGCCGAGATGCCCAAGGTCAAAGTGCTGTCAGAGTTTGTATTGTGGTAAGGGAAACTTCATGGTTCATGGATGGTGTCTTCTAAAAGTGTCCTCACATGGTAGAAAGCACTTGGCAGGGGCAGGCTGTAGGTAGGGTCATGTAAAAGGTTACCAATTTTACTCATGACAGTTCTGTTTAATGATCCAATTATATCTCAAAGCCATCTTCTACTCGAATCCCCTGATAATTAGATTTCAACATATGAACTTTGGAAGGATGTAACAGTTATGACGTTTTTTTTTTTTCAGAAGGCAGTAAGAAGATCACTTAAGTATGCTTTCCTGATTTTAGTGAGTGGCAGGTAGGATTCTTTGACTGACATGGACATGTTTGAGCTCTGCAGAATACACTCTGTGATTCTCTAGTCACTAGGATACAGTAAAAGGTGATGTTGACACTGTAGTCTCAACACAGTCAGATTTCCATTAATCAAAACTGAGGGTTGTAGGGGCTTAGCTGTTAAGGTACTTGCCTGCAAAGCTTAAGAACTCATGTTCAAATCTCCAGGTCCCATGTAGCTAGATGCATAGTGACACAAGCATGCAATGTTGTACATGTGCACAAGGGGATGCACGCATCTGGAGTTGTTGGCTGAAGGTCCTGGTGTGTCCATTCTTTCTATCTCTCTGTGCTTCTCTCTCTCTCAAAAAAAAAAAAAAAAGAGATTTTTCTTGGTTATGACCTAATCAGCTGAAAATACTGAAAAGAAAAGGCAAGACTCCCCTCTCCCTACACAGAAGAGGAAGAGTAAATACCTGAATTTAGAATATTCACATGACAGGAAACTACAGGAAGGAATCTAAGAGGAACAGTTCAACATGAAGCAACCAAAAAGGTGTAGTTAATAATCCAAGTTAAAAACACCTGCCAATAGCTTGCAACCATTTACAAATGGATGCTTCCTGGATTGAGCTTCTGAAGAGATTTCACTCTGGTAAAACTGGGAATAAGAGAACCTAAGCTGGAATCCATGCCTTTGCCCAGCCCTTAAAACCAGAAAGAATGAATGGCTTTTTTAAGTGACTAAGTTTATTGTCATTGTGACACAGTGATAGAAAACTTCCCCTGGCAATTTTGAATGAAAGGTATTTGTTAGAGTGACAGATTGGATCCAGATTAAACCTGATGGAAAGAGTGAGTTGGAAGTAAGTAGAAAGTAAGTAGAATTTGTAAAGTAAGTAGAATGGCTGCAGACGGCTTTATAGAGATATCTGCCTGAGGACAGACCAGGGATGCAGGGTTTTAGCTGAATGGGGCTGTGGTTTTGACAACAAATTTTTGTATTTGGCTTTTTATAAGTAATAAATTGAACATGTTTAAAAGCCTGCTTTTTACAAGAAATCAATTTATTTTTACTGGAAATTTGCTTGCCTGTGGTAGTGATGAATAGCTAGATAAAATTAATATTTAATAACAAGCTAAGAGGGATATCTGATGTGCTTATGTTTATCTGTGTTGGAAACCATAAAAGAAGGCTATAAAACAGAAATATGAACTACACTGTTTAGTAAAACTTTCTTCCATGGCACATCTCCAAATGAAAATGGTGTGAAAAAAGTCCCATGCTCATCTACAGTCTCTCAGTAACGGGTAGACAGCACCACTAAACATTCTGTGACGAAGTTTTCCAAGATGGACACTTTCCCTGGGATTTCAATAAGAAGTTCTGTACTAGGTCTGGCTGAGTTTGCAGAATCAACAATAAATAACTATGGAATGTGCTAGATGCATAGTTGTTTAAGGTGAGCTCCATCTCACATGGTTGTGAGAAGGCCAGCTTGACGTTACCTGTGTGCCACTTGCACTATGCCACACCTTATTTTTTCTATTAAAAGGAGCACCTTTTGTGAATTTGCATATTTTAAGCAATAATGAAGATTCAACCTCGGGTCTCAGACATGCTAGGAAAATTTGCATTTTTGCTATCCAAAATATGACTTAATATCCTCACATAAAATAGTTTGATATAACAACATTAACAAGCAAAAAGAAACAGAAAGAGATTAAAATCAAAAGGCAAAACAAAAGCTGCTATGTCCCAGGTTCTGTGCAAAGCACTTAATAGCAGTCTTTCTTACTTCTCAGACCACTGTTACAAGAGATTTGCTATTATTCTCATTAAATATGTACATATGTATATATTGAATATTCGATTAAGAATAATACCCAGTGCCCTCTAGTAATTTACATTATCACATGAGTCACATTACAGAAAAAAAAAAAAAGCTTTTGTGTTCCTCTAATGTTCATGACTACCATGATATTGTGCTTCCAAGAAAGATACTGTGTTTTGTTCCTCAGGAATGGATCCTGCTATATAGGAATCCAAAGAAGGTCTGATCATTCTGCTAACAAGGGGACCTTGCAGACCTGTGTCCATGACCTCACCATGCCTGACACCACCCACACAAGACCATCATAATAGGAGGAAAAGATAATGACATCAAAATAAAAGAGAGACTGATGGAGAGGGGAAGTGGATATAAAGGACAGTAGAGTTTCAAAGGGGTAAGTGAGGGGAGGGAAGGAATTATCATGGGTATTGTTTATAATCATGGAATCTGTCAATAAAAAATAATAAAAAAATTAGAAAAGAAAGAGAATAAAAGTTTATATATACATAAATATATTTATATGTAATTACAGTTGAAGATTTATTATATAGCAATAGATTTATTAGTTGCCTATGAAGTCTCAATGTATGTGTTTTTGTATCAGTCAAGCCTTAAGTATGAATAATGAATATCATCATTAGTGTTTGGTTATGTAATGATTTTACATCAACTAATGTCAATCACTTGATTTAGCTAGTAGTTTTCAAACTTGTATATGCATCACAGTCTCACATAGGACTTATCTAAATATAGATCTCTACCCTGATCTGAAGAGGTCTTTATTCAATAGGATTGGGTTTAAGATCTAGAATTTATGCATCTGATGAGAGATTCTCAGGTTATCTAACTGCTGCTGGCTTGGTTGTCCAATTTCAGGACTATAACTTCAGACCAAGGCTCAAAAGTCTTTTCTGAGTCATGAGAGCTGTAGCCTGTTATGTCAGCGCTGGGGAGGCTGAGGCAGGAGAGTACAATCTGAAGACATCTGAGGCTACCTCATAAGAGCCTGTCTCAGAGAACAACAAGTAAACAAAGGCATGCCCCAAAATATCCTTTCCTGTAAAAACAACAAACAGGTAAATGTTTTTGCTTCTGTGGTTGGATGGTCTGGGTTCCAACTTCTGAGTCTTTCTGTATAGTAGGGGAGCAGTCTATATAATACCTACATATCATAGCTGTGTTTCAATAAATTTTATTTACAAAAACAGACATTTGGCTAGATTTCATCAGCAAGCCACACCTGGTAAACTGTTGGTCTACCTGTCTGAGCATTCTGGCGCAGAACAAGCACTATTTAAGCAGAAGCTCTGTGGAGATCACCTACAGCTGCACCCACAAAATATCTAATAATTTAAGTAAAATATAAGACCTACGCCAGAGACCAGGATGATAACCAGTGAAAAAAAGAAAGCCCAACATTTCCTATGTCTTCAACAAAGGAATCAATACTTGTATATCACAATATTCATGTTATAAATGCTTTTGGCAAACTATATGTTTACTTTCACAGTTAAGCTTTAATTAGCTATTGTTTATAGTTTGAAAAGAAATAAATCTATCAATTAAAAGAAAATTAGCACTGCACTGTAGCGAATGAAATAGATGTTAACTCAAAAAGGTTATCTATTGACTTTATAAAAACAATCCAAGAAAAAAAAATTAACTTGCCAAGAATATGTCCAGATTTAATGGATTTGATCTTTCCTCAGAGCAATGTACTTCAAACTAATTTAAAATGCCAGTATCATCTTAATAGTCTACTTCAGCTGATGTACTACATTAAATTTATCCTTAAAAAATGCAAGCTCCTAAAAAGGGCAAAATTCAGAGGAGTATTTGTTATAATGAGATTTGATTTAGTTCTCTGAAAATAATTATATGTAAATGCCATAAAGAAAGATAGTATTATGGCTCATCTTACAAACTTAAAATGTGAATCTCATGTCAGAAGTATTCAGATATCTGATCTATGCTACAGAATATAAATATTTAAATAAGATTCCGTGACAATTACATATTATCATATTTAATAATTTGAGGACAGATTAAAATGAATTTATAGCATTATTTAAAACATCCATCTTTCAAAAGTGTTTCCTAAATTCTATTAAATCATATGTTTCAGTTTGACAAATGGGTTTACATTTAGCCTTAGGCATTTATTCTCTAGTACCACAATGATTTTAAAACAGCATTTAGTTTGAAAAGAAAAATGTTAAAAGAATTGTGGTCAATTGGAAACTGGAGAGTGTTGATTTTAAGCCAATTTCTTGATGTTAGGATTTCATACCACCATTTATTTCTATGCATAGTGTATATAGATTTTAGAAGGGCTTGAAATATTAAGCAGCCTGATCTATACAACTTTGAACATGAAACTAGATGTCAGTAAGACATCTTAAAAGTACTGCAGGACAGGGAGGAGGCTAGCGATGGTAGCAACATGGCTGTATACATACTGTGCACATAACCAATAATAATTTTTAAAAAAGGAAAAAACTGTACTGAAGGAATACTCTGGAAACAGGACTCTTGGAACTTACACTTGGATCAGGCATGTTAATCAGTTTTTTTAAAAAAATCTACTCAATTCAACAATATTTATTGAAAAACTAATTTGAACAAGTAAAGATAAACTCTTTTATTTTACTATATTATTCACTAATGTATAGACAGAATGGAGTTGAACAGCTCATCATATTAGACACACTTACACTCTTCTTCAGGACGCTTCCTAAGGGCTGCACGGACCTCCTTACAAGGACTTCTCTGATATTGTGGGGGATTCCTTCCCCGTAGTAGGTTCTCCATCCTGGAAGACAAAAGCCAAAAGAGCATTGTAATGTCAAAATATTGATAGATTCTGGGAATTTAGATTATTCATAAATTCATAGTGGACATCACTAAGTATACCTGGGAAATAGTGAGAGAATAGAGGAGAGAGTGTGGTATCTAGAGAGTTCTTGATTTTTCTAAGGCACTCTGACTTTAAAAAGTATTAAAAACTGGGTTGGAGAGATGGCTTAGCAGTTAAGTGCTTGCCTGTGAAGCCCAAGGACCATGGTTCGAGGCTCGATTCCCCAGGATCCATGTTAGCTAGATGTATAAGGGGCGCGGGCATCTGGAGTTCATTTGCACTGGCTGGAAGCCCTGGTGTGCCCATTCTCTCTTGCTCTCTGCCTCTTTCTCTCTCTCTGTTGCTCTCAAATAAATAAAAATAAAAAGATTTAAAAAGTATTAAAAACAACATGACTACAAAACTCATACTAATTCTCCAACTACAAACAGCTGTGGACTGAGTGTTCATGTCTCACCCTTAGTCTGGTGATATTTAAGAAGGCAGCATCTTCTTAAAGTAAGGTTTGGAGGAATTTATGAGGGTGAGGCTTGCTGTCAACATGAGATTAACATCTTACTAAGGAAAGAAAGATCACAGCTCTCTTTCTGATCCATGTGAAAGGCAGTGAGGAGGAACTCTTTAATCAACAACACTCACCCAAAAGCAAATATGTTGTTACCTTGATCATGGATTTAGACAAAACTATAACAAACGCCTCTTGCTAAGCTATTTAGCTTATGATAATATTTAAAAAATTTAATATTTAGTTGTGTATTAATGAGAGAGAGAGAGAGAGAGAGAGAGAGCAAGAGAGAGAGAGAGAGAGAGAGAGAGAGAGAGAGAGAGAGAATGGGCACACCAGAGACTCTAGCCACTGCAAATTAACTCTAGACACATGAACCATCATGTGCATCTGGCTTATGTGGATTCTGGAGCATTGAACCTGTGTCTTTAAGCTTTGCAAGCAAGAACCTTAACTGCTAAGCCATCTCTCCAGCCCTGATAATTTTTTCTTTTGGTTTTTCAAGGTAGGGTTTCACTCTAGCATAGGCTGACCTGGAATTCACTATGTAGTCTCAGGGTGACCTTGAACTCACGGTGATCCTCCTACCTCTGTCTTCCAAGTGCTGGGCTTAAAGGCATGCACCACTATGACCAGCCTGATAATTCTTTTTAACAGCTCAACAAGTTCAAACAAATATATTCACCAGAGTAACTGATTGCAAAGCAAATGCATTTCTAAACACTAAGGCCACACATTGCCAATATTTTATGACCTGTGATTATTGCCTGATTTCTACTTAGCCTATTATTTCCAAGAGCTCATGATTATAGTATAACCCACTAGAAATCTATACATTTGAGATTCTACCATGCAAGATATTAAAAAAAATTATTTTTATTTATTTATTTGAAAGAGACAGACAGAAAGAGGTGGGGAGGGAGGGAAGGGAAGAGGGAGAAAATGGGCATGCCAGGGCTTCTAGCCATTGCCAAAAAAACCCAGATGCATGTACCACCTTGTAGATCTGGCTTACATGGGTCCTATGAATTGAACCTGAGTCCTCTGGCTTTGCAGGCAAGCACCTAATGGCCAAGCCATCTGCCAGCCCTGCAAGATATTTTTAATTGGGCAAAATTCGTCATAAACATATCATTAGTACTTGATATATACCTATATGTAAATGTCATATGCATAAGATATTCAAATATAAAAATAATGCTATACAAGTGTATGCATAATTGCTTCTTGACTTTTTGGCTGAAATCCAAGTAGAAATGTACACATCTGTATGTCCGCAGTTAATATGCTGAAAATATGTTTAATTTTTCTTTTTGTGCTGTTTTCACTTAATTTCTGCTTTAATCAGTGATGATTTAGGCTTCTGAAGAACTTAAGAAATATCTATATATATCACATAGTAATAGAAGTAAACATTTAAGACACTCAATGTTCTTTTATTCTTTAGATTCTAAATTCTGGGGAAACCCAGAACCAAGTTAAAAGTTTTATAGACAATATTCATGTATTGCGTTATAACAAAGGAGACTTTCATCTTTTGGACATTACATTGCTGCCTACTTGAACTGTGATCAATTGTGCCATTTATGGGGCATAGTTTACATTAAATGTTTAAACAAAATAACCAAGAATGAAACTTGGAATTGCTGCCAAGACTCTGCAATGAGCTGTTCTCACACCTCTATAGCTTGGCAAGACACTGGTAGAGTGTATGAACAGCTCTAGCAAGGAGAGACTGAGTGTGAGAACCACAGGCAAGGAAGATGCTCTAATCTTCACTGAGGAGCTGTGAGTGCATACCCCACACATTGACTTGCTGAGAGAAATACACACAGCCATATCAGAGTCCAGCAGCCCAGCAATCAGGAGCTGTAAGCAAAGTTGTCCACAACATACTCTTTGGTGTCTCTTCAATCTAGCCAGGTCTCAAACACCTGAGACACTTTAAGAAAATCCAGACCCCTCCATACATGGAGCTAAAGATGCTCATTCATAAGGCTGGGGTCAAGAGGTAAAATTGTAACTGATATTTTCTTTAACACTGAGAATGTTGTCCTGAAGTAAACAGCTTTACAGCTACTCAGTTACTCAATGGTACTTGAAAACTGTGGAAAATAGTAAAGACACACTTGGAAACACAGGTAGGAGAGAAGAGTTTAATGGATTCATTCACTGGACAAGCTCACCCACCTATCCAAAGGGGGGGGATAAGGGGTGTAGAAGAGAACACAGTGATGACAGGCATAATATACAATGGAGGTGGCTACCAAGACAACAACCAAGCCTGTTGGCAACCTGGGGGACTTGGGAACCCATATGTAAGACCAGTAATCCCAAGGTGAAACAATTTCCTCCAACAAGGTCTGCCAGACTCAGCCATTTGAGAGCAAATCTATGGATTGATACAGAATTATATTCTGGAATAGGGGTGTGATTCATGAGTGAAAATCTGTCTGAAGTAGATTTATACTGAATGGAGAAAGAAGAGGGAGGATGATAGTTTCACAGCGGACAAGAGTTGGAGAAGAATGAAGCTATCATATGTAATTGTCTTAAGTGCCTACACATGTCAAAGTATATGTTAGGTTCCATATATATTTACTGTCAACCATCCTTGTTATCCTATTTAACCTGAGTATCAGAGACTTCAAGTGATTTTCTTAAAGTCACACGGGGAGTTAGTGCAAAAACAGGACTTAAATCCATATCTGACATTGACTAAATGTGGGCTTTGCAACAGAACTTTAGTGACAATCAGGAGTGGTCCATAGCTATGCTGTCCAACACAGTAGCTGGTGACTAACACAGTGGATTAGTTACTTTTTCAAATACTTCACCAGAAGCAGCTCAGGGAAGTAAGGGCATATTTCAGCTTGTGTTATGAGGGGACATAGTACGTTATGGCAGAGAAGACATGGCACCTTGGCTAGTCACATTTTAGCCAGGGAGCAGAGGAAAGCAGAAAGTGGGCTGGACTACATAACCCCAAATCATGCCAGTGGTCCAGTTCCTTCAGCAAGGTTCCATCTCCTACAGGTTCTACAACCTTGCCACACAGCATCGTCACACAGGAACCAAGTCTTCAGATACATGAGCCCGTGGGGATGTTTCACATTCAAACCACAATATGCAGCTACTGTGCCATTTAACATTTGGATAATGTGAGTGAGGTCTGATCTTCATAGAGTCATTGTTTATGCAAATGTGAGCTTTAGGAACCACTTGTAACTATTATTTTAGCAGCTGCAACCTGCCTGGAAGTGTGTTCCCACAATTGGTGAAAATATGTCCCATGTTTCTTTGGGCCCCAAATCTCATTTGAAATAAACAATAGAAAACAAAAATAAATGAAAGTAGGGTTATTAATGAAAGTATTGCCTGAGCATAAGCCTGGAAAGAATAAGAAGTGAATGGCTATATTATGGTTGGAAATGATAATGAGTAGTGTATTTTGTTCTCTCGGGGAAAAAGAAATTGTAAAGAAAAAATATAGGGACAGCATATTCTGATCTTTCTTGTTAATAAAACCCTAAAAATGAATTCAAAGCTAGGAGGGTTGAAGAAGCAGAGAAAAGTGCCTTGATTCTTTTTCATTTTTTTGAGATGCTTTTTTAAAGGAAAATTCATCCAGAAGGAGTGACCCAATCCCTAGACAAGACCTTTCTGACAGAATGCATAAGAAGCACAGTTAGCTTGTAAGAAGAGCCTCAAGTGTTTAAAGGGGCACATTTGAGCTGCAAATGACTGTGAAAATAACCAATACCCAATTATCTCAGCCAAATATGCTGAATTGATTCATCATAAGGGCAGACTAACATTGAAAAGGAAGATGATTGTGAACAGAAACTACACTTTCACAAAACTCAAACTGCTTAGAATAAGTAAAACTTAAAACAGAAAGATTGGCAAAGTACTGAGGGGTTGGAACTGAATCATCTTATATGTAAGGACGACAATGAGTTACGAAAGAAGCAATGAGTAGCAAACATTTCAGAGAAGAAAATCTTGTTTTAACATTTCTGTATTACACATCTTAAAAATAATGATATGTTTTCCCATTTTTCAAGGAAATACAATTCAGAATTGATGCAGAATTTAAGAATTTCTTGAAAATCTAGCATCTACCTTTTGTAAACAAGAAATCAGAGCTAAAATGTGAATTGTATTTAATTTCCTCTGTAAATATTGTAATGAACATATATTCATGAAAAATCTATGAAGACAAGTAAAATAACATATCATGTGCAGCAATGGGAAAGAGTCTAGGTCTCAGACAGGAGACAAACTACTCAAATATTTCTAGTCTTACATTGATATTCTTTCCTTCTAGTTTTCAGAAAAACATTTTGTATTTTTGGTCCATATATGTAGTAACTGTCTGCTATCTTGATGGAAGATTATTTCTAACAAACTGGGTCAGCCCAAGGAATAGAAAGATTATTTTATTGAAGTTTAATGGCAACAATTGGTACACTTGCCAGATTTAGGAATATGTCCCCCACTAAATCATAGGAGAACAACCATTTTTAGATAGCTACTCAGAAAATAAGTCTCTTTAAACACCGTCAATTAATGGCAACGGTTGCATACAAACCTGAATTACTTTTCACAAAGATAGCAAATGTAATGAAAGAAAAATAAGAAGTAAATTACTGTCTATAAAACACCACACTTTTTTTTTTTTTTTTTTTTTTTTACTCTCAGGAGTAAGGAGAAAGCTGGCAATGTATGAAAAAGTATATCAAGTAGAGAATGTTGAGAATTCTTGAAAAATTCAAATCAACATAATTGTCCAAAGATAAAATTAATGATACAACTATGAAAAACAGATTTAAATCAGTCCCGTTGGTTATTGTAATAGTATACGGATATGAAAACTATTCCGTTTTAAAACTTAGTGACATGCAGGATGTAATTATCTGCCATCTAAAAGGTAACACCATTTAATAAGGTGATAAACTAAGTTTAACTCCTTTTCTCCACACTTTCTCTGTTCCTTACCCTGTGGTTTTGCCACTAAGAACAAGGTACGTGTGACAAAACGAGCTTCATGATTTTTAGAGGTTGATATTTATGAGATGAGAAAAATAAAGCCATCAGAGTACAGACAGATTTCTCTTCTGAAAAGCTGTCCATAGAGGCTGGGCAGACTTTTCAGTGGCTAGAGCTACTTGCTTGCAAAGCATGTTGGATTGGTTTCAGTACCCTGGCCAACCATGAAAAGCCAGACACAAAAGACACATGCATGCATGTGCACACACACAATACATCCTTAAAAGCATCCTTAAAAGTCTTCTAGTATCTGACCCACTTACCCACCCAATACCTCAAATTCTCTCATATCTCAGGGTCCTACATATCATAACCACATCCACTGAACAGTGCAGAAAATTGTGTTTGTTTTCAATTATTGAGTGAATGAATGATATAAGATATAAGTGTCCAGATACAGTGCTAACATGCCTACAATTATAAAATGTCTTTTATTTGGTCCCATGAAGAGCCTGTAAACTTCATCTCTTAGAGCAAAGACAAGATTCCTGCAGATCTTTCTGCTTGAGCAAACTGCCCAGATGAAGGAAGTGCTTTGTTCTTGGAGTTGTATCTTTGCCTGGAGCTGTCTTCTGTCTTAGAGACATATGGTAGCTGCTTAGACAGGAAGAAATGTGTACAGATGGAAGGCAATAGTTATACTGGGAAATATGAATCCCATTCTTGAAGGGGAATGGAGGTGGCTGGTATATAAGTATAAATGTCATTCTTTTTAAAATTTGCATCATTATCTAAACACAATTTAACATGGACTATAGACGACAGTGTAGTCATAATCATGGATGTGAAGACCAAGTGCTTCCCTGGAGTTCTGCTTTCAACCTCCTCACCTTCTATGAAGACTTTTTGAGCTGTGTTTATGGACCACAGGCTAGTGGACAGTCTCTGGAATGAGAACTGTTGGTACCCTGTTCTAGTGTTTTCTCTAGAATTTTATATATGGTGCCAACTACTCAGAGCAAAAGATACTTGACTTTATTTTTTAGATATTTGAACTACTATGGTTAGTCAAGTGCAGACTCTGTTGGCTGTGAGTCATTGATGAGACAAAGAAAACATCATGATACTGCTCACATTTAAATTTCTAGGACTTTTTTTAAAGTATAAAATACTTTTGAGTTCAGTATTTTATATTAATATGAGAAAATAGAATATGCTGTATCCTTCAATAGGGAAAGAAATATCAAGATGATTCACTTATTTTGGAAGATACGGTTCTTGCAAAAAAGCCTCAGTCAAGTTTCTATTTCAGACTGAGTGAAGATCCTAAGAGCCTGAACAACTCAGATGGGCTGTAGTTTATTTATTTTTTCTCCTAGTGGACATAGTGGTGCATGCCTTTAATTTCAGCATGTGGGAGGC
Organism: Jaculus jaculus; assembly: GCF_020740685.1. Classification (NCBI taxonomy): domain Eukaryota; kingdom Metazoa; phylum Chordata; class Mammalia; order Rodentia; family Dipodidae; genus Jaculus; species Jaculus jaculus. The sequence goes on along the minus strand of NC_059120.1, from coordinate 1,422,682 downwards.
AGGGGCAGGTAGGGGGATTGCTGTGAATTTGAGGCCAGCCTGGAACTAGAGAGTAAGTTCCAGGTCAGCGTGGGCTAGAGTGGGATCCTACCTCAAAAAAAAAAAAAAAAAAAACTTTCTAAAAATGTGTGGGGCAATTAGAAAATATTAGTCACACAGTAACTTCACATTTGACTCCTGTGCTTGAGTTTCTCCTTAATTTCCCCAGTGGCAGGAGTTGCTTCTCTTCTTTGCTGCTGGTGACTGGCTTCATTGAGGGATAAATTCTCCACTAAGGAATAGCATACATGGATTTCTCTTTTGCTACCCTTTCTCCCTGTGATAAATTCTCAATCCAGCCACCACAAAGCCTTTAACCCATGAGTCAGATTTCAATGCAACATGGAGGGCCTCCCTTTCTCTCACAGGGCAAGCCAGCCCTTGCAATGACTCCTGGCTGTGGCCAGCTATATCCTTCTCTTATACCCTTTTCTTCCCCTTTCACATGGTCCCATATTGTGTATATTCAATTGGTTGAACTTGAACTAATGAGGCATGCCTTTCCTTGGACCTTTACTCTTGCAGAGGCCTTTCCCTGGAACTACCTGACTGTGACTGTTTTTCCTCAAATGCCTTCTTTAAGTGACACCTTTCTTGACATACCCAATCCTCCACTCCCAATATTCTTTCATTGCCTCACTTAGGCAGGAGCCTCTTCCTCATCCTCACCAGGTTCTCCTTTTCATTTTACCCTAGTGTTTGTTAATTTCCAACAACTTCTTAAACCTCTTTCCTTTGCAGAATTTACTGATTTAAGATTTACTGTAAATGTTTATATAGTCTTTGAAAAAAGTAAAAATAATCTGAATCTTGTTGATTCTGTTTCCACTAATGAATGAAAGAAATGTGAATGCTTTCCCAATAAGATGGTAAATTTGTTTTCCCTACCGTTTTTCCTTTGTATGAATTAAATTTTATTATTATTAAGCAGTGATTATAGAATCTGCTGCTATTTGTCTTAAAGTATGTTCCCTGATAACAAAGACTTATTTCCCTAGAACTTCTGTTTCTTACATGTTAGCATTAAAGTGTTTTGGGATTTTCACATATATTTTGTAAATAAATTATAGTTATGTATTTCAAACATAAGGTAAAAAGATCTACAATCACAATGTTTACATTTGTCATATTTATAATTTGAATCAATTTATCCATCTATTTGTGCTTTCTATTTGTACAGATTTTCTGAAGTGAGGTTTTGTCGTTTATCTTTATGTTTTTTGCTTTAGAAACTAGGATTTCTCTGTCTAAAAATACTCATATATTTTATATTTTCTTACTGATCTTTATTGCTTCAATAGTTTTGAAGATTGTCCCTTAAGTGTTTTCTTTTTTAAAAAATTATTTTTATTTATTTCTTCAAAAGTGACAGAGAGATAAAGAGGCAGATAGAGACAGAGAGAATGGGCGCACCAGGGCCTCCAGCCACTGCAAAAGAACTCCAGATGCGTGCGCCCCCTTGTGCATCTGGCTAACATGGGTCCTGGGGAATCGAGCCTTGAACCAGGGTCCTTAGGCTTCACAGGCAAGAGCTTAACCACTAAGCCCTCTCTCCAGCCCTTAAATGTTTTCTTAAAGATTTATAAATCATCAAATTTCTCATCAGAAAATGCCTGTGCCACATGAAGAATTAACAATTGACAGTTACATGTGATAGTCCACTGGGTGTTCTATTTCCATCCCATAGCTCCTTGCTTGACTACCTATATATTAAGTTGTCTCAACTTCCTGTGTCTTCCCCCTTTCCACATTCCTCTTTGAAACACAGGAGGAAATGTTTTCCTGCTTTTAGAAACCTTGCTTTAATTCTTTCTGTCATGGTTTTAAAAATCCATGTGATTACTTTTATAAGCTCATGATTTTCCCCTCACATGCTGATCCATATTTCTTGAAATACATACATTTTAGAAAATTATAGTATCTGAAAACTCTGTGATATGATTCCCCCAGTATTTGTTTCTGTAGACTGTGTCATGTTTCTATGGATTCTATCTTGTTTGTAAACTCCAGGCTTTCATACAACAAGGTCACTTTTCTTAGACATTTATCTACATGGACCCTTTAAAGCCCATCAGGAGTTTTTCCTTGCTTTAGCTCTTGGCTACTTCATTTCTTAATCATTGCAGAAATTTATTTAAATAAAGTTAATTTTCATTTTATCCAAGTATTTGTTTCCATGTAAAGTTATTTTCAAGCTATTTAAAAAGACTTGTGGGCTGAAAGGATAGCTCAGTGGTTAAAGGCACTTTTGTGCAAAGCCTGCTGATCCAGATTCAATTCCCTAGTTCCTACTAAAAGCTGGATGTGGAATATGGTACAAGCTTCTGGAGTTCATTTGCAGTGGCAAGAGGCGTTGTGTGCACATTCTCTCTCTCTTTCTCTTTCTCTATTTCTCTCCCTCTCCTCTATTCCTCTCAAATAAAAAAAATGTTATTAAGAGTTTCATGAGGACAATAGTGAAAGTCACATTATAAAAACAATGATATATATTGGAAGGGATCAATATGATCTAATAGAAGTTATTTGGAAAGATGGCTATTATATCTGAAATAAGAGAAATTCTTACTGTAAATAAGAGAAATTCTAACTGTAAAAGCTACTTGAGATGCCAGGCATAGGAAACCGGAAGAATTTGATTCACATTTCATAGATTCTAAAATCTGTAATTATAAGTCCTCTATTAGCTCTGGAGTTTTTGAATTATATTAAAATAATTTTATCAAAGGCATATATATTCTTTAGGCTCTAATAAGAATCATTAAAAGCCTATAGCATTAGTATTAGTATAAATGTGATGAGTTGAGGGTCTTGATGGTATTTTTCAAACTATACAACATTATCTATGTTGGATATCAACCTTCTATTCTTCCACATATGTTTGTGTCATTCTGGAGTAACTGTGTATAGGAAATGTCTGGAATCTCTGGTCACACTCTAAATGAAATCGACTATTTGTAAGACAGTGCCATAAAACTTCCAGTAAGTTGTCATCTTAAATAATTGGAATGTTATGGATTACTCATCATGTTTTAAAATGTTATCATGCTTTTAGTCTCTCAGATTAATCACAGGATAATCTTGGGAATATTTATCACTATGAGTAACAGAAGTACTGGTGAAAAATTTGGTCAGTGTGAATTTAGGTCAGTAGCTAAAGCATACAGACACAAGCACACACAGTGCAAAGATCCAATTTGAGGATTATAATTGATCATGAATCTCAACATGTGATTTTGCTTCTAATGGAAGATTTACTTCCCTTTCTCTTAGGTTATCTGCTTTCCTTTTCTTCTATTTTTCTGTATCTACAATATAATTAAAAAATTATAGTAGCTTTTTTTGCTTTTTTATTATTACAACAATTATATATCGAGGACTGCATTGAAATCATGTATTTAACATCACTTCATAGCATTTAGGTTAGAAAGGTTCTCTTGTACAATGTATTGAAAGGAAAGTTTAAGCTGCCAATTTTATTAGATTAATTTGGAAAAGACAGTAAAGAGACTAAATGGTTGACTTTATGTAATTGTTTAGAGAGGGTATTCATTTCAATTGAACTATTCCTGCATATTAAAGCAAGTAAATTTCATCTTCCCAATGTTTTCTACAACCTCACTTTTCTGTTCTAATCACCAAGTCCTTGACATACTAAGAAGGAAAGCACTACGCAACACAAGGGGCTTTGACCAGTGTTCCAGGTGCTAACTGCTTTTCTCTCTATGTTCGGTTTCCTATACAGATGACTCTTAAAATTTACTGTGTCAATGTTAAAGTTTTCAGTTGAAAAAAGATAATACTAAAAGTTTCCTGAAGTCTTAATTAGGGAATCTTTTTTGGCATTAAGATAAAATGATGTTGGGCTGGAGAGATTGCCTAGTGGTTAAGGTGCTGGCCTGTGATAGCTAAGGACTCAGGTTTGACTTTCCAGAACCTAGATAAGGTGATGCATAAACACAAGGTCACACCTGAACACAAGGTATTGCATGCATCTGGAGTTTGATTGCATTGGCTGGAGGTCCTGGCATGTCTGTTCTCTCTCTCTCTTTCTTTCATACAAAGATATGTTAAGGTTGAACCTGAAATACCCCAACACAAGCTCACATGTTTCACATTTGGGTCTCTGGAAGGCAGTGATCAGATCATGAGGGTTCTGACCACATCAGTGAGTTATTAATGGACTCATAATTTGGTGGCATTATTAACAAGTGAAAATTTAGGATATGGGCTTGGTTGAAAGAAGTAGATCACTGGGGGTGTGCACATGTACCCAAGTGGGTAGACCCTGTCTGTTTTCATTCTTTTCCTGCTCTTTCTTCCCCTTTCGCATCTTTCCCCTTCCAGGCCACCATGGCGAGTGATATTCCTCTCCCTTCCCCTCCATGATATTTGGCCTCACCTCACCAGAAGGGACCCAGATGATCATGGATTGGAATGTTAATGAATCTCTCTTCATATTAAATTGCTTATCCCAGGTATTTCATCATAGCAATGGAAAATACACTCATACAGATGTTGATAGAGTGGGAACTTTATGTTAATAAAATCACTTCTCAGTTTATTGACTGACTGCTGCTCTTACAGCTCAAATCCCCCGGCCCCATGGTGAATACCAGCAATCCCACTGGGGGGGGGGGCTCTCAGTGGAGTGGGGACAGGGAGGAGGGGAATGATGGGATCACACTTGATGTATACATACAAAGTTTCAACTTCAAAAAATAAATATAAAAAAGTTAATATATGTGCATATATATTATTTTTATTCTGTGAAATTTAAATGTCTAGGAAGATTAGGTTTCATAACTTGGGGAGAAACTATTGCTAAAATGGCATTCTTTTTTAAAAAATTTTTTGTTCATTTTTATTTATTTATTTGACAGTGACAAACAGTGAGAGAAAGAGGGAGAGAGAGAGAATGGGTACACCAGGACCTCCAGCCAGTGCAAACAAACTCCAGACACGTGTACCCCCTTGTGCATCTGGCTAATGTGGGTCCTGGAGAATTGAGCCTCGAACTGGGGTCTTTAGGCTTCATAGGCAAGTGTTTAACCGTTAAGCCATCTCTCCAGCCCTAAAATGGCATTCTTTACCAACATGATAAGACGACTGCTTATATACCTTCTTAAGGAGATACTGGGAGCATGTTTTCAACCAGAGTGGTAGATGTGAAGCCTTCCACTAGTCAAGAAAAGAGTTCTCAGGGGAAATTAAACCTGCCAGTTATGGGTTTGGAATTCCAGCCCTAGGAGTAAGAAAATGAATTTTTGTTGTTGAAGTCACCCAACCTATACTACATTAACAGGTTATGTGCATTATAAAGACTTTTATTTTATTTTGCACTGATTACTAGTTATTTTATTAGTGGAGATTTTCTAGTCTGACTACTTCCAGAAGAAGGAACCATTTTCTGAGTTTTCTTCTGTTACTGAGGACTGAGATAGGAGATAAACAAGTGACCTCTGTTTTGACAGACAGGTGTATTTAATCCTGACTGGAATCAGAATTTTTTTTAATAGTCTACTTTAATGGAAAATTTAATACTTAATTTCTTCTATAGTTTTGGAAGTTTAGATTGATCTTTAATTATCTTCACTAGATAATTGCTTTTAAGGATGCATTGGTCAATTACAGTTTCCCTTCAAGTATGAACAGTAGTAATTGTTAACAGGGGACAGTAAGCTAAGAAGTAGCTACAGATGGGTAGGATGCAGGCCAATTTCTAGTGCAGAGTCATAGCTCACTATAGGAAAGTTATTTATCTTGGAAAAATTTTGAGAAATGTTGATTTCAAATGATGTGAGATTAGCAGTGATCATTGTAAATTACTAAAAATATACATGCTACTTATTTTTTATTTATTGATTGAGAAGGTTCAGCTATCTGAATCAATACTAAATCTATACAAGGAAGCCAAACACACACACACACACACACACACACACACACACACACACACACACAAAACCCTTTAAATCTCATAGCAACATACTGTGAGGGGAGTGGCATGAGAACATACATGTAGAACACAGCACTAACTATAGAGTTCAGCAAGAACTCATTATGATAATTTTACTGTGGGATGCTTTCCAGATTTATAATCAAGGCATTTAAAACTGAAGAAAAGTTTGAAGAATATTTACTGTATTTTTTTAACAAAGACAAATATTATATGGCTAGAAAAGTATCGATAAAATACTATCCAATGAAATGCAGTCCAAAGCTTGATGATCTTGCTTTGATTAATGAAGCGTTACTCAAAATTTACTCAGAATGTATGATTATATGAAATAAGTTTTTCATTAATTTCTTGGTCCCTTCATTGCAAAGCCTACATTTACTAATTAAATTAGCAATATTTTCTTAAAAACTAAAATTTATTATGCTTTAATGTATATATGTTAACTTATTTAATCCTACAAAACAACAGTATGAGGTAACTTTTTTTCCCCTTTGAGAAAACAATTATGCTAGAATAGTGAAAATTTACTATAGTAGTGAAGCTTCATTGTGATATGAAGGAGATATTGTTCACTGTGTACACAATATGAATAATTCTGGCTACCAGAAGTCATTATTGGAAGTAGACCATCATATTCTTGAAAGAGGAAACCAAAGAACATCCACTATTCTAGCTTCAATGTCAGTCAAATGGCTCAATTTGATAATTTGATAAAAAAAATGGGAAATAGACCTAAATATGCAGTTCTCAAAAGAAACATACAAATGACCAAATAGGTATATGATACATGTTCAATGACATGAATTGTCAGGGAAATGCAAATCCAACCACAGTGAGATGTCACCTCACCTGATAAGAATGGCTATCATCAGAAAGTCTAAAGGTAATGAGTGCTGCTAGGGAGGCAGGAAAGAACACACTATTGGTGGGGTACAGCCACTAAGAAAACCACTCTGCAGTTGCCTCCATGACTAAAAACAGAACTACTATATGATCCATCATTAAACTCAAGTCTAGAAACACATAGGAAATGATAAATTTGCCCACCAGTGCTAACTCAATGGTAGCCAACAAAAAAAAAGTGGAGACTACTTATGTGTCCATCAATTGAAGAATGAATAAAGAACAAGTGGTACAAATACACAAGGGAATACTATAAGGAAGTTAAAAAACAGAAATCTTATACCAGACTGGAAGTGAAGGTCATAGTATATGAAATAAGCAAACACAGAAAGACAGGCATCACATAAAGTCATGTATGTATTGACTCTCAAAAGTTGATTTTGTAGTTAAGAGTAGAATTAAGGTAATAAAGGCTAGAGAGAGAGTGGAGGTAGAGAAGGAGAGGGAATGTTGATCAATGGCTCTAAGTTATATTTAGAAGCAACAAGTTACTGTGTGGCCCTACACAGTAGGTGATGACATGTAACAGCAATGTGCTGTATACTTCATAAAGCTAGAAGAATGGAGTTTGAATGTTTTCATCATACATGGTGAATGCCTGAGGCAATAAATAAGCTTAGTATGACTTAAATATTACATGGTGTGTACATGTATTAAAATGTCACCTATTATCTAATTGATATGCATTTTTATATTTATGTATAAGTTAATAATTTTGAATATAAAATTAAAAATAAAAATGTAATGAAAATAAAATAGCTGCAAACATTTTGATAGCATGAAATGTGGAGCATAAACTGAAAAGTGTGTTTGTGTATATTTCTGAAACTACATGGAAATATAAGAGTTAGTCAGCAAGAAAGTTATCATTCTGTATGTGCAGACTTGAACATCTGATCCTCTTTTCCCATCTTCCAAGTTCTTGGATTACAGGTGTGTACCTTAGCATTCCACTTATGAGGTACTAGGGATCACACCCAGGGCCTTGTGCATGCCAGGTGAGCACTTTCCCAATGAGCCACATCCCTAGCCCATATATCTCATACTTTTAAGAACCCAACATTATAACAATTCTTACAGTAATGTTTGTAGAGAAAATTTTACAGTTTGACAAAAGAATGTTGTTGTTTTGGTTATGATTTACATGTCTCAAATTCTTGATGACAATTTTTATATACTGTAAAATACATTCTTGGCATATTTAACTCTCATTTCTATTCATATATAGTCAAAATTCCATAATCAGGTATTTATTCTGTGAATAGGCATATTCACCTATACATGAGACACCTACAACTGTAAAGGAAGATGTAGTCAGTTCAAAGGACTCTGGCAAACAGCATAGATGGAAAACATTAATCTCAGTATTGGTTGTAGTCTAACTGGGAACATACAAATCTGTAAGATTTTGTCAGGGCATTTTTCTTTACAATTCTCGTCTCCATGCTGAAGATCTGATGGCTTCCTACAGGAAACTTTCACATTATGTACAGGCTGTACTTGAAATCATCTATAGATCATGTTAGATAGTTAAGTATCTTTAGTTTTCAAATGAAGGATGATTTATCAACTAATTTATATTTTTTTATAAATTTATTTTATAATTTATCAACTAATGAATGAGAAAATGTCAAGCAGCATAATGATTTTGAAGATGTCATGAGCTTTCTTATATAACTTTTCTTCATTGTCACCAATAGCTTCAATTTTTTTTTTCTAGCTAGTGCATCTGAAAGTTAAAATCGTCTTTCTCCCCACCTCATGTGGCTCATGGGGTTAGACTATCGCCCGGTCCACACTAAAAGGCTATAAACCAAAGTCATCAGGGGCTTCTAGGAAAGTCTACTAGAAGGACAGGCTTTTCAGAGCCTTTGCCCCTTTCTGCTTGTACAACAGGTATGAGAGCAGCGGTGGTGAATGCAATGAACCATAGCAGGGGATGAAAGCGAGATTGCTGGGCAGAAAGCTGCGAGACGTGGAGTCTCCAGTGGCATCACTGAGCCCCCTGCCTGCATGGAGTGGCTGGGGTGGAGAAAAATATAAAGAAATAAGCACATGCTCATTCGATACCATTCAGAGATTTATATTCCCAGTGTTTGAATGTAATTCATAACTTACACAAATATCTGGGTTATAAATGTATTCAAGCATATCTGCAAACTCGTTTATTTAACTCCATTAAATATTTATAGAGTAGCAATTTATCACAGAAATTTGAGCAAATTCATAGGTTTCTCAGATGCTAACATTCTCCAGGGATTAATTTGCATGCTAGTGAGATGAGTCCAATTAGCTGTGAGATACAGAGCACAGCATCATCTTGAGAAGAAAGTTTTAGTCGTGATGTGTGGTAGCATGTTTACCCATGTAGAAGCCAAATTCTTTCAAATACTGGGTATCTTATCTGGTGTCAATTGTTGTGATAATTTGTTACCAAGATGTATTTCTAAAATTAATTTTATTTTGGGGGATGGGAGCCATTTGTTATTAAAACAATTTATAATTTATTGATGAGTAAATTTCAAGCAAGAGACCTTTTTTTCTCTTGTGGTGCATGTGTGTGTTCATGTATGTAAGTGTGGACATGCATATACCATGGTGCATGTATGGAGCTAAAGGATAACTTCTGGTTTCTACCCTTGTCTTCCACTGTGTTTGAAGCCAGATCTCTCATTGTTCATAACTATGTCTGCCAGGCTAGCTGGCCGACAAGCTTCCAGGGATGCTCCTGTCTCTGCCTCCCTTCTTGCAAGTGCACTGGGATTTCAGATGCATACTCATTACAGCACCTGGCTTTACATGGGTTCTGAGAATGGACACTTGGGAATTCATACTTGTTTGAAAAGTTTATCCACTATGGTAGCTTAAATGTAAAATGCCCTCAGTAGTTTCAAGTGTTTGTGATTAAAACTCATGCTTAGCTCCCACCTGGTAGAGCCTTTAGGAGCTAGAGCCTGGCTGGAGGAGGTGTGTCAGTGAGGTAGACCTTGAGGTATTTTAGTCCAGTGAGTATTCAGAGCTAGCTCACTCAAACTACTTCCCTCCTGCTGCTTGACAGGAGCTGGTGCCCCAGCTGCTTGCTCTGACATTCTTTGCCTACCATGATGAATCTTCCCCTAAAAACTCTATGGCTGAATTAAACCCTTTCCTCCAAAAGTTTCTTCTGCTCTGCCCCTCAATCCCCCAGCAATGAGAAGAAGGTGGCTGCAGCATCAACTAAGCCATTTCCCTAGCCCACAATATTTTCATTATCGTCTCATCTCTTCTTCCATTTCTCCGCAGAATAGTATTGGTATTGCCTTCTTTGTGTAGCAGATGTTCTCATCTCTGTAACAATTAATGAATGATTCATAAAAGAAGTAAATGAGAAAAATTCAGAAATGAGCTTTTTAATTGAAAAACCGGGTGCTTTGTATTTGGAATGGCATCTTTTCTTCTTCACCTTCCATCTCCCTACAAGGGCACTGCCATGGGATATCATTAGGTGTACTTGGATCATGACCTATGATAAACTGCAAACTTCAATAAAGGATATCACAACTTTTTATCACAGTAAGAATTTTGGAAGGAGGCTTTACTTGAAATTCAGAGAGGGGGATTATTATATACCCTTATTTGTCTATATCAATTTAAATAAAGATATCTTTACCTCACATTTTCATCTCACCTTAAAATTTCTTTTGAATTTATGTGTATAATTTATTTTGGTAATATGGAAAAGGACATAAAGTCCAAGCAGAAGTGAATTATATCATCAATATAAACTTTGAAATTTGTTCTGAAGCTTCTTATTCTTTTAGGTTTGGACATTATTTCCTTTGTTATAACCTAAATATAACAATCTTGATACCAGGTCTATATTTTTGCATATTTATCTTTTATGGTAGCAATTTATATATATATTCTTTAAATATAGGTATTTCTTACACAGTTTTCATATCGAACTTATGTATGAAGCATATATATCTTTTCCCTCATTCTGTGGTAGCCTTTACATTCAGTTATTTCCCTGGCTTTTAGTTTTAAATCATCTAACTTGCTTTTTTGTAGGTTTAAATTTGAAGTCATCCACTATGTTTGCTTTCATATTTAAGAAATCACTTTCAGGACCAATATCATTAATGTTTTCTCCTATGTTATCTTCTAGAATTTAAAATTTTTCCAATGTTATGCTTAAGTCTTTAATCCATTCTGAGCTGATGTTTGTGTATGACAATGATCCAATTTATTTCTTCTGCATGCAGACAACCAGTTTCCCCAGTACCATCATTGAAGAGGCATCATTTCCTCTATTTCTGGAATCCTGACAACAGTCAGCTGAATGATAAGTAGTTCTCTTCTGGACTCTATTTCATTTCAGTGTGTCAATGTCTTTCTTTATGCCTGTATTGTAATGTTTTAGTACCATGGCTTTGTAACAGATTTTGAAGTCATGGTTGATTCTTCTTTCACAAGACCCTTTTGGCTATTTGAGGTCCTTCATGCTTTTATTCCATTGGAATCATTCTTAAAATATTTATTTATTTGAGAGAGAGGGAAAGAGAGGAAGAGACATATATATAGAGAGAGAATGGGCATGTCAGAACCTCCAGCCACTGCAAATGAACTCCAGATGTATGTGTCACCTTGTGCATCTGGTTTATGTAGGTAGTGGAGAATCAAACCTGGGTCCCTAGGCTTTGCAGGCAAGTATCTTAAACACTAAGCCATCTCTCCAGCTCCCATTCTAACTTTGATAGAGATTGCATTGAATATGTAGAATGTTTGGGAAGTATGGTCATTTTAACAGTATCATCTTCCAAATTATAAATACAGGAGTATTTATATTATTTTGTGGTTTTCATAACTATTTTGTAGTTTTCTGTGCAGTTGTCTCTCTTTTTTTGTGCTTCTTTGGGTTAATATCTAAACATTTTTGTTCTTGTTGATGCCACTGGAAATGGGATTGATTCTTCATTGTACTTTTGTAATTTTCATTATGTAGAAGTACTCCTTATTTTTATATACTGTTATTGTACCTCCTAACTTTGCTAGATTCTCTTATTAGTTCTAATGATTTGTGTGTGTACTCATTTTATACAGATAAAATCATAACATCTTGGAATAAAGATTACTCCTTTCTGGGCTGGAGAGATGGCTTAGCGGTTAAGTGCTTGCCTGTGAAGCCTAAGGACCCCAGTTCGAGGCTCGGTTCCCCAGGTCCCACGTTAGCCAGATGCACAAGGGGGCGCACGCGTCTGGAGTTCGTTTGCAGAGGCTGGAAGCCCTGGAGCGCCCATTCTCTCTCTCTCCCTCTATCTGTCTTTCTCTCTGTGTCTGTTGCTCTCAAATAAATAAATAAAAAATTAAAAAAAAAAAGATTACTCCTTTCTGACTTGGACATTTTTTCTGCATGATTACATTGGCTAGTTCTTCTCCAGTTATCCTAAATGGCTGGGGTAGGGAGGTGAGGAGTAGGCATCCTTTCCTTATTTGTATCATAACAGAGACACTTTTATTTATTTATGGTTGACTTGCCATGAGCTATGCAATTGTAACGCATGAACTATACTATAAAAGTTTATCCCTTTTTAGTCATAATTTGTTGAACAAGTTTTTCTAAGTCATGAAAATATGTTAAAATTTATCAAATGCTTTTCTCCATCTATTAAGATGGTTATTTGATTTTTGGCCTCTACTTTGATGTAGATTCATGTATTTATTGATTTTTTTTATGAATTCAACTATCTTCAATCCCAGAGATAAACCCTACTTGGTCATGGTATATATATATATTTTTTTTAGTGTGCTGTTGTATTAAGTTTGCTAATAGTTTCATGAGGGTTTTTGCATTTCTGCTCATCAGAAAATTCGCCAGTAGCTCCCTTTTTTGTAGTGTCTTTGTCTGAGGATGATGTTGGTCTCATGAAACAAATTTAGCTGTTTCTTATTTGAATTTTGGGGGTTTGAGAAGAATTGATAAATATCTGGCAGAGTACATCAGTCAAGTCATGTGGTACTGAGCTTTTCGTCTTGTTTGGAGTCACTTGTGTGCTTGTTAAGTTACTTATTCAATCTACTTAAAGTTTTAGATCTAAACAGATATTTGATTTCTTCATGATTCAGTCTTGATAAGTTGCCAGCAGCTTGTCTATGCCTTTCAAGGTTAGCCACTTTGTTGGTACACAGTGGTTCTTAGTAGTTGCTCACAATACTTTATAATTCCTTATCATCCAATCAAGTTTCCTCTTTTATTTCCAATTTCACATCTCTTTTTTCAGTTTATCTATTAAAAGTAATATTCTAATCTTTGTAAAAGAAACATTCTTATTTTAGTTGATGTTTTATTTTCTATTTTATTTGTTTCTGTACGTATTCCCTTCAGGTGACTTTGGGCTTGGGTTGTTGCTTTCAGCTTTTCTTTTTTAATTTAGTTCTTTTTTCAGTTCTGCCAGTATTTATTTCAAATATTTAGATGCTCTTAAGTCTTATTGCATAATGTCCAATATCTCTTTTCCATTTTTTAGGTGTCTATTTTATCTCATATATATGCATAATATTTTCCCTCTTTGTTTTTCTTGCCATCTTCATGAAACACCTATTTGTATCCTTTTATTTTATGTCTCTGTGTGCTTACAAAGTGGTCTCTTAAAGATGGAATATGGTTTTATTCTTTTTTTTTGTGTGTGTGTGTGTGTGTGTGTGTGTGTGTGTGTGTGTGTGTGTGTTTTCGAGGTAGGGTCTCACTCTGGCTCAGGCTGACCTGGAATTCACTATGTAGTCTCAGGGTAGCCTCGAACTCACGGCGATCCTCCTACCTCTGCCTCCTGAGTGCTGGGATTAAAGGCGTGCGCCACCACGCCCGGCAAATATGGTTTTATTCTTAATTAATAATCCATTAAGTCACCTTGTGTATTTTGGGTTAAACTTATTTACATTTAATTTGATTTTTTTTTTTTATTTTTGGTTTTCCGAGGTAGGGTCTCACTCTGGTCCGGGCTGACCTGGAATTAACTCTGTCATCTCAGGGTGGCCTTGAACTCATGGCAATCCTCCTACCTCTGCCTCCCGAGTGCTGGGATTAAAGGCGTGCGCCACCACGCCCGGCTTATTTACATTTAAAATAGTTATTGATGGGAAATAAAATTATTGATAATAACTAAATTTATAATTAATTTCGTTTTATGTCTACCTGATAATATTTTGATTCTTTTGTCCTGCTGCTGTCTTTCTTTGTGCTTTCCTTTTTTGTTTGGATTCCTTCTTATTCTCCATTGTGTGTCATTAGTAGACAGTTGTTTGATAGTTCCCATGGAACTTATATAAAGCACAGCGGTCTAGTTTATGTTTGTAATACTTTTGTTATAATAGCATAACTTTAGCATTTTTGTGTGATTGTGGTGTGCAGGTAATATGAATATGCATGCTTGTGTGTGAGTACACATGTGTGTGTGTGCACATGTGGGGGAGTACATATGTCCATGCATGTGAGAACATACAGAGAGTAGAAGACACCCTCAATTATTGTCTACAGGAATATATCCACCTCTCTTAAAAATAGGCTATCTTATTGGCCTTGGATCACCAATTAGTCTAGATTATTTGGTAAACTGATTCCAGGGATCCTCCTGTCTCTGTCTCTGTTTCCCCAGATTACAGGTGCACACTGCTATGCCTGTCATTTTTCATGGGTACTGGGGATTTAAATTTGGTCCTCATGCTTGTGAGACAAGAACTTAACATTCTGACTTATCTTCCCTGCTCATGTTTTTTTAATGTAACAATTTACATAATATTATGTGTGTCTATTAACATATTTTGGTTGTAGTTTTAGTTTATAATCCTATATAAGAGTTAAGTTATTCATACATCATCACTATAGGTAGTCTAATATTCTATATTTGGTTGTACCCTTAGGTTTATTGTTGAGATTTAGACTTTAATGTTAATTCATGATGTGTTTCATATCTTTTCAACATGAAGGAATCAAGTCAACATTTTCCATAAATTAGTAAGAATGGTGATAAACTGACAGCTTTTATTTAGGTGGGATTGTCCTTTTTCTTCCTTTTTTATTTTTGGAGATTATAATATTCTCATCAGGCTTTGCTTTCAGCATTTTGGATATATCCTTCTACATTATTGTGTCCGCCAAGGTTTTTGTATAATTATATGATCATATTATGAACACTCCATAGTATGTGACAAGTCACTGTTTTCTTGTTGACTTCAGAATTCTTTGTGTCTGAGTTTTGACACTCATCCTAATGCATGTCAGCGGTAGATTTCTCTTTATCTTAGACTGATTTATTGTACTTCAACCTCATTTACACAAGTCAGATTTTGGGTTCTGGGTTACTGCATCTTTATTTGGCTTTCTACTTTTCTCTTTCCTTCCTTTTCTGGAATCACTTTGATGCATATAGTGTTACACTTGCTGATGCTCAATAAATCCCTTAGCTTAATTTCAAACTTTTAATATTTTATTGATTCTTCCCTCAGTTCATATTTTGAAGTCTTTGATTATTTCTTTTGTATTATAAAGTTTGTTGATAAATCTTCCTTGTAGATTTTTTATTTTATTTGTCACCTCACATTTCTTTCCTTTTCTATATCTGTATCTCTATACATTATTTTGGATGCATAATATACTTTTTACTTTTAAAATATATTTCATTTATTTATTTGAGAGAATATACATGTATATCATTGATATATATATATATATATATCAATACATCTCTCTCTCTATATATATGTATATATACATTTACATATATATATAGAGAGAGAAAGAGATACAGAAAGAGAAAGAGAGAGAATTGGTATGCCAGGACCTCTGGCCACTGCACATAAACTCCAGAAGCATTAGCCACATTGTGTATCTGGCTTTATGTGGGTACTGGGAAATCAAAGCTGGGTCCTTAAGATATGCAGGCAGGGCTGGAGAGATGGCTTAGCAGTTAAGCGCTTGCCTGTGAAGCCTAAGGACCCCGGTTCGAGGCTCGGTTCCCCAGGTCCCATGTTAGCCAGATGCACAAGGGGGCACACGTGTCTGGAGTTCGTTTGCAGTGGCTGGAAGCCCTGGCGTGCCCATTCTCTCTCTCTCCCTCTATCTGTCTTTCTCTCTCTATCTGTCACTCTCAAATAAATAAATAAAAAATGAACAAAAAATATTTAAAAAAAAAAGATATGCAGGCAAACATCCTAACTACTGAGCCATCTTTGAAGTACTGAAAGGATACTTTCATGATTTTTTTAGTCTTTGTCAAGAAATGCATGTATATTCATTTATTTAGGATTGTTAACTAAAGGCTTATTTTGTTACTTTTGGAACATATTTCCTTATTTCTTCATGTGTCTCATAGCTTTGTGTGAGAATCTGGGCATTTTAAAAAATATCACTTCTCTGCTTTGTTACATATTACTTGCTACATAGTCAGGCCTTCATTAACTCTGTATCTTTGTGGTTGATGGGATTCAACGCATCTAGGTCTTCCTCAATTCCTTAATAAAATCCTTATAATCCTGCCAACTTTTTAAAGAACTCATAATATCTTCTTCTTCTGATAAATCTATATCATTGCAAACTAGTTCCACAATAGTGAACGTCTCTGTTTTCCCTTACCCTGAATGACCACTAGGCATCTATGCCTTGTCAGTTACCAATTTCTTTTTTTTTTTATGCTTAACTTCTTTTTTAAAAAAAAATTTATTCGCATTTTCCATGATTATAAAAAAATATCCCATGGTAATTCCCTCCCTCCCCCCACACACACTTTCCCCTTTGAAATTCCATTCTTAACTTCTTTTTTGTTACTTATTTATTTGCTTGTTTGTTTGCAAGCAGAGACAGAGAGAAGAGAGGCAGACAGAGAGAATGAGCATGCCAAGGCTTCCAGCTGCTGAAAATGAACTCCAGATGTGTGCATCAATGTGCATCTGGCTTTACACGGGTACTGGGGAATCAAACTCGGGTTGTTAGGGTTTGCAGGCAAGTGCCTCAGTTCTGTTACCAATTTCGTAATGGGCAAAAATGACCTTTCCCCAGTGGCAGTACAGAGAGCTGGAGCACTGGGCAGACGCTCCATTCCTCTCTGTCAGGTTCCCGTGTAGAACCCTCAAGTTGTGCCCCTGCCTCTTCTCATGCCATGATCTTCCGGCTGCAGACGTCAGTCTCTTCTCTTCTTTGTCCAGAGAGGACCCCAGTTACCAAAGGATGTGAACTGTGTCAGTGATTTCAGGGGCACAAGACAGTAATCAGTCCTTGGGAAGTCCTCCAAAGATATACAGGCATGCTTTATTTCTCTTTCCACTTGACGGAGAACTTGAGAGCCAGAGGTTCTTTTCTGTAGGGCTAGTATGTGCTGGCTTGTTGGGGGGGGGGGGGAGGCGGGGAGGCAGAGAGGGGATGTTCAATGGAAGGCAAGGGAAATTTCTTTTATGTTTTAAATGTTCTCACTTTGTGCTAACCTGGTGTGCTGTAACTTTTAATAAAATTCTGAAATTCTCAGAAAGGCATTCTTCCCTGCATGCTATTGGTAAATTGGTATTTGTATTGGTAAGCAAGGACTGAGGCTTCTTATTGGGCCATCTGGCTGACATTTGTTCTCCCCCCTCACAGTGGGAGACTTTACCGATTTATAAAGAAACTAGTCTGTTAACTTTACCTGCTAGTGTCTTTAAAAATAACTTTGGTCAGTAAAGCTAGGCAAAAAAAAAAAAAAAAAAAAAAAAAAAAAAAAATCTTAGTATTGATAGATGAAATTGGGTTTTAAATATGAAATTAAATTTCCATTTTGTCTAACTAGAGTGCATTAATTTTTATCTCAACAACAAAGAAAGTTACAGTCATATGTCACATATAATGTTCATCTCACCTAGTAAGTTGTCAAAGATTTATTTATTTTTATTAGTTATGTACATACTCAGTGTGTAAACAGCACATGTTGGTAGCATTCTTGCCCTCATCCCTGGCCCCCCAAAGGGATCCTCCTCACTGGGGATGCCAGTTGCCTCAGAAATTAACTTTACATTTCTTTAGATAGATAAGTACATTTGAAATTTTATATGGACCAAGTGAGAAAAATATTAAGAAGATACTATTACGTATACCACCAAGTTCATGCCCAAGCTGAGTTACTTTCAGATAATAGCTCTATCTTGCCACCTATTTAGGAAGAGCTGACATTTATCACTTATGTTCATGTGTCTGGACATGCCAAAACATCTCAGAGAATTATTCAGATGGAGGCTTCAGTCCATAACTCTGTACTTGACATCTATACTTGTCACCACTGCGATATGCCAGGATAGCATCTTACAAGTGGCAGCCATAATCGAGTGAAAAATGTGCTATGATGTACTCGTTAAATTAGGTAAGCTATCAACATCACCAAAGTAATGATGCTTACAATGTGTTCTGAAATTCTGCCAGGATATTTGTAACTGTGAAGCATTTATAAAGGAAAAATTAAAATTTTTCATCATAAGAAATTGGACAATATTCTATTTAAAAATATGTGGTTAAACTGGGCTTGTTGGCACATGCTTTAATCCCAGCACTCAGGAGACAGAGATAGGAGTATCACTGTGAGTTCGAGGTCATCCTGAGAATACAAAGTGAATTCTAGGTCAACCAGAGATAGAGTAAGAGCCTACCTCGATAAACACCACCAAAATATGTGGTTAAAGGTAGTCATTGAATAAATACCATAAAATGCAATCAATACCCTCACAGATAGTTCATAGTATATGCTTAATGAATCTTCTCTACATTTATAAAATAATGTACTTCTCTGTAACAAATGAGAGAAATTATTTTTTTTCATGAGTAAACCTTTTTAAGAATGCTCTAAAGTCTTCAAATCTACTCTCTATAAAGAAGAAATAAGAAGCCAGGTGTGGTGGCACATGCCTTTAATCCCAGCTCTCGGGAGGCAGAGGTAGGAGGATCGCCGTGAGTTCGAGGCCACCCTGAGACTACATAATGAATTCCAGGTCAGCTTGGACCAGAGTGAGATCCTACCTCGAAAAACTAAAAAAGAAGAAGAGGAGGAGGAGGAAGGAAGAGAAGAAGAAGATATAGGGGCCTGGAAGATTGCTTAGTGGTTAAGGCACTTGCCTGTGAAGCCTAAGGACTCAGGTCTCTCTCCAGCACCCACGTAAGCCAGATGCACAAGGTAGCGCATGTATCTGGAGTTTGTTTGCAGTGGCTGGAAGCCCAGGTACACCTATTTTCTCTGCTTTTTTTCTTTCTTTCTTTCTCTCTCCAATAAATAAATAAATAATTTTAAAAAAGAAGAAATAGGATTCATAGTGATGCCAGGAAAATAATTTCCTTTGGAGAAAGAACAGTATAAAATAAATGATAATATCTTGGCTATTGTTTTATGTTCTTCCATTTGCAGATACACGAGAGAAACAATAAATTAATAGATACTTTGAATGATCACTTTATGTTGATGTATTCTCTTAACTGCATCTTGCAATCTTTCATGCACTTCCCCATCATCACTCATATAGTAATTAGAGCTGTCAGTCCTCCTCCAGGGATAAGTGTATTATATCTTTTTTTCTCTCTTTCTTTCTCTCTCCAATAAATAAATAAATAATTTAAAAAAAGAAGAAATTGGATTCATAGTGATGCCAGGAAAATAATTTCCTTTGGAGAAAGAACAGTAGAAAATAAATGATAATATCTTGGCTATTGTTTTATGTTCTTCCATTTGCAGATACACGAGAGAAACAATAAATTAATAGATACTTTGAATGATCACTTTATGTTGATGTATTCTCTTAACTGCATCTTGCAATCTTTCATGCACTTCCCCATCATCACTCATATAGTAATTAGAGCTGTCAGTCCTCCTCCAGGGATAAGTGTATTATATTCATGACTGTGATTAAGGCCAAAAACTTTCTGTAGGAGTCTCTTTGAAAGCCATTCTTTTTCTTAAGCTATCCTTGTTAGCCTTAGTCAGGCCTTTGGTATCATCTACCATTCCTTGCAATACAAGTTGGAGGCACTTGCACCTGTTCAGGATGTTTGCTTGGGATCTGTCTGGCCATGGTGCTATGCTGCATGGAGGACAGGACTCTTTTCATGTATCAGTACAGGGCCACCAGCGCTTCTAAACCTCCTCCAATGCCCACTCTCACCTCCCGGTTCCACTCACTAACAATACACTAGAACTTTTTCGTGAAGATAAATTGGATAATCCACAGAACTGTATGCTTTAACTTTACTTCAGGTTGATGAAATGATAACAATTTTATAGTATTTATGCACTTGTGCCATTGTAGGCACCTTAAAAATAAAGCAGTTACTTTCACTGCCATTTTACAGATGGATAAACTGAGCAGAGAGAGAGCGAGAATCAAAGCAGCTGTGGAATGTCACTGGGCTAGCAAGCTCTTACTCCAGATCTTGAAATGTGCAGGGGGAGACAAGATCCAAGATCTGGATGTTCTCATTTCCATAGCTTTAGGTAATGAAAAAATATATTTTAGAACAGGAATATAAGATTAGTAATAAGTCTGTACTGCTTTGTAAATGCACTACCAATTCTCAAAGTACTATTTTCTCAGCAGTTTCCAGTGTTTTTTTGTTTGTTTGTTTGTTTGTTTTTAGAATTCATAAAAATACCATAGCATGCACCCTCCTCCTCCTACACAGACCTCAAGTACACTGCATGGTTTGAAGCACATCTCAGAGGAGAATAGGCATTTGGGTGGCATTCATTAAGCACTGGCAAGACCCACAGAAGGATCTGGGTGGAGTCAGAACCATCATGGCCCAATCATTGTGCTCCTGACGCCTCTAGTGGAAGGAAGTGGGAGCAAACTACTCTGGCTTTCCTGGTGAAGTTCAACAGGAAGCCAGCAAATGTCTTACCTTGCATCTTGAAGGAGACAGAGGAGCTCGGAAGCCTAGGCATCGTACATCCCATTTCTATCTTAGGTTCTCCACACAATTAACTTTCTTTGAAGCTACAAACATTATTTTCTAATAAAATTGGCAATAGTTTATAAGTGATGTTAAAAAGACATACACTTAATGTACATTCTTATCTGAACATCACAGCACTCATTGAGTCAGGCTCCCATTTTCATCCAGACACTTAGTCCTATTATCCAGGTCCAAGCTTCTTCTGTCTTGTTAAGCTAGTGTTTGGTATACAAGCCCTAACATGTAGTGTAGTATAATCCCTGCTCAAGTTCTTTGACATAAATATGAAATAAGTTACAGAATAAACTTTTTTTTTTTTAATGTCACCTTTAACTGAGGGGATTTTGTATGTAGAGAAACCAACTCAGAGAGGCACTGAAATTTGTATGTATGTTTGTCATTGCATAGATGGCAAGATAGGTCAGGGGAACTTGGAAAAAAAATCAAATAAAAATCCAGTTTACTTTCAATAAAAAAATTCAATGAAAGACTAAACGGTAGAATTTTTGAAAATATAGTAAAATGCACCTTTTGGTCTCACCAAACCTAGAGCTCATTAGCAGATATAATGTGTAAGAGATGCCCAAACCCACTTTTCCCTGAAGGCCTCTGCCACCATGAGGCAGCCATTTTTTTCTTTTTTTCTTTTCTTTTTTTTTTTTTTTTTTATCACTCCCACAGCCTGTGCCTCCAGTAACTGAAATCTGTAGAGGTTCTAAAAATTTAAGCCAGGCGTGGTGGCACACACCTTTAATCCCACCACTCGGGAGGCAGAGGTAGGAGGATCCCTGTGAGCTCGAGGCCACCCTGAGACTCCATAGTGAATTCCAGGTCAGCCTGGGCTAGAGTGAGACCCTAGCTTGAAATACCAAAAAAGAATTTTAAAAATTAAAAAATTAAAAAAATTGTGAGCTAAGACATTCTGCTTTTTAACAAAGGTGTTTTGGTCCATAACAACAATGCCTTCATTGTAAGGATATAGACTCATGCATCTTAATTCCTATTCTGATACTTTTCCTCAGACTTTTCTCTAGGTCACTTAGATTGATGTCAACAGGCTCTTCCACGTGGTGACAGAGCCATCTTCAAAAGTGCAACCCATAGCATATGTTTCTCAGTCTGAGTGAGTGTAACTTAAAGATAGTGATTCTTGGGGTCCATTTTGGACTCACCAAAAAAGACCCCAAGAGTACCTGATGTGCTTTGGATGTTGCCCCCATAAACTCAGTTTGATCGCCAGCTGGTGGTGCCACTTGCAATATCCTGGAAACTCAAGGGAGGCAATGAGTCACTTGGGGCTGCGTTGAGGTGTTAGAACCCCACCCCACTTCTGCTTCCCGACTATGGATGTTGTGTGACTGGCTGGCTTTTTCCTCCTGCTGACAAACCTTCCTCACCATTAATAGATTCCATGGAAACTATGTCGAAGGAAGATGTTTATCAATCAGTATGCATTTTTCCAGAACTAAAAACTAGGTAAAGAGAGGCCAGGGGTTGGGCACTAAAATCATGGACCATTGCACAGAAAGACCAACACTAACATTCCTGCTTCTTGCATCATGTGGCATGACAGAAACAGTCAAAGTGAATTTTATCCACAGAATGTGCTCACTGAGGTTCTATAACTTCAACCTTTTTGTGATAACTAGTAAGTAATATATTCAAAAATTATGCTTTCAAGTTGGAAATCAACATTTAAATTTCTGTATACCTCTAAACATCAAGGTCAAACTCATGTAATTCCCAAATATTCTTTTTATATTAGAAGTATTGTAAATATTATCTACCACATGTTATCATAACTTTGGAAACATATTGGGTTTATTTATACTATGTTACTGCTTTACTCCAAAAAAGATGAAGAAAAATGTAAAATGATGACTTCAATGAGACACTTAGAGCTTTACTAAAACATCTCTTAGCAGATGGAAAAAGAATATAGCAAAATAAAAATGATGTCATAGAATTTCAATAACAACTCTAAGTTATTTTTCTGGTTATAAAAGGAAATAAAACACATGACAGGTATTACACATACTTTTCTGCATCACACAGAAGATTAATGTTGTCAGCCTAGTTGTGTGCTATCAACTGTCATTGTGAACCTCTTTTAAATTATCTGTAAGCTAACATGATTTCCAAACTTAGTTTTTCATTTGATTCCCCAGAACCCATGTACCCAGATGCACATGGTGGTGCATGTGTCTGGAATTCATTTGCAGTGGCTAGAGGCCCTGGTGTGCCCATTCTCTTCCCTGACTCTCTAATAAATAAAAATAAAATACTTTAAAAAATTGTCACTTATTTATTTAATGCATTGAAAAATATAGTCACATCTTCTTGTGGTTTCTTTTCATTACAAGATAGAATTAATAACTAAACATCATATTGTGTGTTATAGGATGTTTTCAAAAGACAGTATGTGATTTGGCTAAGCTTGTGTGCTCTGGCATCTGTTTGCAGAGAGGAGGAATTCAACTTCACATTAGCAAGGTACTCTTGGATATTTACTTATGTACTTTGTACCTCAGTTTATAACATGTAAAGAACAATGAAATATAAAAAGAAATTTGCCAGAAATTTGAACCATTAGAGAAAAAAATTCATGTTTCAATTATGGTAAAGTGTATACATGAATTGAATTCCCAAAAGAACACACACACAAAAAAACCCCGGAAAAACATTATTGGAAAATGAGGCAACTTCACAAAATTGAAATCTTGTAACTGCGTGTTAAGGGCTCACCTTTTAATAAATATGATTTTTGATTCTGTCATAAATATAGATTTGAAACATTTTCCTATTGTATTTATTCAGAAATGCAATTGATTTTTCTGTGTTAAAAGTGTAGGAGTTGCATAGTATTCTTGCCCTGTTCTCTATGTTAAGAGAAAACAATTATTAAATGCAACATTTTGTATTAACATTTGTAGTCCCTCTTAGTAAGTGAAGAAAGTTCTATTTCCATTCCAGATGAACCTCATTATACTTTGTGTATTCTCTTTTTCTTATTGCTAGATCCAGTTTTCTAACACTGTGTGTGTACCTATTCCCTAAGCAAGATATAACTCAGTAATTTTCCTTTGGTATAATAAAGAGGTATGAGGTGCCAGGGAGGTACTTTGTGCCTCATTATTTTTTCAGTCTGCCTAATGTCGATATTATTTCTATCTTTAATACTTGACAGGCTTCTCTAGTAAAGCCAGTTGGTTAGAGAAAAAAAAAATCCCAGTTTTATCTGTGTACAAGCTATGCCTGTTATATCTAGAGCCAGAGATATACTGAAAGTAAATATTTTATAAATTCCTATTGTGCAAACTCAGCATAACAAAGCTGGTGAGACCAGAGTCATGACATAAAATGTAAAACACAAAACAAAGATTGCAATCAGAAATAGAGGCTTGAGATAGCCAAGGAGCAGAAGCAATTAAACAGAAAAGTAGAACAAACTGGGGTACCAGATAAGATATTCCAAGCAGATTATGTATGTATGTATATATATATTATAATATAATATATTATATTATTGTAATATTATATATTATTATAATAATATCATATATATATACATATACATACATACATATATATATATATATATATATATATATATACATACATACATATATATATATATGTTACAATTATATTTGGAAATTTCAATACTTCTGCCTCAGCAACTGAGTTCAGAGGAAAACAGTCAGGGTATGAAGACCTGAGTATCACTCCTAGGTATCTCATTCTTACCAACCTTTATTAAACACTTGGAGTGTGTGGTGGTTTGATTCAGGTGTCCCTCAAAAACTTAGGTGTTCTGAATGATAGGTTCCCAGCTGACGGAGATTATGGAATTAACACCTCCTGGAGGGAGTGTATTGTTAGGGGTGGGCTTATGGGTGTTGTAGTTAACAGCTTCAGGTTTGCTGAGATGAACTTCCAGACCAGGCACAGTTATGGAGGAAGGGTTTATTTATCAAAACGTACAGATCCAGGGGAAATTCCATAAAGGCAGAAGAAACTGGCCTGTTTTCACAGGACCAAGCAGAGAGAGAGAGGCACTAGCCAAAACCCAGAAGCCACACAACACAGCACACTTTGCATATCTTTCGATCAAAATCTCAAACCCACCACCACACCTTAAGATCCACCCAGGGAAACAGCCTCCAGGTAGCTGCAGATGCAAACTACAAAGTAATGAAACACTGAATGTCTTGGGGGCCATCTATTTAAACTACCACATTCCAGCCCCTTCCCCCCCTCCAAAGATTTATAACCAGCACACATTGTAAATTGTACTCAGTTCAATTTTAAAGGTCCCCACAGTCTTGACCAATTTAATATAATAAATTCTGTAAAATCAAACAAGTTAAATACTTCCAACATATAAAGGCAAAGAGTAAACATTTTCAACTGGTATAAGGCATAGCAGAGAGACTAAAACAAGGCAAACTTAGCCATCATCAAACAAACATCAAACTTCTCCAGTTCAAGTTTAATACAACTAGAGACTGACAGACTCCAGATTTTTTAATTCTGCCCCTCCATCTGGGCAGGGTAGCCAGGGAACACTTCTATTCTAGGCCAACAGTGCACCCTATGGTAGCCCTTGCATATTCCTGGTATATCTAAAATGTCTTCAGGTCTTCATGCAAACCACAGTCCATCTTCCAAAGGCTCTTTCAGCCTATCAGGGCATCAGGCCGTGCCTCATTCTGCATCTCAGCAGCAGCTCCTGGAACTGTGTACAATTCATGACCAATTCTCACATTTTTCATGCTTCTGAAACCGTATGCAGGACACAGCTATATTCTTAATTCAGGGACAAAATAAATCTTAACATTTAAAAGCAGGTTCCTTCTTTAGTCAATTCTTTCAAAAGAGTTTGGATTTCTATGATAGTCTTTCCTCAGACATCCTTTCCATTGTTTTAATGCAAAGGAGTCAGGCCATCTTCTTTAAGATTGCTAATGTGTTCAACAATAGCAGGTTCAGTAACTTAAGACCATAATATAATTTTAACTTGCTTGAGGTTTTCCAGCTTAAAAATCTTAAATATCTCAGTCCAATTATCTTTAGCCAAGCACATCAGTCTATTACAAATTTAACCTTGATTAAACTCTCTGGGCCTGGGCAGCAGAATGCAGCCAGCTCTTATGCCAATAGCCCAGTTCCAACAAAGTCCTTTGCAATCTTTGTTTCCCCTTAGAAAGCTCATAAGCCAAGCCTCAAAGTTCAATACTGTCTGCACTTAGCATTCTCAAACTCTCATCATAATAGTCCATAAAACTTGGCTTACCACTTCAGAAAGCATCATCTATTGCAAGCACCAAGTCCATGTCTATTCCTCCAAAACAAAGGTTCCAGAAGATGAACATCCACATTATCAGGTTCATTTAACCCCACTTCTGGTAAGAACTTCTGTATCAGACAGTTTCAGGCTCACTGAGATGAACTTCCACACCAGGCACAGTTATGGAGGAAGGGATATTTATGGAAGCTTACAGATCCAGGGGAAGTTCCATAATGGCAGAAGAAGCTGGACTGCTTTCACAGGACCAAGCATAGAGAGAGAAGCACAAACCCAAAGCCAGAAGCCACACAGCACAGCACACTTTGCATATCTTTAGATTGAAATCTCAAACCCACCAACACACCTTAAGATCTGCCCAGCGAAACAGCCTCCAGACAGGTGGCTGCAGATACAAACTACAAAATAATAAAACACTGAATATATTGGGAGCCATCTATTTAAACTACTACAGGTGTTACAGCCAATTTCCCCTTACCAGTGTTTGACACACTCTCCTGTTGCTATTGTCCACCTTATATTAGCCAGGGGGTGATCTCTACTCTCTGCTCATGCCATCATTTTACCCTGCCATTGTGGAGCTTCCCCTCAAGCCTATAAGCCAAAATAAACCTCTTTTTCCCACAAGCTCGACTTGGTCAGGTGATTTCTACCAGCAATGCTAACCTGATTGCAACAGAGTACATTGCCGGCTGGACCATAAACAGGGCAACAAGGTAAGGAACTTTTTAAAGCTGAAAACTTTAAGTATTGCTTTCTTGCATCTTAGCTTTATTTTTGTTCAGTTGAAATCTTTTCAAATTTTTATGATTTTTACTTCAACTCATGAGTTATATTTCTAAATATTTTGTTTAATTTAAAGCATTTGGGGAATTTCTATTTTTCTCCTTTAATTCTCCTCTAGCCAGAAAAGATATTCTATGAGCCATTAAAAAGGTGTTACAAAATAAATAAGGGAGTGGGGAGATAACTCAAAACAATTACATTATATTGGAATATTTGTCAGCTGTCTACACAATCTAACATTAATTTCTCACTTTAAGAGTTAAAGAGAACAAAGGGTTGAGAGTAATGATAAGACAAAAATTGAGAAAGACTGTGTATGCAACAGTTGACTTCTATGTCTAGGGAATCATGGCATCCTTCAGCCACAGAAGGTATTGAATGACACTTAGCTCCATACCAAAGATTCACATCCTTTGATGGAGCATAATTTTGGATTGAATTACTTTCTTTGCCTAAATCTCTATTTCACACTGGAAAAGATACTTAAAAATGAGTATATATCTACCTTTTATAGAACAAGTGCAGTTCAGAGATCACTAGAGAAGAAAATGACCTCAGCCCACAGAACTTCTCAGAGAAAAGGACCAAACAATGGACAGAGGAGGGTGGCACAACAAGGGAAGCTGTATATCAGTGACTTCCTGAGGTGAGACATGTTGTTTGAGGTATCAATAACAATGCTATACTTCCATGCAAACACTTCTCTATGGTTGCAGAAAACCAAGCAGTTTATAAAAGAAAAAAAAGAAAGAATAAAATTAGATAATATCTTAAGCATTCTCATATCTTGTTATTCACTTTTTTCAGATGGGGTTGAGTACTGGTCTTTTATGACAAACCTCTTATTAGAGATATTGCAGGGATCAAGCATGTTGTATCCAGGGTCACTGTTCTATTTCATTAAATGATCTTCTAAAAATAAAAATAAGAAATAGTAACATATGCTAATTGAGAAATGGGAGGACTTCTAGGAGAATCTCTACTCATAATTCACATGAAATAAAGGCACAAGTCTGGATTGCTTGTTATCCCATCATAATAGTTCATTCATATATAACTTTAGGATTTTTTAGACAAATATATAACATATCAGGACTTATTTCATAGGCTGAGACAGGAGGGATGCAAATTAGAGCAGAGCTTGGGAAACTTGGCAAGTCCCTGTCTAAAAATAAGAAACGACAGCTGGAGGTATTGTCCAAAAGTAGATCACTTGCCTAGCATTCACAAGAGCCTGGGGTGAAAGCTCTGCACAAAACAAAAACAGAAATGGAAACCATGCTTCACCATGCCCTCCAGTCCAAACCTATTTATTTCCTTGTAAAATATGACTTCAGATCTCAGAGTATATGGCCAGGTGTGGTGGTATATGCCTAAGATCTTAGCACTCAGGAAACTGAGGCAAGAGGATCCCAAGTTCAATGTCAGCCTACTACATGATACTCTGGACCAAGCCAAATAAAATCACAGTTATACCTTGCTTTCAAACTCTAAAAATTGCTTTGATGACCTTTCTATTCAAGTGTACTACTAGGATTCTGCCAAGATTGTATTTTAAAAAGCTCAACTGGGCTTAATAAGTTCAGTTTTGCTTCATCAAGACTCATAATGAATCATTTAAAAACATCATTCATCTTTTAGAAAATTGACTTGTGAAATATAAAAATTATTTATGTAATTAGGATAAAATACACAGAAATAATGATATATGCCAAGAAATATGTTGGCTGTAGCTGGACCACAGAGACAACAATATTATTAAAGATGCTTAATAAGTTATAGATTTATAAATAATTATATAAAAAGAAGTAAAATGGTATACCATACGTTTGGTAACTTCTGAGTGCTAACATGTTTAATTTTTTAAATAAATCAACTCATTTAATTAAAAGCATGCATATATGGTAAAATTAAACATCTAGTCTGACCCTCCATGTTTATTTGACAAAAATAATCAAATTACAAGTATTTATAACAATTAAACTTGTTTTGTTCTTCCCTGCTCATTATGAAATGTTCAACTTTTTACCTAAAAATTATCCAGAGACTTAAAATATTGTTCCTCTAAGTTTGAAAAAGTTAAGGGATGGAAAAATTTTGTTGGAAACATAAAAAATGCAGAATCAAAGGGAAATTAAATTTGGGTTGTTTAGAGACAAAGACACTTATTTAGTAGTTTAAGGCTACCCTCATTAGGAAAAAAAAAAAGATAAAAGAAAAAAAACTTCATCACCAAATCCATCCAAGATATTTCAGATAATCCATCTTACATAAACGATTCAAGGGAAAAAGAGAGGTAGGGAGGAGTGGAGAGAGGGATAGACAGTATAAAAGGCAGTGAGGGAGGGAGAATTAGAAGGAAAAGATGAAGGAGAGGGAAGGGAGAAAAGAATATTTCCTGTGTTAATATTAAGTTACTGTAGCCTTCTTATCAAAGAACCGGACAAGGGCAATAGAAAAAAAAATCAGAGTCAAATTTCACTGATAAAGAGTGGAAATATGAATAAAATATTAAAAAACTAAATCTAGTCAGATATAAATATTTATATCATTTATAATCAATAACAATTTATTCTCAGAATGCATGGTTAGTTTAACTTTAGACTATCTATTATTATAATTCTCCAAATGAATATATTAAAGGAGAAAATAGTATATCACTTCAATATGTGCATAAATATTTTCTATAAATTTTAATTCTGAGGTGTTCATCAACAAAGTAGGAATACCAAAATTTCTTGATTCTATTTATTAATCTCTTCATTGCTTAGAAAAAACAAAACCTGTGATGGAGGAAAGCCTCAGCAGTTAAGTAAACTTCTTGTCTAAGTATAAGTCCCTGGGAGGACTCAGACTTCCACAGTTTGAATTTCTACAACCCACATTAATAGCTGGATATGGCCACGAATGCCTGTAACCCCAGTCCTGAGGGGGGCAGAGACCAGAGAATTGCTGGGATTTGTGAACACAAACTCCAAAATACTAAGAGACTCCATGTCAAGGGAATAACAGACAGTGAGTGATGGAGGAGGATGGTCTCCTCCAGCCTCCACAGGCAAGCCACAGGGAGCACCTCCTCAGCACATGCACATGTACAGTCACACACCCCACCCCACACATAAGCATACCTCACACACCATCATAAATACCAAGTACATGCATAAACAACAACTGGACAAACTTCAATGAGAAAACAGTTTATTTGCCTTATAGTTCCGAAGAATGCAGCTCATCATGGCTGGTGGTGAAAGTGGCTTGGCCCATGGTACAAACCAGGAACAGTGAGAAGGGATTCTATACACTTGGTTCTTTCCCCTTTCCCCTTTTATGAACATAAGTGAAGGACTCCAGTCCACGGGGTGGAGTCACCCACAATAAAAATGGATCTTCTTGGGCTGAAAAGATTGTTCTGTGGTTAAGGCATTTGCCTGAGAATCCTAAGTACCCAGGTTTGACTCCCCAAACCCACGTAAGCCAGGTGCTCAAGAGGACACATGCCGGCAGGTGGCACATGCACATGAGGTGTGGCATGCTCTGGAGTTCTGCAGTGCTGTACAATTTGTGCTCTCGCTCTCTCTCTCTCTCTCTCTCTCTCTCTCTCTCTCTCTCTCACACACACACACACACACACACACACACACACACACACACACAAAGGTGGGTCTTAAATATATAAAATGAAAACAAAATACTTTTAAAAAGGTGGGTCATCTCCCCTCAGGTAATCTTCCTTGCAAACACTCTTACAAATGTACCCAAAGTTGTATCTTAAATGCTATAGATCTTTTAAATCCAATCAAACTGACAATCAAAATTAACCATCACACTCTATAAAGACCTCTATCTACCCAATTGCTTCAGAAAAATCATGCATATTGGTGAAATTAGAAATATCCCTTTACAGCCTAATCAAAGTAAACCACTGTACTAGTAGCATATGTATTTAAAATTCTATTAAAACAAAATCACAACAAGAAAACAAATGATTAAAAGATTGAATACATCTTTTTAAAATTTATTTGAGAGAGAGCAAGAGAATGGGTACACCAGGGCCTCCAGCTACTGCAAACAAATTCCAGATGCATGCACCACCTTGCGCATCTGGCTTACATGGATCCTGGGGAATTGATCCTGGCTCATTTGGCTTTGTAGGGTAGTGCCTTAACTGCTAAGCCACCTCTACAGCTATGAATACATCTTTTGATAAACGCAGCTTTCTTTCTTCTACACATTTGTCTGAGGTGTGGTGTGTGTATAAAAAATTCTATGCATGCCTAGTGAGTCAGTTTTTTGTTTGTTTAGGAACATTTTTATATATTTTATTTTTATTTATTTATTTGAAACAGGGAGAGGAGAGAGAGGGAGAAAGGGAGAATAGGCACACCAGGGCTTCCAGCTATTGCAAATGAACTCCAGATGCTTGTGCCACATTTGAATCTGGCTTACCTGGGTACTGGGGAATTGATCTGAGGTCCTTTGGCTTTGAAGGCAAGTGCCTTAACCACTAAGCAATCTCTTTAACTATGTTTAGGAACTTTTGAAAGGAAATATATTCTAAAATTTAACTGGACTTTTTACTTTTCCCAAATAAGAATGCCTAATAGGAGAAGCTAGCACATACAAGCAATAAAAAACATATTCAAAGCTTTCAAATTGAACAGAAGCTAATAAGGTCATATGTATGTCATATGTATGTATGCCTGAGAACATAAATGTGGTCTCTCCTTTTTTTATCAGCACACAATTGTCCAGTGAAGCATGGGGATGACACAAAGGAGAAGGCCCAGAATTCACTCATTAGTTCCTCCTATCACTTAATAAATATTTTTCAAACAAACTTGCACTATCTGATTATTATTTCACCTACCAACTTGAGGAGATGGGCTGATTCTACACATACATAAAATTTGTTTTAATCTATTTCTAATATTTACATGGCTTGTGTTTAATAATTGATATGACTTGTGTCCTTCTCCACTTATTATCTAATGTCCATTGCCTCATGTCATGATATATATATAGTTAATATTTACTAATATTGGCAGATTTTTTAATGTGTGGTATTTTTGCAGGGGGTATATGTGCCCATGTGTGTGCATGCAGGTGTAGATCACAGGACAATCTTGGGAGTCTTCTTTAGTATCTCTCCACCATATTTTTTGAGAAAGTGTTTCTCACTGAACCTGGAGCTCAATCATTTAACAACCCTTTCTTGAGGGAGCCATTTCCCCATCCCCATGTTGACATTTTTTTAAAGGAAATACAACTGACATGAAGTATACCTCACTTTGATCTATGTTTAACTCCTTTAGTTTCACAGGTACTAGATATAGATTCCTAACTTGTGCACAAACAATATCAACTTCCTGGTTATTTTCTATAGAAAATGTTTCTTTCTTCTGAAGTTCTAGATTGTCAGTACTTTAAACATTCAGACATTGGAAATGATTACATTAAAATGTAGCCTATAAGTTAAGTTCTAATAGAAAAAAACATGATTATTTTAAGTAAATAAGAATATTGAATGGACAAGTAATAAAAATACGTAGTCAAAATATTATTTGTCAAAAATGTAAAAGATACAATGTTTGTTTATTGATGCCATTACCTCTGGCTTCTGTTTTTTAAATTTTATTTATCTCTATCTTAAGCTCTTTATTTTGGGGTGTGTCTTTGTGGGTGTGTGTACATGCATGCATGTGTGTGGTAACTATATGTTGCATGCTGATGTGTGTGCTCTGTATGTCCCTGAGATAGACTATCTCACTGAAACTGGAGCTCCTCATTTTATTATTGGTTAGACTGGCTTATCAGAGTCCCAGTGATTTTTCCTGTCTCCACCCACTCATAGAAGAGGTGTTATAAAAATACATGGGCACACCTGGATTTTTACGTAAGTGCTGGGGATCAAATTCAGGTTTTCTTGCTTGTATAACAAACACTCTTATCCATGGGACCATCTTCCCAGGCCTTTTCTTAGTTTCTTATAATGACAACTTTCCTATTTTGAATTCAATGCAACAAAACAATTTGTATTGTGACAGAAATTATCATGTAATAGTTGTTAACATTATTTTCATTTTCAACTTTTTGAAAGTATTTATTTAATTAATTATTTAATTAATTTGAGAGACAGAAAGAGGATTATGAGAGAGAGAGAGAGAGCACATGCCACTGTAAACAAACTTTAGACACGTGTGCCACCATAGGCATCTGGCCTAGGTGGATTATGGGGAATTGAACCTGGATCCTCAGGCTTCGCAGAAAATTACCTTAACCACTAAGCAATTTCTCCCTCCCTTCCTTTCCAAGTTTTGGTAATTGAGGATGAATCTTACCCACTAAAAGCAACTGCTGACATAATTTTACATATTTGAATGTAAGGCACTTCCTGGTCCACATTTGGTTGCCTCAATCTTCAGCTGAGTGTGTCTGTCGCTTTCAGTTTTCTCATTACTGACCAAATACCTTATCAAAACCATTAAGGGAAGAAAGTCTTGTTCTGGCTCACACTTTCAGTGAAATGCTAGTCCATCATTTAAGGAAGGCTGGGCAAAGTGGCTGCATCCCTGAGGAGTAGGGTGGAGGCAGATGTTTTGTTACAGGCAGACACCATAGTGAACTGACCTAGACAGATTGCCACTAGTTACCTACTTTTTCCATCTCCTAAAGACTTCCCAGCCTTCAAACAGACACAAGTTGGAGACCAAGAACCCAAGACATGAACCTGTGGAGGGACATTGCAGATTCAAAGCATAAGAAAAGGGAAGAACCAGAGAAAGAGACAAAGACATGGGGAAGTGAACTGAGATATAGCAAGTAGAGAGTTGGGCTGGGTGGGGCACAATTCAATGGGATCTGACACACTTTTAAGCAGTTATACTTAATAGAAGCAAGAGATAGAAGGAGGAGCACAGTCACATGTGCCAGAATGACTGCAGATCTGGTGGCAAGGAACCAATAAATTCAGTATTTGAGGAAGACTGTATTCTCTACACTTTAAGAAAACTCTCTTACTTGCTATTATTACTATTATTCCATTACCAAGGTGAGTTTTGCACAGTTCTCTAGAATCTCTTCACCTCAACATTTCCTCAAGTTCTGAGGCTCAGTAAGTGCCAGCATTTCCAAGGACTGCCACCATTTGGATACCAGTGTACAAAGTCTACTATCTCTTCTTCCACTTAGAAAATATCTTACAGTTCTGAAGTCCACATCAAAGATTCTAGTGCAAAAATAATGGCTTACCATTATTTTCAGGTTCTTAGAGAAGGAAAATTTTATCATTTGTCAACTTATCTAAATAGACTAAATATAGGAAATCGTTCTGAACTGGGTGAGAGGGCATGAACACAGGGGTCACTTGGAAACTAATTTCAGTGGTGTCAACCATCTATAAACAAGAAAGTTCTGGACTCAAACTAATACCAAGAGATTAGAATTAGAAATCCATGTCTACATAATATTCAGTCTCATATATTCTTCCATATAGCATTGCATAATTAGTGAGCAAGAGGGAAGGAAGACTGTCAACGATATTCAGAACATAAAGGTTATGTAGGCATTATCTCCTCAGATCTGGCAGTGGAAGACGAAAGAAAAGTCTATCCTTCCCCTAATCTGTCTTCCTCAATGAAGGGAAAAAAAGCATATTCCTTTAGACAACAGAATCAGGGTTTAATTAAGGATCACCATTCTCGAAACACCACCACCAAGAAGTGGTCCCCATCCCATCTAGTCAGATTCCATCACTGTTGTGTGCCACTGTCTCCATGTTTTATCTGAGGGTCTTGTGGCCATGTGTTACAAGGAAGAGAGGAACTTTCATCTTGTTTTTAGAATGTGCTTAGCTTAAAATAAAATCCGCTTTTACAGCCTGATTTCTTTACAACTTTTGTTTTATCTCTGTTATTAGTATTCTGAAGGTAGCAAGCTGTTGGCTTTGAGATGGGCAACAGTGTCAGGTGCATGTTTTCGGCTATGCTGATATTTTCCTCAAGACAGCTTCTTCAGCTCTTTTCAACATGAGAAAGGAAAGAACAGCATTATCTGCTTCTACTTTTTATATCAGGAAAACAAGGAATATCCGATGGTGCCCAGCAGTCTTCTGCTAAAGTCTGCTGACCAGAACAAATGCACGAGGCCACCCATACCTTCAAAGGAGGCTGGGAAAACTAGGAGCATTTTCAACCCTACAAACAAATTCAGCAGTAAAGGAGAAGACAGAGTGCTTTCTACAAATGCAGATACAAGTTCTTTATAAATCAGGGTATTGGTGACAAAAATCTCACAGTGACTTTAAAGCAGAAACAGTATTACATGGATTTTAGGCATATTTTGCCTGATTGTTCTATGCCACACATTTGGCTCAAAGTTGGGGAAAGGAGAAGAAAATTCATACTTTAGGTTCTTGTAATAAATAAAATACAATATATCTCACTTATATCGATCATGCTCAGTGGGATAGGATGTGGAGACATTATATATATATTTTACATATACATATCAAATTGAGAGACTTAAAAAACCAAAAAAATTGTGGGTTGTTTTTAGGAAAGTAATTAAAGTTGCCTGGTATAATTAGCATTTCCACACATCCCACATGTAGATTAACTACATTTAACAAATCAGGAAGGTCACACACTTTGTTGAATTTCTGTATCCCTTAAGTCACAAAGAAGTTAATAGGACAAAAGCAATCATTGCCAAGAGAGGCAACATGAGTGAAGACAATGAGAGCCACCTATGGGTGAATTAGAGTTGCTTCTGCTCCTTCTCACAAATTGGTGTTTGGTCAATAACAGTAAGTAACATGCTACTGAGACTAGGAAAAATGTGAATTTTCTCTTCCTGAGGTGCTGATAGCTAAAACATGAACACACACCCCGATGATCTGCATTCCATTTTGATGACACAGGTTATCCCATCATTCAGGGTTGTGTTCACTTGTAATTTTTCGATTTTATTTTATTTACTTATTTGAGAGAGAGAGGCATAAAGAGAGAAAGAGAGAGAGAATGGACACACCAGGGCCTCCAGCCTCTGCAAACGGACTCCAGATGCATGCGCCACCATGTGCATCTGGCTTACGTGGGTCCTGGGCAATTGAAGCAAGGTCCTTTGGCTTTGCAGGTAAGTGCCTTAGCAGCTAAGCCATCTCTCCAGCCTGTGTTCACCTGTATTTAATACTGCTTGAAATAAATTTGAGAGTTGCATTGGCTTTGTAAATTGTAATAATGAAGTTTGTTGCTATGTTTCTTGGAATTTATCTTCACAACAGTCTAAGAAGAGGACCTGGCTCTGTCATGTTCAAAATTATATGTAAGATAAATAAACCCTCCAATATTCCTTAGTTCTTATTGTTTTCCAGTCCTTTAGTAAAAATTTATAATAGTCTTTCATTAGTCCTTCCTTGTAGAAGCATGCTTTTCTACCATTCATAGTATGTATATAACTTAATGATAATTGCTCCAGAATAATAAGTCAATCCATAATTATTTCAGGCAACTTGCCAGGTGTTATTGTAATGTCTTCATTTGTCAAACCCAGAATCAAGTTGTTTTGCTTAATGTTTGGAAATCTACACTCACTTAAGCACCAAATATTTCAAATAAAATATTTCTAGTAAATACCAGCTAGTTAACCAGGGGCTAGGAACAGAACAGAGACTCTCATACAGTGAATGAGGCAGACATATATAATACACTGTAATAACCAATAACATGGATGTATTCAGCTTTTGGCAACTGTGTTTGAGAGACACTACATGCAGACTAGAGGGTGACAAGGTAAAAACTGAACATTGAGAACTGTAGGGTGAAAATTTACATTCTTATATGTGGAAATCTTAACCCTCGAGGAGATGGTATTTGGAGATAAAGTCTTTGAGAAATAGTGGGGTCATAAGGGTAGAGCTGTCATGTGTCACAGTAGTACTTGTATAAAAGAATGCCTGAGGGAGCCTGCCTCCTGCCCTTCTGATCTTTGACATTTGAAGACTCACACAGCAGATGGCCACTAATAATTCAGACAGAAGCCTTCAGCATATTTCCCAGCCCTTTGACCTTGGGTTTCCAATACTCACAGAACTGTGAGAAATGCTGGGCTTAAGAAACCCTGTGTATGTCTAAGAGAATGAGGAGTAGTACTTTAAGTCAAGATGGGTGTTGTAGGTAAGAGCACTTTGAGATGAACTAGCAGGTACAAAAGCCAGGAGGTGAGACACCATATGCTATATAAGAGAACTTTAAAATGTTTAATGTAACTGGAGTTTATGATGTCAGGAGTGGAAAGACAAATCGTGGCTTCAGCACAAACTTGCTCTGTGACCCTGGACATACTTGACTGAGAGAAGCTATATAAGCTTTAGTCTCCTTATTTACATAGCAGAGATAATAGTATCTTTAGAGTCGTAAAATTAACTGTGGGCATCTGCTTAATTAATAAAATTAAGTTAAAATATTTAGGAATTAATTAGTTAAAATATTTAGGAATTAATAAAATTAAGTTAAAATATTTAGGAAAATTATATTATATGGTATAAAACACAAAAACTAAGAAAACAGTACCTTGAAACAACACTCAAATATTCCTGTCTTGTTCCTTCACTATTAAGGGTATCATCTGTCATCAACAGGAAGCTCTTAATTATTAAAGAATTAAATATATTCTTCTCACTAAGAATGTTACATAATGCCTTATGTTTAATCCAGACAGTTATCACTTTATTAGTAAAGTCTATATGATTGAATGTCTGCAACCTAATTCTTAAACTTTCCATCAACTTAATTTATAAACATTCAGATTTTTACATGTATTTGTCTATCAACTCCAGAAAAACAAAATAGAAAATTTATACAAAATAAACTTTTTAATATTCTAATTTATTTATTAATTTATTGGAGAGAGAGAGGCAGACACAATGTGTGCTCCAGAGCCTCCAGCCATTGTAAACAAACTCCAGACACATAAGCCACCTTGTGCATCTGGCTTACATGGATCTTGTAGATTCAAACTTGGGTCCTTAAGACTTCCCAGGCAAACGCCTTAATTGCTAAGCCATCTCTGCAGCCTAAGTATACTTATTTTTATGGATCAGAAGAAAGGAAGATAGATGACTTTAAAGAAAAGTCAGATTAAGGTTGGATGGAGTGTCTTTAACTGTTAAGTTATTAAAAATATTCTTTTACTATAGAACACTCTAGCTTAGTGTTTTATGATTTACTATAATGGGATATAAATAAATGATATTTGACTAGGATAGGAATTTTTCTAAGACATCATTAAATGTAGGTGATAGAGGAGAAAAAAGGAAAAGTCACAAAGGAGAATATAACTCATAAAGACCCCTATTTGCAAAACTTGATCCAAACATCGCAGTCACATGTGTTCAACGCATGGTGAAAGGTTTGGACTGTTGGGTGAGCACACTCAGCAGAGGGGCCTGAAGTGATGCCTGGCTCATGTGTGTCAATGACTCTCACACAATAAACATGGGTCCCTTTTAGTGTTAACATCACACTTCACTTCTTGAACTTGTGTTGGTGATGTTACCTTCAATGACTTGTGTGTTTAACAAGAGCAACGATCTTTCCTAGAATAGGACTATGGACCAAGGACTATGGATGTTTCAGTCTAAGGTACTTTTAAAAATATTTGGTTTAGACAAATATGTTTTCTTTAAATTTGGAAAATATTTGGAGGTTGAGCATACTCATTTATTTTTTACCAGTAAACCATGACAGTGTTATAATTCATTATTGTCAGATTATGAAGATTTTTTAAGTTCTTTTTTTAAAACATTTTTATTTATATATGAGAGAGAGCTCTAAAGGGACAGACTGAGAGGGTGTTTATAGCTGTGCCAGGACCTCCCACCACTGCAAACAAACTCCAGATGTATGCACCACTTTGTGCATCTGGCTTTGTATGGTTTGTGGTAATTGAACACAGGCCATCAGGATTTGCAAGCAATTTCCTTTAACCATGGAGCAATCTTTCTAGCCCTAAAGTCCTCTCTTAAATATGTTCTGTTCTGGGGCAAAGAAGGCAGCTTAAAGTGGTTAAAAGTACTTGTCATGCATGCATGTGGGCTGAGAGGGCCTGAGGCTGTCTGAATTCAATTTCCCACCCAGGTAAATAGCTAGGTATGGCCACAAATACCTGTAACCCCAGTCTTTCGACTGGAGAATTTCTAGGAAACTACAAACTAGAAACTACAGCTGCGTGTGTGTGTGTGTGAGAGAGAGAGAGAGAGAGATACATAGATAGATAGATAGATAGATAGATAGATAGATAGATAGATAGATAGATAGATAGATAGATATAGATAGATAAAGAGAGAGAGAGAGGGAGACTCCTTCCCAATCTCAAGGAAATATATGGCTGAGTGATAAAGAGGCACATCTGATGTTCTATTCTGGCCACCAAATGCAAATATTGGGCTCATGCATCTGCATACACACACACACACACACACACACACACACACTCACACACACGCAGGCAAATAAATTTTTAAAAGGTGGAGTTAAGCTGGGCACAGTGGCACACACTTTTAATCCCAGTAGGAGGGAGGAAGAGGTAGGAGGAGCGCTGTGAGTCCAGGCCACCCTGTGACACTACATATTGAATTCCATTTCAGCCTCGGCTAGAGTGAGTCCCTACCTCAAAAAACCAAAATAATAATAATAATAATAATAATAATAATAATAATAATAATAAAAGAGGAGTTAATTTACTAAGGCAGTTCAAAGGCCAATGAGTATGTATTTTTAAAAAAATCTATAAGTGACTGAAATATAAAACAATAAGTTACCAATGAGGCTAGTGCCTAAGGAGAAGGATGCCCACCAAAGAGCACATGCCCAGATCAAATGACTAGCCTTGGCATCAGTGAAAATAGACAAACTGAAATTAGAAACTCCCTGTACCATTCTCAGCAGAAATACTCATGTCCTTCAAAACTGAATCTGAGTCACATCAAATCTTTGTGTCTGCCTATTAGCATTAAAACTATTATTATTACATTTATTTGTATAATGTAACAGAGTGTGGGTATGTGTGTGTGTGGGTAGGTGAATAACTTTTGGGTTGGCCCCACCTGTCTACCTCATTTGAGGTAGGGTTTCTCACTTTAGATTCTTGCTCTGTTATTCTTTGCTGGGTTAATTACAAACTCCTGGGAAATTCTCCTTTCTCTATCTCCCATTTCGCTGTTTGTGCCTGTATTCTGGGATTATAGAAGCTCACTATAGCTTCTGACTTCACCCTGATCTACAAGCACTTTATATACTGAACTATATTTCCAGGACAATTAGCAGAATTTTTGGAAACAAAAAAAAAAATGTTTAACTAAATGCCATTATAAAGGTCTTATTAAGTATACGTTGTAAAAAAAATTCTAGAAAAAGTAACCTTGTTCTATTTTGTAAAAAAGAAACAAAAAAATAGAGTTCAGTTATCATCTATTCAGTTTGGACACCAAAATGCCAAAGACTGAAATGATAGACTAGCAGTTTTTTTTTTAAATATATTAAAATTTCCTTTTCACCCTAGGTGAACTAAGAGTAGCAAGATGCTAAACATTGCTGAGGCTGGCCAATGGGTGACTTGGCCTCCATTTTTACATTCTTTCTGCTTGCTTTGTGTGCATTAAAATTGGGTAAAAATAGTTGTGGATAACAGTTTGTAAAATGCCAGTTCCATAAATCTAATTTCTAGACATTTTGGCAGACTAGAAAGTCCTATGCTTACTGGGACACTATCTAATTTATAAAATCCTCAATATCCAAAAAAATAAAATACACATATATCACCCATTCCTTCTTGTGACATAAATGAACTATTATTCACATTGGTTTAAACAAAGCTGTGATAGCTAACTAGACAGGTTCAAGTGGCATCTGTGTGACCTACAGGTGAGCCCATGTTCTGTTAATTAATCCACTTAAACATCCACTGATTCATCTATGAAAAGGTAATCATAATTAACATACTAGGAAGCTATGCTTAGACTTTTGGTGTTTTTAGTGATATTTCTAGGTACCATGATCACAGTTGATTTTTTCCACATAAGAAAGTGCATAGAAGAGATGGGAATCATATTAAGGTTAGCATGTTGGACCATTTTCTGCTAATGTGTGTAATTAATCACCTAATGAATATATAGCTGTGAGTCTGACTTGAATCACCCATCATTAAATATCAAATTGGCTGAGTGCATACTCTGGAAGCAGCATTCTAAGCACTGTAGCAAACAATGTCAAGGTTAGCCCAAGGTCACATTGTGAAAGTCAACTTCTCCCTCCCTACATTCTGTTTGCTTTTATAGATCCCTTCTTGTCTATCAAACTGCAACGATTAAAAGTGTTCAAACAGCCTTTGCTCCATTTCCAAATATCCCACCTTACATATACATCTTATAAAGTCACATTACATTAGGCTGTATGAAACTCCTAGTTACACTGATTTGCTGTGCAAACTTAAATGCCTGCTGCCAGCCTCAGGAGATGCTGCTTCTTATTTCAAAGCTCATAGGCAGAATATTGGGTAGAATAGCTGATACCCTCGGGTACAGTCCTCACATTCACTTATGGATGGCCATCACTCATCACCCAATCTACTGAAGGGAGTTGAATATTTACTGAATTTATTAGAATAACCTAAAAAGAACTCATGCTACGATCTGAATATGGTCAGATATCTGGTCTGTAATGTTTTGACTAACTGGTGTTGGAGGTTATAGGACCACACCTAGTTGCAGCAGTACTAACTGCCAGCAAGGCCATATCACAAGATCTCCTCAGTGGGCAGGCACTGTGGGGAAAGTTTAAATGGACTTGTAAGAGTCATAAGTAACAGACTGTTGAGAAGAAACATACTTTGGAACAAAGAGAAGAATCTCCTTGAACCAGGAAGTATGCAACTTTGGAAAAGAGACCATGAAGAGTGCTCCAAGGACACCTGGTGAAAGACTCACAGGCTCCTCTGCAAGAAGCTGACTCAGTGGGACAAGGAGAATAATTCCAAGAACAAGAGCCACTGTCTGCTATGCCTCAAGATAGACCAGAAATTGTTTTATGATACTGAAGTTCTGGTCAGCATTATCCACTTTATCTGTCCTCTACCATTTCAAAGTGAATTTTAACAGTCATAGTAAATTGGATACGTTGAATGTCTTTAAAACATTAAAGTTTGGTGCACATATCTTTCAAATGGAAGAGAATTGAATATAACTCCCTATAGTAAACACACAACTACTAGAAAACTTAGACAAAATAAGATAAAATGTAATTACCCAGGCTATTTCTTCCAGGAAGACTTGCTAAATCAAAGGAAGTTATATTTGAATGTAAATTAGAATGAGTTATTACTAGGTGTAGAGACTAACAAAAAGGAACAGAGAAAGCCAAAAGTATATATCAAAGTAGTATAAAGTGAAGGAAAATAAATATTAATAGAAAATATTCAAAAATATTCAGATGGTTTTGTTGGTTGCAGTAATTCTAGTAGTTTTAACTCAATGTGTATCATTCCTTTTGACAAAAATCAAATTTGAAATGATTCTAAAGAATAACTAACAATGAGTACAAAATGAGGCTTAACAAATCCTGGTCCATGGGTGATGATGAGGGCGTGTCTTTCAGAAACACCTCTAAGTACATTCCTATCTTATCCATCATGACTCACCTAAACAGAAGCAGAATCAGACTTCTTCAAAATTCTCAGTGGTGTGCCTAGGACACTCTCCAGGCCCCTCATCTTACCCTGAAGAACATTGCCAATGTTCATTTGCCCCCCACAGGCAAAATCAGACAATCAAATCTTTCTACATACCTAGTAGTCCAGTCCAAATGGGCACTGTAAGGGTAGCTACCCAGCCAGGAGCCAAGAGGAATCTAAACATGCTGAGAGGAGAGGACCCTTTAAAGTTTGTGTTTCTTTAAATTTATTTTCAAAAATAAAGAAAAATAAACCTTATAAAGGAATGAACCATATCTAATGATGCTTCGTTGGATGCCTTGAGTTTTTCTCATGCCTATCCTCCTCTTCCATGGATAGCTTAGAGAACCTATAGAGCCACACATAAATAGGCTACACAACACATAACTCAAACATTTCATTAGAGTTATACATTAAACATGATTACCTTAAACCTTTAACAAATATATGGCTTTAAAATATATAAAGAAGCTGGCCTTAAACACTTAACAAGTTTCTTGCATTGTTAAATTCCTTGGTTTTAGTTAAGGTGCATGTTTCACTAACCTACTGCAAACCAAGCCAATGTTTTGGCATTTTTTCTTAAATTGGAGTTAGGAGAGTGTATGGTTTTTAAGATGTCTGTGGTTATTTACAATTGTTATTTTGATATCAGATAAAGAATTTTAACATCTGAACTCACATATATCCTAATTTTTTTTAAAAAAAATTAAGTATAAACTTTGTGTGGACACATCATGTGTTGGTACTGTAAGGTTTGGGAGTGGCCAAGACCATGCAAAGCACTCTGAGGCAAAGATAAAAGGTGTTATTTGGGAAAGGAATAAGCTGCCAGGGCTGACTCACAAGAGAGGAGCACAGCCAACCTGAGTTTTCAGGTAGTGAGTGAGCT
Source organism: Jaculus jaculus (assembly GCF_020740685.1). Classification (NCBI taxonomy): domain Eukaryota; kingdom Metazoa; phylum Chordata; class Mammalia; order Rodentia; family Dipodidae; genus Jaculus; species Jaculus jaculus. Next base: position 1,379,142 of record NC_059120.1, on the reverse strand, counting down.
TTATAGGTCTTTTTCAGTTGGGGGAAGGTGAGGAAGGAAAAAGAACTCTTGTTAAGTTGAATAGAAAAGTTCCTTTAGGGGGCATCATTACATTCACCATTTAAAATAGTTAGGGTGTGATACCAGAACAAGGACTAGGGCAGGAAACCATGACCTGGGGTATTGTTAGGCAAGGAGGGGATAAGGACTAGGTGGTTTCTTGAGGAATGTGGATAATCCACCTTCCTAGGCCTCTGTCACCACTCATGGTGACTCCATTTTGGGAGCCCATCCAGACCTAACAGGTACGATAATTTCTCTCCTCCCTGCCCTCATTCCATGGAGATCATGCCTTTTAATACCATATATCACTGTTGGTTTATGAGACAAAATGCGTTGAAGATGGTTAGAGAGGTGGTGGACCATAGGTATGAAATTACTTGTTTTATATGATGTTTGCTCCTCAAGTAATGGGGTGAATGAATTGGTTTGGGTCAGAAAGTTTGAGACCTGTGCATACACATATGTGTGCATGTGTATGAGTATAGACAAACAGTTTTAAGAAAACTAGTTTATAAATTTTAAAAGTGCTATTTTATTGATTTATTTTTGAGATAAGGGCTAAGGTATCCCAAAGTGACCTTGAACTGCCTGTGTAGTTAAGGATGACTTTGAATTTTTGGTCCTCCTGCCTCTGTCTCCCTAGTGAAGACGTGATGCTAGGGATCCACTCAGGGTTTCATGCAGGCGAGCAATGTGCTCACCCACTGAGCCACACCCAAGCCCTAAGATGTAGTAAGATTCTTAATAAGCTAAAAAGTAACCATGCTTAACTTAAACTTCTGAGAGAATAGTATATAATTCTTTGTCATCTGTGTCCAGCATGCTGTTTTAACTCTTTTTCTTTTTTTCTAATATTTTTTTTTATGTATTTGAGAGATAGAGATAGAGATAGAGATAGAGATAGAGGTAGAGGTAGAGATAGAGATAGAGATAGAGATAGAGATAGAGATAGAGATAGAGATAGAGATAGAGAGGGGGGGGAATGGGTCAATTGGGGCCTCTAGCCACTGCAAATGAACTCCAGATGCATGCACCACCTTGTGCATTGGGTTTATGTGGGTACTGGAGAATCAAACCTGGGTCCTTAGGTGTTGCAGGCAAGTGCCTTAACTGTGAAGCCATCTCTCCAGCCTTCAGCTCTATTTCTTTTTTTCTTTGTTTGGTTTTTCTAGGTAGGGTCTCGCTCTAGCCCAGGCTGACCTGGAATTCACTCTGTATTCTCAGGGTGGCCTTCAACTCACAGTAATCCTGCTACCTCTGCCTCCTGAGTGCTGGGATGAAAGGCGTGTGCCACCACGCCCGGCTAGCTGTTTCTTATAAGCATTTGAGTAACCATGTATTTCATTTACAGTAGATTTTCATTCTAAAATATGTAAGAACACATGCTATGTGTTATATACCATGTTTGATCTGTTGAAATGCTTCTCATATTTAAGGTCCAAATCAAAAGGTTCTCTTTTTTGGAAATATCCTCAAGGACCTGAGCTAGCAGGTGATTCTATCTATTCAAAACTGCAGGCAGGAACACTTTTCTCAGCTGAGAAGTCAGCATATACCTTGCATGTCCCCTGGGAGACCTATTTCCATCTGAAGGAGATGGTGTTTTATTAATTTTGCTTCACTATTGCATGTAGTCAAATGCTTTGCACAAAGCACATTATAAACAGCTTTAATACCTTTGTAATTTTAATAAAATTGAACATTCAGGATAATAACCCTCCCTAGCCTGAGATGATGCTGTCTGGCCAGTGAGCCCAGCCAATCAATCTGATGTTAAGTGGGGTGCCAGGTGCCACAACCAGTTTGCTGTCAAACTTTTTTCAAATCACGTATTTTAATATTTTGTTACATATGCATAAAGTGCCATTTCACATTGATTTCTCTACAGCTATTAGCAAGTATGACTTTCCTTTATAATACTGATACTTGTTATTTGCATTATCTTAATTCACAAATCCTAACATGGCAGTTCCTAAGAGTCACCTGCTGCCATCTGTAACTTAATGCAAGCAAACCTAGGTGATTGTGATGAAATGTTTCTTATTTAGAACTACTTATAACTAATTACAGAAAAACCCATCAAATAATAGCAAGTGATGTCACAACACTGTAGTCCTTCATCTCAACAAAATCTATCTTTCCTACTGTTCTCTTGGGGTCCTGCTCTTTGGGTCAATCCAATAAATCAGGTCACTGAATTGAGCTAACAACTTAATAACTTCATGTTGTGCTTGTCCAATATTTTGGAACTTAGCAGAACATCTTGCTTCTGACTAATGGGGGCTTATTGGGGGATTTTACTAGCCAGAAAAGTTTTAAAATATTTTTACTTTGAAAGATGAGAGAGAGAGAGAGAGAGAGAAAGAGGGGGGAGAGAGAGGAAGAGAGGGAGAAAGAAGAGAGAGAAGAGAGGGAGAAAGAAGAGAGAGAGAAGAGAGGAAGAGAGAGAAAAAGGGAAAGGATATGAGCATGCCAGGCCTTTGTGCACCTGAGTACTGCTGAATCAAGCCCAGGGTCATCACACTGTGTTAGCATGCACATTTAATCACTGGGCCTTCTCCCCAGGACAAGTTGTACATCTTTTAAAGGGCCAATACAACATATCACATCAATTGGTATTGACATATATGTAAAGTGAAAATGATTTTATTTTGAAGTCCAAAAGAAAAATGGTGATATTTAATTTTATGGATTAGGTTAAAACCCATAATGATTAGACCAAATACAATATCATTTGTAGATTGCATAATTTTTAAAAGATATGGATCCAGTTCTGTGTTGAATTTGGATATGAGATATCCATATATACCAAGTCCTCAAAACAACAACATGGAAGTCATAACTTGGCTTTTAGAAAAGCTCAAGTATGCAAACATTTCCTCAGATCCAATGACATGGAAATGCAAACAAACTTTTTGTAATATTCAAACTAAGAAAAAGGCAGAACAGGGTAATTCATAAGGCTGGTTTTTGAATTTTCATAACTGTTCTCATGATTAAAAAATGATTTACTTATTTTCTAACTAATGTTTGGAGAATAAAAATTAGGATCATCTTTTAATATTACAAATACATCAGCACATCAGGTTACTAAGGGCAAAGGAAGGAGAATCAGCACAGTACCCACAATAGGAGAGTCATGATTCCACCTTAGCTGTCATCTACACCCTAGTGTTCTAAAGAACATGTCACAAATTTATATTGAAATAAGAAATTTGAAGGTTACTAAACTTTACTAAAGAAAATATTTTTGGCTGTAGAATACTAAACTTCTAGTCCCTAGGGTCTAAAAAGCAATAAATGAAATTTGAACATCTTTAGATTTTTCTTAAAAACTAATGTTCTCATTAGTTTTAAGAATTAAAATAATAGTCAAGCAGAAGTTATATGTGGAAGTATATAATAAAAGCTATTTCAGTAATTAAATATTATTAATATGAATTAAGACTAAAGTAAGAATTATATTTTATGTAATAAAATGCCATAAAGCATAATTATTCTAGCATGCCAAATTGTTTGCAGCAAAATGTATTGATATTATTTTTGACTCATATGAATTCTGCCTCCTTGGTTATATATCCATACTGGTTAAATAGTGGCCTCAAGAAAACTATTCAAGTTCTAGCTTTTATGACTATGAAATTACTTAGAAATGTGGTATTTGAACATAGAGATTAGCACATTCTGGATTCAGTCTAATCTAATATAATCATAAGCTTCCATAGACTGAGACATTCAAGCGGCTAGCCCTGTGAAGATGGAGGTGGTGAAAGAGATGGAGATGTGACGAGTAAGGCCTGTGAGAATGGAGGTGGAGAAAGATATTGTGATGCTGAAGAGTCAGGCCTGTGAAGATGGATGTGGAACTGGAATGGTATAAGAAATAAGGATTTCTAGACCCCTAAACACTGAAAGGCTTGGAGAAACCTAATTCTTCTTTAGAGCTTTGCAAAGCAGCCAACCTGTTCATACCTTGATTTAAAACTTCTAGTCTTTGATCACCAAGGAAATACATTTCTGTTAGTTCAAGTCACCTGGCTTATGGGAACTTATCATGAAAGCTTTAGCAAACTGACACAATACTACAGAATAAGGCATTGGCATTGATAATAGATACCAATATTAAAAAATTAATATCTTTAAATAAAATTCAAGAAATCTGAATAAAGTATGGACTCTAATTAATAATAGCATATCAATATTGCTGCATTTATAATAAAGGCAAAGTACATGTGAGAACATGTGAACTTCACATATTAACTTTGCAATATTTCTACAAGTCTAAAATCATTTCAAATAAAGGTTTAATAATGAATGAAATTTCCTGCATATAAGACCATGTCTAGAAGTGGAGTGGATCTAGGTTTATTCTAATCTATTTCTCACACTTATACAAGAAACTGCATAGCTTCTGTCTTCCTATTTTGCCCAAATAGGTGGTTGATCTGTGTATGTTCTTAGCAATGAGCAAAGTGTTTGCAGATTTCCTACTATGCCTCAGAGCTGGGTCTAAACCAATATTGACAAAGATATGAGAAAGGTCATTGCTGAGTTGAAACAATCATACAAAACTCTGAAGCTAGAAGTAGTCTTTCTTCAAGACTTTTTGGGAGAACAGACAACCACATACAACTGGAGTGTAGCCAGCAAGGAGGAGATTATATGGATGTCAGAGATATGACCATCCATACTTGCTGCCATCCTGTTACACGTAGGCAGAACCAGAGAGGAGCCCGGCTCCCACTTGCATACGTTTTCACTTGTGTTAGACTCTTCATCATTCAGATGCAACTTCCTGATGAATCAAATATTATTTTCTAGAGATTATGTAAAGAAAGATTTTGTTATAGATCTTATTGGGACAAATTTCAAAAACCTGGTAAAAGGTCAGAGTTCATTCTATATTCTCTCCAGGCCAGAGCTATGAATTATGTCATTGGACTTTCACATCTCAAACATTTGGTCTAGTTCTGAGGCTGGCAAGCATACCAAAATTGTTTAACATCTTGGTGTACTACTAGGCTTCAGCAATAAGCACACCCTTTCCTAACAATACACCAAGCAATATGTTGGCAACCTGGGAACTTCACATTCACACTGAGCTGTTTATAAATCCCATCAAAACACTGATGTAAGGTGATGCTCCCCTAATGTCATATAGTCGTGAACCCCCCTTTTATTTATTTATTTATTTATTTAATTTTTTATTTTTGGTTTTTCGAGGTAGGGTCTCACTCTGGTCCAGGCTGACCTGGAATTAACTGTCATCTCAGGGTGGCCTTGAACTCATGGCAATCCTCCTACCTCTGCCTCCCGAGTGCTGGGATTAAAGGCGTGCGCCACCATGCCCGGCTTCCCCCCCCTTTTATTTGAAAGGTAGGTTCTCATTCTAGCCTAGGCTGACCTGGAATTCACTATGTACTTTCAGGGTAGCCTTGAACTCATGGCAATCCTCCTCCCTCTGACTTCCAAGGGTTGGTATTAAAAGCTTTTGCTACCATGCCTGGACTTAAGAATGTCTTTTCTATGGCCAGTTTCTATTCCAATACTTTCCAAGAGATGTGCAGGATTGGGAGGCAGGAGTTCCTCTGTCCCGGACTGGTTTGGGGTACATTCACAGCAAGGTGAACTGTGTCCCCTAAGTGAACTTTCAGGGGAGAATTCTCTATTTATCATCTTATGCCTATGCATGACTATGTGTATATATAATTAAAATCAGTTGAATCATGGGAAGCAACATGTGTAGCAGAGGAAAATGTTATATAACCTAAACCTATCAGTCAAACCAGAACAACCCAAACTATGCCTTTAGCAACTTGCTCCTCCTTCCCCTAAAATCTGGTGAAATGAAGGCCTAAATAATATCCAGTGCCCTTGAGCACTTTCTAAGTCAATTGGCTCCCTGTCCCTCTTGGTCGTATACCATCCTTGCTCTTAATCAAGTTTCTTACTTTTTCACATGTTGCATCTGTTTTGTCCGTTTCTTTGACTAAGATGATAAAACCTGGAAAAATCCAGACAAAAATTATTGCTATAGATGAAAAATGAACGCCATGACAAATGACCAAAAAAAGCAACTTATTTGTTTCCTCAGGAGAGCACAGACTTTTTGGCACATGTAAGCAAATGAGAAGGACATGTAACCACAGAGTCATGGTTGGGAGCCCCAACTGCATTCCATCTGTGTGATCCGAGACCTGTTACTGACCCTCTTTGATATTTTGTTTCTTCATCTGTAAAGTGAGACTCTATTCCACCACTGGGTGGTCCATAAGAATTAGATGTAGGAAATGTGAAATAGACTAACTTATTTATACACAATCTCTCTAGAGCTTCAGGCACATTTGAGCCATGCTAGGCTAATAATGGAAAGGGTGAACAAAGTTGTATTAATTCCATTGTGACTTTCAGTAGTCTGAGACATAAGGAAAGCAAACCCTTCAAACAGTTCAAAGCTCACACTGTGAAACAGAGGCACTGCCAAATGCCATACGTGGTATCCTTGGCTTAGGTAACTACATATAATATACCTTTGCACATTACTCTGGTGACACTTTGTGATGATATGTAGTGGATGAATTTATATGTCAACTGTCTAAACCATTGTGCCCAAATATCTGGTCAGACATTGTTTTGAAGGTGTTTTGGGGTGAGATTAACATTTAGGCCAGAGCACTTTGGAGTAGCACAGAATGTGTTCACTAGCATGGTGGGCCCCACCAGCCAATGGGAAGTCTTAATAGCAGAAGTTTTATGTCTCATTCATGAGGAGGAATTTGGCTAGCTGATTGCTTCTGACTCAACCTGATTCTCAAAATTCTGCCATTGAACCCATTAGATCTAGACTCACCTAACCTCCCTGAAGATATGAATAAAACCATTAAGTATCTTCCTTTCCTTTTCCTGCCCTTCTCTTTTGTTCTATTTTCCTCTTCTCTCTCTTTTCCATCTCCTTCTCTCATCCTCCTCCTCTGAAAATTCTAACAAGTGTTTATTATTTTGGCATAGCCATCCATATTTATTATATTCATTCATTATGAATACATAGGAGGGAGAAAGACTGGCCTACAAGCCAACACTTGATCAGTTTCCCTTATAGATTTTTCCTCCATTCTTTACTCTCTGGTCTGCTAGATTCTGCTTTCAGCACACATGTGGCACCCATCTCTCTCTAACAGGGTAGCTATGCCCAGCAGTTTATGTAGAAGACATTTCTAACTACAAAGTCTAATATTGAAAATCACAATGATTTCTATCACATAATGTATCATTATTCAGTCTCCTAGAAAAAAGACACATTGGTAAGTTTTCCCCAGATAAGGGCAATATGTACCATAATTTTTTTGAAAAAATGTAATTTTATTTTTATCTTTTTGAAGCAGATCTCACTCTAGCTCAGGCTTGCCTTGAACTCATGACCATCCACACCCAGTGGAAACTCTTAGGCAGAAATTCCTAGTATGAGGATACAACTACTTGCAATGGCTACTTAGCATTAATTGTAGCAATTTTTCCCAAGATACTGCCATCCCTGCATAATTCACATATGTTAATTTTATTTCATTTTATTTTAGACAAAAAGAGACAGAGAGAGATAGAGAAAGAGAGAGAGATAGAGAGAGACAGAAAGATTTGGCACGCCAAGGTCTCAGTCACTGCAATTGAACTCCAGATGCTTGCGCCACCTAGTGGTTATGTGTGACCTTGCATTTGCCTCACCTGTGTGCATCTGGCTTATGTGGGATCTGGAGAGTTGAATATGGGTCTTTAGGCTTCACAGGCAAGCGCTTTAACTGCTAAGCCATCTCTCTAGCCATTACTTGGGTTTCTAGAAATAAGATCAACACATACTGCTTGTTATTTTACCATAGACTATTCTTGAAATTTTGTCTCCGAATGGCAAGGAAGTGAAACTTACTAATTTGTCATTATCCAAGAGAATAGAACAGGTTTACTAACTTCAACAAAAAGGTGTAATTTATGTGACTGACTAAACCCACCTTGCAATGAATTTATGAAGAGATAGCAAAATTCAAATATAAATCTGTTCTCACTGTCTTTCATAGTATCTTGCTTCAACAATTAACTTATAACACTTGTAAAAATCCCATTTGGAGTGGGGGGATTATTCCTTTTAGAGGTTTGTCTGAACATTACTAATTGGGTGTAAATAGGTCCTGTTATCCAACTTTGTTTCTCCCTCTGTTCTATTTCTATTATTAAAATGAGTTTCATGGGTAAAAAACATATTTATAAAGGTAAGAACTATGATGAAAATGGTACGCTTCCACCTGTTATTGCATGAGGTTAAGTTTTTGAATTAATAACCCACCAGTGGTTTTGATAACAAGGGCAAAGAGACATTATATGAATGAACTAAGTCTACCCAGAAAGCTTTTTCTCAGATATCTTTACTCTGTACTTTCTCTGCCCTCATTCTGGAACCTTGCTCCATGTAGATTTCAAATCTATAAACTGTCAGTCAACAGCAATTTATTGAGCATCTATTAAGACCAGGCATTTTCCCAGGTGTTGGACACTGTTGCTGGAATGCAAACTAAATCTGGAATATGCATTACTCAAATCACAGCTAGTAAGACTACTCCCAGTAAGTGGCATATCCTTTATTACGGCTTCTGGTCGAAGCAGACAAGGGCTGGAAGAGGGAAGATGAGAAAGAACAGTGAATATGTTACTGATTTCTTACTTTGTATTAGGAAATATATCTTGTTATGTTTTATATCATTTATAGCTCACATTACAAAATCATTACAAAACCTGAGGCTCAGCAAAGTTAAATAGTCCATCCAACGTTAGCTAGCATGTGGTAGAATAGCATTGTTGCCAAGACCACACTCTTCCTCTCCTCTACTACTTTCTTTTCAATTAATATATACAGAGAAGCTATTTTAAAAATTGAAAAAATATCCAAATGAAAAGTCTTAAGATCCATCTTTTGTTTCTTCCACTCATATACCACTCAAAAGGAAGGTATTTGAAAATATTTACTGATTTGTATTCCTCAATTATGTAAGAATTCAATTAAAATTTGGATTAACCTCTGAAGACATTCACTCCAGACTTATCAACACATCAAGGGACTGGCCTTCTGGAAGCACCATGATGCTTTTGAAGCCAGAGAGAGGCAGGAATACAGGGACTCTGTTCACAACTCCCTTCCACTGTCTCCATAAGGAATCCAAGGTGCATTTGTGACTGAACCATGCAAATTCATTTGGCATCACCTACCATAAATCCTGCTCTCAGAAGAGAAACAAGGGTATTTTTAAAAGTAATCTTCGCTGGGCGTGGTGGCGCACGCCTTTAATCCCAGCACTCGGGAGGCAGAGGTAAGAGGATCACTGTGAGTTCAAGGCCACCCTGAGACTACAGAGTTAACTCCAGGTCAGCCTGGACCAGAGTGAGACCCTACCTCGAAAAAAAAAAAAAAAGTAATCTTTATTTTTCTGTGGTGTAATTTTTCACTAAATCAATGATTGACTTCTTGTCTGCTTCTGATGAAAAAATATTTCAATTAAAGCTGTAAATATATTTTTATAACCACCATTTAATTTTAAAACATCTGGGGCTGGAGAGATGGCTTAGTGGTTAAGCGCTTGCCTGTGAAGTCTAAGGACCCTGGTTCGAGGCTCGGTTCCCCAGGTCCCACGTTAGCCAGATGCACAAGGGGGCACACGCGTCTGGAGTTCGTTTGCAGAGGCTGGAAGCCCTGGCACGCCCATTCTCTCTCTCCCTCTATCTGTCTTTCTCTCTAGGTCTGTCTCTCTCAAATAAATAAATTAATTAAAAAAAAAAAACCATCTGCTCTTTGGGTGACATGTTAAGAAATACTACTGGTAAGATGAGATGGCACCTTTTCAACATAAATTTAAAACATCTTGTTATATACCACTTTGCTTGACATTCAATTGTCTATGGAGAGGCAAGTAGTCATTTACACATGGGAATATAGGGGTCAGGCTCAGAGCTGAGACAGCTCTTATGCCATGTGAGCAGTAAGCACTCTGCAATCAAATTTTCAGGGCTTAGGCTGGAGAGATGGCTTAGAGGTTAGGCGTTTGCCTGTGAAGCCTAAGGACCCCAGTTCAAGGCTTGATTCCCCAGGACCCATGTTAGCCAGATGCACAAGGGGACGCACACGTCTGGAGTTCATTTGCAGTGGCTGGAAGCCCTGGCGCGCCCATTCTCTCTCTCTCTCCTCCTCCTTCTCTTCTCTCTGTCACTCTCAAATAATAATAAAAATAATAATAAAAATTAAAAAAAAATTTCAGGGCTTTCATTCTTTGGTTACAGTAATTACTGTGCTATGCTTCCTTCAACAAGTTACCTGGCCTCCTGGCTTTTTAATATTATAATCCATAAATGGTACTAATATTAGTGCTGTGTGAAGAACAAAAGAGTTCATCTTAAGAAAGTAATCTAAATAATGCTTGGCACAAATTAAGTGTTCCTCTTATTAAGGACATGTTCGAGAACAGAAACCAAGAAAGTTTTTGCTTCAAAGTACTCCTATACATGTAGATGTCTGAGAATCATTGTCCATTTGTGTGTGATTAAAGATAATTATATAGACAATTCATGTCAAAGGTAATTAGATCCTCACATCAAACCCCATAATCTACTCTATATGAGACAATTTAACAGCTTAGGAGTAGGCAATTACTTCATGCACGTTTTATTAAACAGATTTTTGAAATATATGTGTTCTTATGGAAGCTGAAGATAGAGTGAGATAGAGCTTAAATAGTATAATTGATGTTTTCAAAAGAGGCAAATAGTGGAATAGCTGTACAGATCCTCTATTATGCCATGTTATTAAAGTACCATCCAGCAAAGTGAGTATTATGAGATATTCTTTCACTACATCTGACCCACCATATAGCCATCTCAGGCAGAATTCTGCTCTTCATGGGAGCACTTATTGCACAGTTAGGGCAGGAAAGTCAAAGCCAGGGAGATAATGTCCACAGCTGTGGTTATAGGAAAGACAGTTCTCCTGTAGAATGCATGGGACAGTTGTTGTTTTAGTGATGGCTAACCCAGGCTTTTTTGATTTAAAACCCAGCTTCTCAGTTAGTATCAGTGGACTTTGGGCAAGGTATTCAGCCTTGTCCTTTACTTTCATCATTTGAAAAGTGAACACAATTATAATGCTCACCTTACTGGTTTAAATGAGACCATCTATAGGAAATGTTTAACAACGTGCTGATGTGGTAACCCTGAATAGAAATAACTAACAATTTCTGCAAGGCTCTATTTTTGGCAATGTCATCATCTTCTATCAGGGATTGGTGACATATGCCTTTACATTCATTATCAGTTCAGGGTACACCTCTTCCAGGTTCAGCCCAGCAAATCAATACTTAGGTCACTGCAAAGAGAAATAAGACAATAAATGGAATAATCATATTTAGAAAGATATTTGGCACCAGATATTATGATCAGGAGGGACAAAATACAGGTTTCAGAAAGAGAATTTAAGATGCTACAACACTTTAAGTTAGATACAGTGAGAAATCAGGTGAACATAAAGGATCTGTGTGTATGGAGCTGAAATGGACTGAGTAGCAATAGGACAAAAGATAAGGGGTGGAGTGGGGAGGGGAAAGAGTATTAAGCCTGGAGAAGATGGTCTCAAGGGTAATTCCAAAGATGTTCAGAACAGTTAGGGATTGTAATGGAATGACAATGTAATACTTGAAGCAGAACTTTGAAGAGACAGCTTTGAAGAAGGCAGGAGAACACTTACAGGATTTTATCTTCCAGAGCATGCCAAGTATACCTGGTCACAGCAAATTCCAACAAGTTATGCAAACCTTTATGAAAACAAGCTCATGATATACAACATAACATCCATAAAACCTGCATAATCCACCATACCACCATTTTGTTTGTAATAAATTATTTAAAATTCACTGAGTTAGTCAGTGAAAGTATAAGGAAATGAGTACAAATACCTACTTTGGGGACTGTTTATATTAGGAAAGCTATCTGCATTATCTAGGTACCTGTAGAGATTGGATAGATGATTATATAGACTATCTATGTCATAGAATTCATTAGCAACAATATGAATTATACATCTTAACAACTCCAACAGCTGGTAAGTTTACTGTCCGTGACACTCACTGATATTTCCTTTGGCCATTACAATTAATGGCATTAAGTATTGTTATTGCTTGAGGAGAAAAAAATTGATGAATGGAATATTAAGGTTTCCAAGGCTCCCTGGCTAATAAGTTTCAGATGTCTTGCCCATGCACTGGCACTAAGGTGCTAAGATTCAAGGTAAGCTGTAACACAGTCCAAGCCTGTTTCCTTAAGTTGAGAAAGTGGAACATAGTTTGGATGGTCTTGACACCAAAGCCTGGAATCTAAATACTGGGCATTTATGTGATTTGAGAAAGCAAGAAAATTATGGAAAGACTTAGGCCTCAACAATAAATATGTATACCTGAAAAATAAGTTAAAAAAAGGATGAATAAGAAAGGAAAATCTGTGTTTTACATTTAAATTTTTAAAAATACTTTTGAAATTTGGTTTAATGAAGAAAGGGTAATTTTTAAAAGATACCAAGATTTAGAAAAATATTTTATACTATATTTCTCATACCTATGTCTTCCACCTGTTTTTTGAACTGTCATCACATTTTGTTTTGTGTGGCACCAGTGATGGAATCCAAGGTCTCTGGAATGCTAGGTGAGTGCTAAATCACCAAGCTATCTTCAGCCTAGTCTTTGCATTTGCACTTTTCAAATAGAAGAATACTCATCTAATATCTTATATTTAAGAAAAATCCGACATATTCTTATTCCCTTGTGAACTGAGTCTAAAATGTGACATTAAACAATATAAAGTGTGAGTTAGATCCCCACATATAGTTTTGCCATCACTATTATTAAAATCACTTAGATTTTATTATCACTTTTAATGAACTTACTGGCAATAATTTATGACAGAATCTCATTGTTTATTTAATATTTTGAAAATATGTTTAACAAAAACATCTTAAATATGTAATTTTATGGGAAAAACTAAAACCTTTGTGTGATATTAAAAGTCAGAATTTATGGTTTGGACCCAAGCTGTGCCTCTTAAGACCTTAGGGAAATAACTCATCTTTCCCAAACACTCATCCATGATTTCCTCATTTGTGCATCTGGAATATAAAAATTCCTTTTCTCCAATTAGATTGAGAAGCTTAAATACATGTCAGGCATTTATAAAAGCACACTAGCTAAATGGAGATATTAGCTGTGATCATTACATCTAAAACTAAGATGTGTGGCAATTCTATTTCTAAGATTAATTATTAAATTTCCACAGCGCCCCCTACATGCCAAGCTAGCCTTAATCTTAGATGGAAAAGTGACATAAACCAGTTCTGCACTCAAAGCAACTTGCCCTACATTTAGACAGGAAATTTACTGTGGTGTATGGTCTTATAATGTAATGGAATAAAATTCAAAGGTTATGCAAATGTTAAATGTTTCCAAAAAGTCTGCTCTTTAGAAAGAAATAAAAAAATCAGTTTTCATTCTTTTAACATAAACTAACCTCTTTGAATTACAAGACAATCTTTGAGATTTGAATTTCTCATTCTTTGATTCCTTTCAGATGATGTTCTTATGATTTTTGAGGAAGTTGATTTAATTTCATGTAAAACTTTCACTAAACTGAAACAGCTGCTCAGCTTACAGATTGAAGAGACAGCTCTGTGTGTGATTCTGTGATGTGAGGCAGGGTAAGGGAATGAGAGATATGGGAGCTATGACTTCACAAGCAGCATAACAACCAGGGAAGTGTAACAGGCTTTATCCTTTAGGATGAGGACGGTAGAATTGAGTTCATCTGAGTACCTCTCAAACAGAAGATAGAATTAGGAAAATACAGTCTGGAGTAAGTGTAAATATAACAAGAAAATGAAAATTAAAGAGGAATTTAAGGGGGAAGTGAGAATGGAGGTGGAATTTTTTATATCACTGAGGTAAAAGCAAACCAGCCTTAAAGAGGTATTTCATGGACAGATGACATGGACAGATTGCCAACATACATTCCTTTCCTCATTTGACTTCTATTTATTCTAATTAGATGAAGAAGTACAGAGGTAAGTATTTAGCTAATCATCAATCTTTAACCAAGGATTTGATTTCTAGTGCATTTCCAGGTAATATAGACAAAGAAAAATATTTATCTAGGTAATATGGGTGGTGAAAAGCTGTGGGGACATAAGATGATGTCAAAATCCTCAATATCATACTAATAAATGGGCTTGGAGAAAAATCCATCATGGAAAACGATTGTTTTTACTATGCTTTCCATAGTGTAGGGGTATTATTTAAGAATCAATTGGCCTTGCTTCAAAACCAGTATGATTGATATTTACTCGGCAGACAGATTTTTCCTCTTGACATCTCATCAGCAACCATAGTTATGCCAAATAGCTTCTTATCCCTGGCCTTTTTATGAGGTGCCAGTAGAAGATTTTCTCAGAAGCCTTGGATACTAGTATGAGATAATGGAACTAAAATATGTATGAAGTAGAAACTTTTCAGCGGTAATTTAACATCCCATTTATGTTTGGACTCATCGCTGGTTTTGTTTCTGTGTGATTATTTAGATGACATCTTTCAAAAGGTTTAAGGCATAAAACAAGTAAGCTCTTATCACATGCTAGGTACACTAGCTTTGCTTGGTATTTTCTCAAAGACGTCAGTATATTCTCTTAACACAGTATTTTTCACAATTAATTTTCCCATTTTAATTAATCATTTTCTATTAAAATTCAACTTCAAGCTGGGTGTGGTGGCTCACGCCTTTAATCCCAGCACTTGGGAGGCAGAGGTAGGAGGATCTCTGTGAGTTCGAGGTCACCCTGAGACTCCATAGTGAATTCCAGGTCAGCCTGGGCTAGAGTGAAACCTTACCTCGAAAAACCATTAAAAAAAAAAAAAATTCAACTTCAGTTTTTATATGGAACTTGAGTTCTTGATATTTATGCAAAATAGGCACAGTTTTTAACCATTTCTTAACTAGTGATAATATTAGTATTAGTAATGATATTAATATTACACATAACATGTAGTAGAACTTTATATTTCAAAAAATGTTTTATTTATCTACCTTGATCCTTACAGCTCTGTGAGATTAACAGAACTCAGAGAGACTACCCTTAATAAAAAACATACTCTGTATATGTATTTTGGTGTTTATAGATCATCTTTGATATTAAAATTTGACTAATTAACCCACTATTATCGACAGGTTCTAATAGTTAAACAGTATATTATAGGCAGATCCAACAATGATTGATATCATGGTTAGTTGAACGCGTTGGGTTAGAATTTTAGAACATGGCACCTACTCTTATGGACTGAATCCCAATTGGACCCACAACTTCATGGTATCAATGCTTGGTCCCCAGCTGTTGGTGGTATTTTAATGGCTGAGCAACTTTTATGAGGTAGATCCTGGTTGGTGGAAAATAGGGACATTGAAGTTTATTCTTGTTCTGGCGCTGGTATAAATTGCTTCCTCTCCACAGCCATGTGAATGGGCATGTGCAAGTTCCTACGCAATGCAAAAAAACTCCTTCTGTTTTGATTTCCCCACCATAATGAATTAAGGCTTCTGAAACCACAAGCCAATATAAAGGCTTCCTCCATTAACAAGTGTTTGGTCAACAGTATGCCAAAATAACAAATACTCCAATTTCTTCACAACGGCCCCAAAACATGAAAAACTGTCTTCATTGAGACATCACCATTTACTTTAGACTAGCACATCTCAAAGTAGAAGTGATTTTGGGAAAAAGCTTTCCAATCCTCCTTGTTGCTGGCACTCTACGGAGGACAATGGGGTTCTCTTACTATCCAAAAATACATATTTCAGGTCTACGCAAAGGGTGCAAGAGTCGATGGTTAATGAATCAATAATTGCAAGCTGTTGCCTTCATTGTTACTATTTTAGACTTGGCCAATTCTGGTTGTCAACATTTTTTAAGCTCATTGGAAGAATGTAGCATAATACCATGAGAGCAAGAATTCATTTAACCTATGGCATATCTGCCACATGCCAGTAATTTGTTGTTTATCCATTTAAATTATTGCATTTACTACTCATGTTAATGATCATAAAAGCATTACTACTAAAGTTTATAGATGAAGAAACTGAGCATGAATTCTGTCCAATTTATAATTTAGCTTAGAGATACATAACACAAGAACAGCCGGTCAAATCTGGATAAATTTTAGGGTAAGATCAATAGCTTATCAAAAGAATTTCTAGCATGTATTTAGTCATAATTAATTATATTATAACTATATAACATTTAGAAACAATTCATAGAATATATTCTTCTGCACATTTCTTCCTTTACCCTGTGTATCTCTTACAGCCATGGATCTTGTGGCCTACATTGTAGAGGGTGAGGATGGACAAAACTGAGACCAAAGAAGTCCATTTCTCAGCCTTGAATTTCAAAATGCATGTTTGAAGTCCTTATCTGCACAATAGTTGAAAAGCCAAACACTTGCTGAGAGGGAGGTTTTTCATATGGTTTTAAAGGGGAATCATCAAATATCAAGTTAGGAGAAATGGACATAGATTTTGACTATTACCAGAGAGGGCAGAAGTCCTTGGTCTTTCCTTTTAAAGGAAGGAAGTTTGATACCATGTGGGAAGAGGGAATGATTCAAATAACAGGCCCATTTTAGGATTAAAGGTGCAGCATGAGTATACCAACCTCCAAATAGCACAAAATAGCACCCCTCATCAGAGTTCTCTGCTTCTTTTCTGAAAACATAATCTTAGAGGTCTGTGAGGCCCTTAAAATACCCAGGATCCGTGGCAGTGTCCATGTCCATAGACTAAGTGTGGTCTCTACAGACATGGGCCCGGGAAAATTGGCTCCAATGGACTTTTCATTCCCTGGTGAGGTGTGAATGCTTCCAAGCCCAAGTTCCTCAGGTGAACACTAGGGACTGAAAGGAGCTGAAAACATGGGGAGTCGGTAACAGAAAAACGTAAATTTCTGGTCAGTGAGTGATTAGTAGTCCTGGGGGATGCATAGAAATTTTAGTGAAGGCAGTTTAGGTGAGGAATATGGTTGGACACTTGAGTGTAGATAAGGAGATAGTATGCTGTGACTAAAGACCCCCTTTCTCTCACACACTCACACACACACACACACACACACACACACACACACACACACACACACACAGAGAGAGAGAGAGAGAGGGGGGGGGAAGCAATAGCAACAACAGCATGGAGAAGGAAGAGAAAGGAATTTACTATTTTAGACAAATAAGAAACTTGATAAATATGTCAAGAAAAAAGGTGCACAAAAAGTCTGTAAGTTTAGTATTTTAAAAGCTGTATGACACATCTGAACTTGTAACCATGGCTATTAGTTTAAGCATAATAAAATATTAAGTTAAAATTTCGTCCCTGCTTGACAGCTAAAACCAAACACAGGTATCTCTATTCCAAAACTCATGCTTTGTTCACTATTCTGCATTGGCCTTTATTATATATAATGCTTATTCAACTTAGAGAGCATTTTTTTTTTCATGTGCATCTAACAACAGAAAGAGGCAATCTATAATGTAGGTATGCTCACAGTACACCTGAGAAAGTGAAGGGTATATGCAAGGTGGCTGCTCAGCTCATATCAGGCTCATTTATACTTTTGTTGTTCAACTGTTTTCAAATATTTATTAACAGGTACCATGTGCCAAGATGGACATACAACAATGAAAACAATTCCATTTCTGATAATATAATGCTCATCTCAATGAAAAGGATACATAAATGAAGAATTAACCTATAATATAATCAGTCTTACAGTGGGGCTTTGTAACAATTACTCTGGAACAAATGTAAAACCACTGACTTTCCTTGGGAGAGATGGGGGCAAAGGTAGAGCAAGGTTTTCTGGAAGCTGACATTTTAGATATAAAAATTAGCAGGAATTTATTAGCATTTTTGGCAGATAAAACAGCTTGGGCAAGACAGCCTACATTTTCTGACACTAATAACTCTGTAAGTTGGGGAAACAGGTCCCAACATTGAATGCATATGAGAATTAGTGGAAAAATTACTGTGTGCACATTTACTCAATGTCAAACTCTGGGGTTGGTGATAGTTAAATGACAACTGTCCCAGATAGCCCTGCCTTCACCAATCCTCAAGGCTGGACAGCCCCTCCACCCTCCACCTAGAAGTAGGGACAAGAAAAAGTCATCATGGAAACATTGGAAAAGTTGAACTTGAAAACTAAGATTTAATCATAAATTTCTGAGAAAAAAGAAATGCTACAAAAGAAGGAACGGAGTAGGAGAACTTAAGCTTACTGAATAAGTGATATAAACTCTGCACAAAGAGGCATTTTAAGGACATTTTCTATGTATAAAAAAACATGGTATCATTTCATGCCATGTATGGAGTGACTACAGCTGATTGAATTCTCTTTTCATGTATAGAATTCAGAAAACAGAAATGCCAAAGTTTAGCAGGTTTATGTACTTATTTATTTATTTTTTTATTTTTTTAGGTAACACAGTGGACAACATTAGAGAAATAAAGAACAAACATTACAGTCTTAAATAATTCTGAAAATGGCTAGAACAAACTAGATAAAATGCCACTTTTCCGTGAATAACTCAATTAAAATACCTATATTAACAATTAAACTGAAAGATGCATTTTTTAAAATTACAATAATAATAATTAAAAAGTCACATGGGTTACTGTAAAGAGTTTAAGTTAGTGGTATGCATGATCTCATTAAGCTTTTCCCTGGACACACTTTTGCAACAGGGTTCTGTTATATGGTTACAGCTATGAAAGCCAGGCAGAGACAAACCTGTCCATCATGTCACAGCTGGAGAGAGGCAGCTAGAGTCCATCTCAGTAAGTGCTGGAGCTGATGTCCTCCCTCCTCACCACAAATTCTACACTGTCTCTCTCTACAATTTTTCTTCATAATCAACAGAACACATTTCACTGTGGTCTCAGGCAATTTTCTGGTACTTTTGGAAGATGCAGCAATACAATAAAACAAAAAGAATGGTAGTGACAATTTATTATTCTTCCATGCACAGTATCAGGGCTTTACTTGGAGCTTTGTACATATTATCCCATGTCATCCTGAAAACTCAAAGCCAGCCTGAGGGAGCTAATGACTGTGAATGCAGTGACTCCTCTTCTGCAGAGGTGAAGTGAGGGAGCTTTGACTTGAACACTTCTAGCCCATAGGTGTCAGGAGAACAGAGAAAGGCGAACTGTATTGGTGACATCCTGGCCACTGTCCTATCTTGTCTTTGAAGGGATAGATGCATAGCTTTCTCAGAGATTTCATCTCAGTTTAAATTGAATTGGGTGTGGTGTATAGAAGGCTTGGAGGATAGTTTGAGAAAGCTGCAAGTAGAATTCAAAGGCTATGAGCATCAACTTAAGAAACTGAGACTGAGAAGAAACAGATTTCTGTTAAAGAAGGCATTCACAATTCAAAATAAAGAAGGAATTCACAAAATTCAACATATGGTCAATTGAAGAAGACTTAAGTCAAAAGATGAATCACAGTGATATTTAAGGTTTTTGTATGAGTAAGGTGGGAACAGGAAAGAAAAATCTTTTAAATAGGCCAATATATTACACTACTGTGGGTTTACATTAATTTTATTTCAGAATTTTGACTAATCCTAATATTCTTGGAAGCAGTAAGATGAAGTATTAGACTGACTCTTAGTACCTCCACTGTATAAAATATAAATTTAAGTCCATGGTTAAGCCTCTATTGCAGATTTACATGAGACTGGAGTCCTTTCATTTTGAGAATCATTTTTGTGAGCAACACTTTTAGTAATTGATATTCCTCTGTGGTATAAGGAAACCAAAGGCATTATCTTGTAAAATGTTTAAGATAAACAATAGAATAGTCAGCTAATTGGAACTCTCAGAAGGCTGTGTTTTCTGGTAATGGTTTGTGCAGTGCTTTCTGAACTCTGGTGGCTGGTGGTGTCATTCTGACAAGGCCAGTGGCCCTCATTTAACTGGCTACAAGTGTTTTATCACATCTTATATTTCTTGTTTACTGGGCTGGTCCACAACTTATTCTTGACATCAGCAGGCCCTTTTGGAGCCTATTCTTTTGTGTTTGTGGTGCAAATAGATACTAGCCTCATAGATTATTTCCTTATGTAACAGAACTGTTTGTGTAATGGGGACTCAATTTATAAACATAAATGCATTATTGTGTGATACATCCATGTTATTTGTTATCTTCATTTTTTTTCTTTTCTTTTTGGCAGTACTAGGGATTGAACCCATGGCCCCACACACACGCTGGGAAAGCACTGTCACTGAGCCACCACTCCTACCCTTTCTTATCTTTTGTTATACTTTGAATTCTTCTAATCTGATCTATATAAATTGTAAACATAGCATTTTAAAAATCTAGAATATTATATAACATGGGATTTTTCTGATGCATTAACACTTTCCTATATTTCTCCATTTTTTCACAATAAAAAGTACATTTTAGTCTATAAGTAGTGATTTTCATATTTCTGCATGACTATCTATAGAAATTCAATGATTAAAGCTCCTGCTTCAAAATATGCCATATGCAATGATATTATAGGATAATCTCTTGACTATCATATTTGCTCATAGAGTTGGTGAGGATTACATAAGGAATAAATATGTATCATGCTTCAATGAGTTCCTGAAGTTTTATCTTTTCTTTTTTAAACCTTTTATATTTTATTTATTTGCAAGCAGAGAGAGATAGTGGAAAGGCAGAGAGAATGGGCACACCAGGTTCACCAGCCATGGCAAATAGACTCCACACACATGTACACTTTGTGCATCTGGCTTCACATGGGTCAGATTATTGGGCTCTGCAGGAAGTGCCTTAAGTACTGAGCAATCTCTCCAGCCCCTCTTTTGTAGTTGCTTATTCAATTTGTGCATAAACTTACAGAAATGGTTTTATAAATGTGGGAGATAGAGCATCATGTGGGTTTGGGTGCTTGTCTGTGGTTCCATACAGTGGCTTGGTCAGCATGGACCATACCGGCAAATGCATGGAATACTGGGTGGCATTCCACTAAATACATGATGCTAAAGAAAATAAGATAGCAGAAACTTCTGCAAGAAGTTATCCCTTGGTTAAAATAGGAAGATAAAACGGGTATTTATCTATTCAACCAGAATTGCAAATGCAAAGGCTTTGAGGTTGTAGGAAACAGGCCTTTTCTGTGAACACCATTCTGTGTGCATAGTTAAGAAGCAAAGTAGGTTTGTGGATAACAGCTGACCTAAAGACCTTGAGTGAAACATGATGAATTTTGGTCTTTCTCTCCAAAGAAATAGCAAATTAATAAACTGTTTCACCTGGAATGGAACAAGGTGATGATAATTGTATATTCAAAGTATCACAAGATAATAATGTGCTTAGTTATATTTTAACTAAATAACTTCAACACTATCATTTCTGTGGGATGGTTTTTATCCTATTAACTTTAGAAATAAATCAATTGCGATGTGAGATGTTAAAATAACTCACTTAAGGTCACCATGCTAGAAAATTATAACAAAAGAAAAACCCTCTGAAATCAATATCTTTATCTTCTTGCAATTCAACTGTACATGCTGCTAATCCATAGGTACTAGGAAATATAATTTTAAGTGATATTTGAAAATTTCATAGTCCATGGTAGCAGCTGGCAAGAAAGCACAAAGAAAGAGAGTTGCATGTCTTCTGAAGTAGAAGACCATGACTATCCTCACACATGTGTGTTTCACACATTTTGAGGAAATCATCATTCTATCTACTTTTGCCTCTGAAGCAGTTTCTTTGGCTGATCAGCTTTCAGCTCAATTTCATGGAAATTTCAATTTCAAGAGGATATACAGGATGAGGGCAGTAAGAGATCCCAAGTTCAGACAGGTCCAAAAACTGAAGCTATCCTAATGAGCCATATGTGAGCAAGGCATTCACCCACTTCTCTGCTCTTTTCATTATTTAGTTGGACACAGAGGATATTTACCAAGAGGCAGAACGAGCAGTCTTGACAATATTCCTGTCTGTGTGCACACTCATAATTGGTGTGGTAAAGCACATCTCTCTCAGGTCTTTTGTGGATAATATCAAAGAAAATTCAAATCTTACACAATGAAACTGTTTGTATTCACAAGACAATTTAAATGACTTTGCTGAACCCTAAATATGCTAGTAATCTAGCTGAAAATAACAAATCATGCCTATATTTATATAATTTCTTCACTTTGGGAAGTACAATGTTTTCCTGCTAAAATATGAAGTGGGAAATTATAAAATAATTATATTTTGGAATGACAACTCTTGAAGATCAGACATGTCAGCACACTTGTTTTTCCCTAGAGGTCTTGGTATTATTCCACAGCCATAAACACACTTGAGAACCACTGTTCCAGAGGTTATTATGTTATCTTTCAGGTTGGGAGTACCACTGATTTCAAAAGGAGACTAAAGAGATAGGAACACAAGTGTCTAATCTATGTGTGCCCAAAGAATTTAATTCACTACAATTACTCCCAAAATTTACCAGTTTCATCCATTAGCAAAGCAAATCAAAATTTCTATTTGTGAAAATTGCTGGGCCCTGAAAGGCCCAGGCATGAGGACTAGTGGAACTTCCTGAGCCTAGCTAAAGTTTGGCGACCTGTTTCTGGCCAGCTAGGACTCAGCAAGACACCTAATGGCTTCTGGCCTACAACTTCCGTGTGGTAATTGTAATTACCATTTCAACAGTTACAGTTTACTATTGGCCCTTACCTCTCCCCCTCTCCCCCATCCTAAAACCCCCGCCTTCACCCCCAACTTGATAGAGGCAACTGCTCAAGCAATAAAGCAAGGTTTTTCTGTGAGTTCCTGCTTCGAAAAGACTCCCGACTCAGTGTGATTTTTCTCCAGTGGCCAGGAGAGGTTTCTGAGTCGTTGTACGCGCATCTTCCTCCTCAACCCCTTGGGAGGAACCAGCAGGCCTGGTCCTTCCATAGCACTACCTGCCCAGGGAGAAGCCCAGCAGAAAATGATTATGAAATGAACAATAATTATAAGCAATAGATCTCAAGATCTCAGAGAATGAAATTTTGAACACTAAAAGGAAAGTAAGGCTTTCTGAATTGGTAGGTTCCTCATAACTCCCAAGCTATATCCATTCTTGAAATCAGAAACATTTCAAAACTCCCCCAGATAAGGTAAGAAGGACAATATTTAGCATATAATCACATAAATAGACTTTAATGCTTAAAAATATGCTTTTTTCTATAAGAACCGAATGCCTGTGATTATAAATTTCAAGACAATTCTATTTTCCAAATGAACTACAACCAAGAAATATAGTAGAACAGAGCAAAGAGGATCCACTGGTTTGGGAAATACATTTCAACTCAAAGAAGAAACCCAAATATGTTTGAAGAGATAAGTACATCAAACTGGTGTGTGTGTGTGTGTGTGTGTGTGTGTGTGTGTGCGCGTGCGTGCGTGTATGACAGGACCTGAATGCTGAATCAATGGACCAGGGAACCTGAGTCTGAGCTACCATCATGCAGTTCACTTGGAGGCAACTATGTTAAGATATAATTCACAGTACAGATGTGGAACCCACTACCTGAGAAGTGGGTACAGCTTTAGAGAGAGCCCAAGAAGCTGACAGTACCACTGAGTCTTTATTATCCTGTGGACCATTCCTTGTTGAGCTTATTAGGGTATAGAACACAATAGGTATGAGCTAAAGCTATTCTCATCTCTAGAAATCAATATACTAAAGAACCAGGAGAAAACTGTTCTTTCATAATTGTAAAGTAGAACAGAAAAGGATGGAATGAATTAACATTCATAAGGAATGGGTATGTATTCATGCTTTCATTTTATGACAAAAAATAATTAAAAGGAAACCAAAATGACAATATAAAATGAATCAATCTATTACATACTCAATTTTCATTTAAAATTTGTGAACAATTTTTCTTAAAAAGAAGCTTTATTGTCCCCATAAAATTATTCATTTTTAGTAATTTATAGCCATGTTAATTTTTTATTAATTGATTGATTAATTCCCTTTATTTATGTCAGCTCATTACTCAATTTTCTTCTCATCAACATTAACATTCTAGTCGAGCTTGAATAAATGAACTTCTGCAGGACTCCAGTCTATAGATGGTATCTCTATATATCTTGTTTCTCAGACCAGAAAGTTTGGGATGAACTTGATTTCAGACCTTTCATCACTAACCCTCTTGCATTGTTAATTCACTAGTGGCTTCAGCAGTTTCTACCAAGGTTATTTCAATCCCATTTCTATCCATTTCCATTACCACAATCTCAGCTCAATATTTTATTACAAAATATACCAACAGCATAAAATAAGAAGATATAATATTTTTTGTACCTTTGGCTTATTTACAAGCACAGTAGCATTGTATTAGAATAGTATAATAGCTTTTAGATGTGTGAAATGCCAATATTAGAGGCATAATCATAAAATATTTCTGTAGTCAAGACTTCCTAAACAGAACATTAGGGTTCTATGTTCAGTAAAATTTATCTTTGTGTCTTTAATTGAAAGGAAGGAAAGGCAACATTATTTTCCAGTTACAAACCACCTCCAAATCTCAGCATAGTAACACTTCATTTTATGTTCCAACTACATGTTTAATAGATGTGTGCAAGCACTTGAGTTTAAGGGCTCAGGCTGATCCAGGCTCCATCATGACACCTGTGCCTACCATTGCTATATCTGGAAAGAACAGATGCTCCTCTGAGTCAGCAGTGCTTTACAGAAGATACTCCTCACTTTTGCTCCTCATGAATTGGCCAAAGAAGTCACATGGTTACACCTATATTTAAGGACAGGCGGAGAAGTACAGTTCTGTGCTGTTCTCAGGAAGGAAGAAAACAGCTGAGGGGTGCTGCCATCATGGCTGCAAAAGTCACTGAAGCACCATGGAGCTGCATATATAAATCTGTCTGCTTAGTCAATTGTTCACACAACATACAAATTGTTCTGTACTAGCTATGAGCTAATATCCTAGGGACAAACAAACTAAGGAACTCTTTGTATATGGGGTGGTTTTGTAGGCAACCATTTAAACCAACCAGTATTATTTATCTAATAATACTAGGTATGCATGGATCATATACTGAAGCATCTTGAAAAGAAAACAATGGATTCTGGTCTTTGGATGATCATACGCAATCATACAATGGAAAGGCATTATCATTTTACAAAAGAGATGGGGAGTAAATGTAGTCTGGGAATTCTGCCCTTTCATCAAGCTGAAATATATTCAATATGTTTTTCATTCAACTAGTTATTCTCAAAAGAGTTTTCCAATTAGCAGTGATCATTACTCAGCTTGAAGATAAGTCCACAGTTGGCTTACATCTAGACAGAGAGTGTGTGAAACCCTATAGGTCACATACTATGTTTTTTGTTGTTTTTTTTTTCTTTTAAACAAAAGCACTTTGAACATGCATTATATTATTTGCTGTAATATTGGCTCATGGGGGATATAACTTTTAGATTCCCAATAGAATGTCAGACTGCCTACAGTAAAAATATGCAATTTTATTAACAACTTAGCAATACTACTACTGACATGAAATAGTTAAGCATAAAAGTAGGTATCCATATTCACAGAAACCAAGCACAGCTTTGTTTTGTCTGCATTTCCCTTTATATATCACACATGATAATACAAAGATATTCTATCAGAAAAGGGGGAAAAGTTAAGAATATAGTCCTTTCTGCAAGCTGTGAATAACTATACAGACAAAGAAAAGGTGAGGTTTGGAAGCATTTTGACCACATTTGGAAGTAAAAAGAGTATGATCTGTGTTCCTACAACTTCAGAAGTGCCAAGAACTTTGGTTTAAATGTCCTCAACAAAACATGTGTTGAAAGTTAAACCCCATTTATGTACTAAGAGATGGAACAAGCAGTGCCTTTAAGATGTGATTAAGGAAGAAGTGTAGGACAAGGGTAGTGCTTTCCTAGAATGATTGAGGCCCTGGTGATTAGATCATGTGGTCTGAGCCTACTTATTGATAAATGGATTGACATCAAGTGAGTGGATATGCTTTGAAAACCGGCATGGCTCTGTATCTGAACCCAGAGTCCCCCCACACCATGCCCCATATCTTCTCAGAATTCTGTGGATTCCTGGCCAGCCAGAAGGGCAACAGTATTTGGGGCTTGTGGACACTGTGAGCCTCCAGTCTCCAGCCTCCAGAACCATGAACTAAATGAATCTTACTCTCTGTAGAATATCCATACTCAAAATCAATTACAGCAGTAGAAAAAGGACTAAGACACTTGGAAGATTACAATACACCATATCTTTTTACACTAATTAATAAACAATAGGGAAGACTTGCAAGTATTACAGAGTACCAATACTCTTCATTTGGTTTGGTGAGTGTATTTAGGGCAGTTTAACTGACAAATTGACGTACATGTATTTAGTAAAGCTCTCTCTCTCTCGCTGTGTGTGTGTGTGTGTGTGTGTACACACTTCCTCTAACCTTCTTCACTCACTAGCACATTTACTACATGCTGGAGTTTCCTAAGTGGGTACTTTATCCCAACATAGAATGTGACTTTCTTTTTGCCTGTGTTTTATGTAATGTGTTGTATAGTGTGTATGGTATGGCATATGCATGTGTATATTCCCTAGGAGCACCCCATGCACTTGCCTATGGCTTGAAGGGAGGCAGTCACTTGTGGTGGCTGGACCAGAATATCTGGTCTACTCCATTACTCTTTTGCCTGGGGCTTGCTGTTTGTCACAATCCTGGATGATTCCATTCTCCCCTTTGAGGAACTGAGGTTACAGGTGTGCATAGCTACACTTAGCTGTTTATATGGGTTCTGGACATTCAAATTTGGTCCCCCTCGGGCCCTCATGCTTGCACAGGAAGTGCATTTAACCTACTGAGCTATCTCTCAAGCCTATAATTTTTTAAATTTGTATTTGAGCGGGGTATATGTGGCTAGTCCTGAACTCATTATGTAATGCAGGCCTAAAGCTCTTCCTGTCTTAGCTTCCTATGCATGAAACAGTAGGGTGGGAACCACTACACCTAGCCATATATTAAGTTAATAAGATTTTATTTATTTAATTTATTTATTTAATCATATTTATGTGTAAAATAAACATGACTTCAGTTTTGGAAGTTTCTTCATGGACTGAGGTAGGAAATTATACCTCCTTAGCACACACACCTTTGATTTATATCCACCTTGGTGTCTATTGTACATGAGCTCCCTTAGCATGCATTTGTCTTCAGGGTGTCAAATTTATCTGTTTGGATAGAGCAAAACAACGTAAAGCACACTTCAAAATGCTGCATCTTCAAACATCACAGTAAATAAAGCTAGCCCTGAAAGAAAGAACATTCATTATAATGGGGGTAGTTCTTAGAAACTTGGGCCTGTTGAGGCTGGAATCTTGTCTTTCTGTCTTAGAACATCCCAGTTTCGTCATGTAAAATGGTGTGTGGAACTGCACTCACAAATGCAGAGAGCTCTGTTCCATTCTGTCACACCCACACAAGCTCTAAAACCACACAGAAGACCAGCCCAGGTAAGCAGCATTCTATGGATTGAAGACAGCCTCGGTGCCAATATGCAGTGCACTAATTTGGGCATTGTGGAGTCTCTTCAACTTTAAATATTATTGGAGCTAAGAAGTTTTAATTTGCTTTTTACAATGGTTTTTAGATGGGATTGCATAGGAATATCTCCTTTAATCAACACTTGCTTAAAATGATTCTGAATTTTACTGTTTTGATAAAAGCCTCTGAAAAGATATAATGCAAATATATATTTTCAGAGGCTTATATCAAAATTTCTCCTAAAATTGTTAACATATTTGATCAGTGGATTAAAGGGTATCGTTCCTAAGTTTTCCAATAACCAAAGCTTCTAGAAAATATTAATATTAATGTTAGTATTCATAAAATAATAAATTAGGAACACATTTGTCTAATGACGGTAACAAAGATGTAACAGATGTTTAATGTATTTAGAAGAGGGAGTTTGTCACTTCAATAGATCCTTCATATGTAACTTCTAAGTGACCATGACAGGCTGTTATCTATAGGAAGAAAATTTAGATATGCAGGGGTGGAGAAAATTAATAAACAAACTGAACAAGGGCAACAGAAATTCAGATAAATAGGCTTCTCAGTTTTACAAATCACATTTTGTCTTACTAGAATGTTTTCCTAATCAATATTTAAGACTATATTTTATGGAAAGCTGTAACTTCACTTTAAATTATTCAGTTTTGGAAAGAAAATTCACTGATTAGCCTTTAATTAAATAGCAAATTGAGGAAAAGAGAATTCACTTATGTAAATTAGATTGAACATTTCTCAACCACCTAATATTCATTAAGCTAGAATTATCATGAAAAGATTAATAATTTAAGAGAACATTTAAACTTTTATTAAGAAAGGATATGGTATCCAAAGTTAGAATTGCAAAATATTAGCAAAAATTAATTCTATATTTCTTAACAAAGCCATCCTTTTAAAAATAGCAAAGTTAATGGATGTTAAATTTATAACATTACAGGCTTTTGAAACAGTTAAGTCAAAGATAAAAGATAAGGCAATTGTCCAAAAAATGTAAGCCAAATAAAATCTTAAGGGAAAATGCAGGCCAAAAATTAAATGAAAAAGAAATGTGCTTTGGACAGCATCACTTTATTTTAATCATACCTATTGGAGATGTCTCTCTTACTCTTCTCCCTTCCCAAAACTACCCCCATAAAAATTATTCTACCAGAGTGTGGTGTTATGGATAAATGTTGGAAAGAAGATACCTGGTTTCATTGTTGTTTCTTCCACTAACATCTCTGCAACTTTGGGCAAGAAAGTACCCTGAACTGGACCTGAGCTCTCTTATAAAAAAGACCTTCTCAAGTCCTTTCTAGCTCCGAAGCATTACAAAGTCATCAAAGGATAGGGTTGTATCTATGTATGAACACTGTGGGATTAAGCAATCAGTCTGTGTGTATGCATATGCCACATATCCAATATGCAACACATAGAGGTACTCTAAGGACATTGCTAATGTTTAATAGTCACCCAGAGTTTAACTAGGACTTAATTATTATTACTTTCATAGTTGTCTAAAGAAATTAATCACATTTGAATTAGAGAAGACAACTTGTAATGTACTGAATTAAGCTATCTCTGAATAACACTGGACAGTAAGTTCTAAATATGATTAAAAATTCTGAAAATACACCATTCATGATACACTTCCATTCTCTATGACCCTATAAGGTGTCTTGGATGGTCAATACAGAACACTTGAGCAGTCACTACTCACGAAATCTAATTATCTGACTTTTACTTAAACATACACCATCTATATTATATATAATCTCATTATATTAATTATGATTATTATATTATATATTACATATAATGTTATTTATCATTAATTAATTAATTATATAGACACCATCTATACAACATCAATCCTTTAAATTCACCTGGTACATTTTAGCTTTATGTTCACTAACCATTTTAATACAAGTGTGTTCATAACAATTAGATAGGATCTCAATAAAGCTCATTTTTTCTTATCCTCCCATTATTGCAGAGCTTGATAATGCAGCCATCCTACTGTATATCATTCTGCCACTATAAAAGTTATTTTTCTTTCTTTTTTTTTTTTTTCAACATTTCAGCATGGTCTAGGGACTAAAGAGTATTGTTTTATTTATTTATTTATTTTGTTCATTTTTTATTTATTTATTTGAGAGTGACAGACACAGGGAGAAAGATAGAGGGAAAGAGAGAGAATGGGCACGCCAGGGCTTCCAGCCTCTGCAAACGAACTCCAGACGCGTGCGCCCCCTTGTGCATCTGGCTAACGTGGGACCTGGGGAACCGAGCCTCGAACTGGGGTTCTTAGGCTTCACAGGCAAGCGCTTAACTGCTAAGCCATCTCTCCAGCCCCTCTTTCTTTTTATGTAACATAAAATCTCTGTTTTCTCACTAAATTGTTAAATAGCTATAGTCCTGTTTGTACTGCATTTTCTCTGTTATTTCTACTTTATGAGCCATATTATTCTCTTTCTTCCTGTAAAAATCTCATGAAGAAGGGGTAACACTAACAGAATATTTTTTTTCCTAAGGGCAGACACGTCTTTTCTATAATAGAAACATATTTTCTTGCTTTTTCTCATATTACTTTGCCTCTTGAATTCCTTAAAATGTAATTCTATCCTTCCCGTGTAATATCACACACACACACACACACACACACACACACAAACACACACACAATTGTGCAGTTCCTTGTCTAACTTAACAACTTTGTTTTTCTGATACTACCCTCAGAAGTTATTATCCCTAGAATTTGGTGTAGAGTATGGTGTAGAGCAAAGATACCCTGGGAAACTTCTTTAAGAAGCCAATCAATGAATTCTTTATACAATATAAATTTCTACTCCGTTGTTAAAATATTTAAATAGGTTATGTCTATGCTTATATAAGATGTAATACTTCATCCTGGTTAAGTGTCTTAAAATAAAATAATGACATATAGAGATTTTAAGTTTATCAAATCAATGAACAACTCATTGAAAGTGAGTATGCTTAAGGAATCCCCTGAATTACTACATAATGAATTTTTCATGGAGTTTGAGTGGCAAATGATCATTTATTTACCTTATGATTTAAGGAGCATATCTGACACTTCTTGAGAAACTTATTGATTAGCTCTCTCATCATAGTTTCAAAGTAAACAACTCTCAACTCAAAACAAACTTCCCTGAAAGTTCCTTATAGTACTTTAATGGGACAGATTCTAATAGGCTACTAAATTTACCTGTTATGAGTTAATTATGTCAGGAACACAAGCAATAGTATTTTTATTTTTTATTTTTTCTGTTGTTGATTTTTTATTTATTTATTTGAGAGTGACAGACACAGAGAAAGGAAGAGAGAGAGAGAGGGAGGGAGGGAGAAAGAGAGAGAAAGACTGGGTGCGCCAGGGCCTCCAGCCACTGCAAATGAACTCCAGACGTGTGCACCCCCTTGTGCATCTGGATAACGTGGGTCCTGGGGAATCAAGCCTCGAACTGGGGTCCTTAGGCTTCACAGGCAAGCACTTAACTTCTAAGCCATCTCTCCAGCCCGCAATAGTATTTTTAATACATGGTGTGTAATTGCCATGTATATATATATTAAAAACATCATATATATATAGCAATATATATATATAACAATATATATATATTAAAAACAATATATATATATTGTTTTTAATATCTGGATCAAAATTTAAATTTGTCTTTTTATATCAGAAAAATGTTCTGTGATTGATAAGAGTTCTGACTCAATGAGCTTCAATTTATACCTATGAAAAAGAGAGCAGGCTTTGGGGACAAAGCCATAGTAGCTAAATTCTGGTTTAAATGCTGGTCATTAATTTCTATGTGAAAGGCCACTTGCTGCCTTCGAGCCTTGGTTTTTCTAATTTTTAAAATGGTAAGCTAATCCTTCCTACAGGATCCTCTCAAAGTTATATACTGGGCTCAGAGTAGGTGTTTAGTAGCTAGCAAAGCATGCTGATCAGTATTGTTCATTGATTCTTGAGCATATTCTAATTCCAAGATAAGAAATAGATATACCTACTTAAATACTATAATTTTCAAATGCACTATTCCATCACTATATACCACCATACATATATACATAATCACACATTATTAGAGAAAATGACTTATACCAACAAGTTTAAGATCTCTCTGAAATTCCCAAATCACTTGTCATGTGGCACTTTGTCTCTCAATTTCATGTATGCTCCAGTTACACATTAGTTTCTGTTTCTGTTAAAACTTGAAAGGTGCTTCTTCATAGGATTAGTGATTGCACAATTCTAGTGATGCCTAAAGTGTTTTTACTCTTACTTGACTTGGGGTAATTCCTTCCAGACATTTCTATAGACATGAATATTTCTTATCAGTCAAACCTGATTCACAGAAATAGTTTAAAAAATCCATGAAACATGGACTATTGATTTGTAGTCACTATATCCAAACACTGTTGACTTATAGTATACTTTTCAAAGACAAATGCATAGACTCTGAAGAAAGATTAGAGTTTTCTCAGGTTTTATTGGAGGGAGGGATGGATAGCCATAACAGAAAAGATTTTGGTACACTAAAACTTTTCTGGATGAAAATAAGATGGTGAATACGTGTTATATATTTGAAAAATCCATGGAATGCACAACAGAGTGTACAATGAGGTAAATCAACTGTGCACTTTGCTTAATGATGGAACAATGTAAGTTCATTAATGGCAGCAAAAACTCCATACTGGCAAGTTTTAAAGACTTCATAAGAAGCCATCCATGCATCACCTCCCTCCTTTTCTACTCCTCAGGATACAATGCAGTGACTAGGCTTTAGATCCAAATAACTTTTTTACTGTTCAAATTTCACCTTCTAAGATAGAACACAAAACTCTTCCATTGAAGACAAGTGAGGATTCTAGCTTAAACAGATTCTAGGCAAATTTGCTCTCAGAAGATCCTATATTCATGTCCAGTTCACCTTTCCACAGAAAAGGTATTAATGGTCAGAGAGGTTGTGCTCCAAGTCACAGATGTCAGTTAATGTGTCCCCAAATCAGACTGGAAATTCACATGAATGACTAAATCCAACCCCAGAGAGAATGTGGCTGATATTCTACAAAACAGAAGTTGTTACTGAAGAGAATGAAATGCTCTAATGTCTTTTACAACTTTTGTGTATGTATGTTTATTATATTTGAGTTCAAAAATACAATATATTTTCAAAGTAAAGAATTTTTAAAAATCTTATGAAATAATTTTTTGAAGAAGAAAATATAACATATAATAGCATAAAAATAATACATATGACAATTTCTTTGCAGTTGGTTACTAGTTGCATACTCTGATTAGAATGAAGTTCTAATATCATGGAATGTGTGGCCCTTTTTTATACTGAAAATAAAGTTTTAGCATCAATAAGTGTAATTGTAAATGTTAATTAAAGTCCAACATCTCCAACTTTTTAATTGTTCTAAAAAGTGGCATTTTAAATTATAATTTAATGAAGAGCATTTCTATACTACATATTACCATGTATACAATATTGAAATAAGAGAGATGGAAGACACATCCCAGGAGCTAAGCACTCTGCCCCTAATATAGTTGTGGACTTCCAGAAGCAGTAAAAATTCATAATTCCCTTTAATATTTTCACAATTAAAAATTCAAAGTAAATTTTAAAAAAAGATGCAATAAATGACTTTGACAAAATCATGCCATAAAATGATAAAAGCTTATGAATTGCATCATATAGAAAAATTAAAAGCTTACATAAGAAAGTGGAATGAGGTTTTAATTAAGAAAACTTTCATGGCCCTGGAGAGGGTGAAATGAAACCTAACCTCCAATTTCTCCTGTTTCTCTTTCTTCTCTTTTTCTTTTTTCTTTTCCCTTGGTGTTGGCCTGCACTTCTTTGTAGGATGATATGGTCTACATCCACAATAAGCTGTTGATCACAGAGATCAACTAGATCTCCCAAAACAAACAAGACAGACTTCTGCCAGAACACTTGATTACCCACTGGAGGTTAATGATAAGATCCTACTTCAGAAGGCACCAAATGCTGTTGGGACGGACCATGGAGAGACCTGGTTGGAATCTGAAGAAGAGCTAGTCCCCAAACAATTAGTCCATCTAGTGCTGGAAGGTGCTATATGAGCTATGGGGGCGAGGGGGAATGAGTGGCCAACATCTGTCCAAGCAACTCAAAGTCTAAGCGACTCAGAAGTAAACAACCTGATGTGATGCTCTTGGATTGGCTAATAAATCTACTCATTAGAAAGGAAACCATATCTGGAACTGGGAAGCAAATTAGAATCATATCCAGATAATGATCCTGCTTTCCATTGTCAAGCTCCCAATAATCTTGGGCTATAAGTGTCTATACCCTTTTAATTCTCTCTAAATTAATAATGGTTATCCCACTTAACTGGTGCTGACTTCATTCTCTGTTGGAGAATCTGCTTGTCTTTTTCAGATGGGAGTTGGACTTAAGGAGATAAATGACTCAGTGCACTCCACCCAGGCCCCAGTTGAAACCACAGAGGAATTGGGGAGATGAGCAAGAATGCTTCTTTCTTTTGAATCTGATTTCTGCACAAGGGTGATTGTGGTGGTTTGAATAGAATAGATGGCCCCAATATATTCAGTTGTTTATTTGTTTGTAGTTTGCATCTTTAGCCACCTGGCTGGAGGCAGCGTCACCAGGGGATCTTAAGTTGTAGTGGTGGGTCTCAGATTTCAATCTAAAGATATGCAAAGTGTGCCTAACTGGAGTACCAGAAGTATGCTGTGGCTTTTGACCTTTAGGCTTGTACTTCTCTCTCTCTGCTTTGTCCTGTGAAGGCAGGCCAGCTTCTTCTGCCATTATGGAACTTCCCCTGGATCTGTAAGCTTCAATAAGTCCCTTCCTCCATAACTGTGCCTGGTCTGGAAGTTTATCTCAGTGAACCTAAAGCTGTCTGCTACAGAACATGGTACCGAGGAGTGGACTGATATGAATCTGACCATGTGGATGTTGATCTGTTGGAACCTTTGTTTCGGAGAAGTAGGCCATGGACTTGGTGCTTGCAACTGAAGATGTCTTCTGGAGTGGTAAGCTAAGTTTTGTGGACTATTCTGATAAGAGTCTGAGAATGCTAAATTCAGACAGCATTGAACTTCGAGACTTGGCTTATGAGCTTTCTAAGGGGGAGGAAAGACTGCAGAGGATTTTGTTGGAACTGGGCTACTGGCATAAGGGCTGGCTGAGTCCTGCTGCCCAGGCCCAGAGAGTTTGATCAAGGTTAAATCTGTAATGGACTGATGTGCTTGGGTAAAGATGTTGGACTGAAAGTTTTAAGATTTTAAACTGGAAAACCTCAAGCAAGTTAAAATTGTAGGCACTGAGACTGGAATCTGCTATTGTCAAACACATTAGCAATCTTAAAGGAAGATGGTCCAGTTGCTTTACCATGGAAAGGATGCCTGAGGAAAGACTATCAGAGAAATGCAAACACTTTTGGAAAGAGTTGACTGGAGAAGGAACTACTCTTCAAGGTCATGATTTATTTTGTCTGTGAATTAAGAATATGGCTATGTCCTGCACACCTGCTATTGGTTTCAGAAGCATGAAAAATGCGAGGAGTAGTCGTGAATTGCACACAGTTCCAGGAGCTGCCACTGAGGTGCGGCATGAGGTAGGGCCTGATAGGCTGAAAGAGCCTTTGGAAGATGGATCATGGGTTGCATGAAGACCTCAAGATGTTTTTGACATACCAAGACTATGCAAGCGCTACCATAGAGCACACTGTTGGCCTGAGATGGAAGTGTTCCCTGGCTACTCTGCCCAGCTGGAGGGGTGGAATTGAAAAATCTGGAGACTGTCATTCTCTGGTTGTATTGGACTTGAACTGCAGAAGTTTGATGTTTGTTTGATGGTGGTTAAGTTTGCATTGTTTTAGTCTCTCCTTGCTATGCGTTATACCAGTTGAAAAATGTTTACTCTGTGCCTTTATATGTAAGAAATGTTTAACTTGTTTGATTTTACAGGACTTACTATCTTAAATTGGTCAAGACTATGGGGTCCTTTGAAATTGAACTGAGTACAATTTACAATGTGTGATGGTTATAAATCTTTTGGGAGCCAGGGGCGGAATGTGGTGGTTTGAATAGAATAGATGGCCCCAATATATTCAGTTGTTTATTTGTTTGTAGTTTGCATCTTTAGCCACCTGGCTGGAG
Organism: Jaculus jaculus; assembly: GCF_020740685.1. Classification (NCBI taxonomy): domain Eukaryota; kingdom Metazoa; phylum Chordata; class Mammalia; order Rodentia; family Dipodidae; genus Jaculus; species Jaculus jaculus. The sequence continues at coordinate 1,343,200 of NC_059120.1, read as the reverse complement.
GCAGTGTCACCAGGTGGATCTTAAGGTGTGGTGGTGGGTCTCAGATTTCAATCTAAAGATATGCGAAGTGTGCCTAACTGGAGTTCCTAAAGTGTGCTGTGGCTTTTGACCTTTAGGCTTGCACTTCTCTTCTCTCTCTCTCTGCTTGGTCCTGTGAAGGCAGGCCAGCTTCTTCTGCCATTATGGAACTTCCCCTAGATCTGTAAGCTTCAATAAGTCCCTTCCTCCATAACTGTGCCTGGTCTGGAAGTTTATCTCAGTGAACCTGAAGCTGTCTGCTACAATGATGGAGATAGATAGTGAGGACATTCAACACCTACCAAACCAGAGTTCCAGAGGCTCCTAAGTGGCCATCAGTGAAGTAATCTTCAGCATGGCTCAGGAAGTTTTGTGGAAGAGGGGGCAGAAAGAATGTTATAGCCACAAGTTGGGACATTTTTCACAGAGACATTGAGTCTCCCCCTCATAATTCATGACCCACAATCCCCATGGGGTTGACCTGCATCCCCAATGAGGAAGGCCTCTTCAGAAAAGGGGCGCGGGGTGGGGGGAAGGATGTTACCCACATGTGTTGTTTACATACAAAATATTTCCATATCTGATTAAAAAAATAAAATTAAAAAAGAAAAGAAAACCTTCATGCCTGCCTACAACTGTGCTAAAATTCTGAATAAAACATGGCTCCTATAGCTGGCTTAGATTCACTTCTTATGAGGTGGTTTCTAATTCTGAAGTCAAATATGTGCATACAGGGATGTGGAAGGCAAGGGTTGCCATGGTGAGTACACATCTCTACTTTCACATTTTTAAAAATATATTTAGAATATAAAAACTTCTCATCTCATGATAGATTTTGGAAGTTGGTCTTGCTTCCTGTAACCATGATGTCTTGCCATGATGGTAGGGTATGGACAAGATAAGACAGAGATATTCCATGTTTTAAAAATTTTGGCTTAGAAATAAGAAACCTCAAAGTCAAGTAACTCAGATATACAGGGAGAAACCAGTTTTATTGGCACTAAATTAATAAATCATCAGAATTCCAGAGTCACTTCAGGAGTTCCAACACAGACTTGCTAAATACACCCCTACCTAGTAGCTTTTAGTCTAAGATTTAAAGAGAAAATAAAATCATCTCTGAACCCTTACTTTCTAAGCCTTTCCCTGGTTTGATGAATAGCTAGCTTCCAAGAAGCAGGAGTAGAGAGCTCTACAGCAAAAGGACCTCGGGGAGACACCTGGTCCAGGAGGGAGAAGATCTTATGTGAAAGGCGGCAGGCTCTGGGGCTCTGGAGAGCCCACGTGCGCAGGAACAGAACTTTCCCACTGAGTCTCCCACAGGGAATGCATCATTTTAAAATCGGGAGCTGGCAGAGGCTAGGTGTGGGGGTGGAGGGTGGGCGGTGATGAGAGACGTCAGAGGAGAGGCATGGAGCTGGTCCCAGGCAGCTCTCTACAAAGTGTAGCTCCCCCGCCTCATTTCCCCTAGGGTCAACATTATTATTATTATCATGGTCATCTTTTCCCCTTTATAGGAGGATTTCAGCAAGTGGGATGCTAAGCTTCTCATAAGCTCAGGGAGGAACAAAGAAAATGCACTGTCTAATACTGTATCTCTCCCCTTGGAGGGTCACGTGCCTGCTTTCGCTGGCATGCACTCTGCTCGCCCACGCTGTAAAAATCTCTATTGTGCTTAGAAATTTCGCTCAGGTTAAAATATGTTCAAACACAAACTGCCTTTCATCCATCAGCAGAGCCAAACCGCTGCTGACACAGGTGCACATGGTTTCCTGCTGACCCAATTACTGCTGCAGGTAAACCTAAGGTGCTCCAAGCGCTCTGGAAAGTCACCGGAGAGAGCAGGTGGAGAGAGGCCCGTGTCGCATGGTTCCCGCCCACCCCTCCAGTGGCTTGCAATTCCTTCTGAGGAGAACTTGGGAAGCGACGTGGGAGTCGCAGATGGTCCCTTTCTGAGGCTGACCCCCCTCCCCATTCCCTGGAGTTGTGAAGTAACCCTTCCCTTCCCAGCTTTTCTTTGTGAGTTGCTGGCTGGGGAGGAGGCCCCAAGCAGAGGGAGGAGGAGGGTCTTTTATTCAGCCCTGAAGACCAAGAAGTAGCGTCTGGAAGGGATGTTGCAGCCATCTCCACTATGAAGTCACTGTTTTAAAGGCAATCTGTGCATCCCCCATCTTCACCCCGCCCCTATCTTGACTCTTTAATGATAAGCCTGGGAGACCTCAGGGTGCCCGTCTAATTGCCCTGGTGCCAGGACTCCAAGAATACCCTACTGCTGACGGGCTTCCCTCCCTTCCTAAATAGAACCCCAAACGCATCCTGTATCCTTAATGAATCTGGAGAAGGATGCCCAGCCCCCCACACACACACCCTGCACGACCACAATCATTGCGGTTCTTGGGCTTCTCCACTGAGCACAAAGGAGTTGGCCCAGGGAGGCACCTTGCTTGACTCCTAGAGATCCCCACTTTCTGTCCTTAGTGTTTATTCTCCTTAGTCCCCATCACCTCCCAAACCCCACCCTTTCCTTTCAATCCTCAGTGACATAAAGATCTTGTAATAGCATTTTTGCAAACAGATACCAAGACATACACATTTTAAGATAAAGACAGCCTCCACAAGTGTGTGTGTGTGTGTGTGTGTGTGTGTGTGTGTGTGTATTTGTGATCACACACTCGCTCCATCCCTCACACACCTCCTGGGAAAGCTGACTGAAGACCCCACAACAATAAAGAACACTAGAGCCAAACCTAGGCTGGACCCTTGGTCCCACTGCCAGCGACCCACTCTTGAGCCTCACCTTTCCTTTTCGCAGTATGTAACCCTTTACGGTCCCTCGTCCATGCGAAAGAGCTTGGTGCTCTCAAACACTCGGTCAGCTAGCACCGCACGACCACGTACTCCACACTACCCCAGCCCCGCCGCCTCCGGGCCACCCTCAGAGCAGATGGGCGAGCGCCCCAGGCGCTTCCCCTCCTCGCCCCGGGCCGCTGGGGTCCCGCTCCGCGCGCGCTCGGGGACTCCGGATCGCCTTACTCACATCGCCGGCGGTGGAGACAGCCCATGAGGGTCCTGGGAGCGCGGGCCGTGCAGCTGCCGAGGTTATTCCTTAAAGTGCCGGGTCCGCAGTGGAGCTGGCGCGGGAGTCCTCGCAGGCTGCGCAGGAAGGGACTCCGGGCCGGAGCCGCGTCAGAGCATGGTGCCGCTGCCCTTCTGGGGGACCGCTGGGGAGGTGCCCGCGGAAGCCCGGAGCCCGAGGGGAGCCGCGGCGCGTCCACTCCCCTGCCTCCGCCCGCCCTGCGCGCCGCGCTAGCGACCGCAGCGGCGGCGGCGGAGGCGCAGCTCCCTCCCCGCCCCCAGGAGGCTTCACAGACAATAAATCCTGGGCGCAGATGACTCGGGCAGCCTTGGCGAAGCGTGCACCCCACTCCGCCGCAGCCCCTGCCCGCCGCGGCTCCGCTGCCGGGCGAGGATCCCCAGGGCCCGCTGCGCGGCGGGCACTCGCGGGTCTGTGCGCCCCGGCGGCTGCGGGCCGGGGAACGGCCGAGAGCCCCAGGCTCCGAGGTTAGGTGTCAGTGGTTTGGAGCCCGGGCTTGGCTACGGCCGGTGTCTTCCTCGGTGCAGAGGCGCGGCGACAGGTACCGGGATTGGCAGGCAGGCGAGGAGGCGCTCCTCCGGGCTCTCTCCCGTGTCTCCCCGCCCCCCTCTTTTCTCCAACCCCTTTTCCGACGACACTAGCTGAGCTGCCTCAAAGTGTGAAAAATGTCAAGGCAAAGGAGGGGGTGCCTGTGCTCCCAGCCTTCAGCCCCTGTGACATCCTCTCGGACCTGTACTTGGGATTCCCCCTAATTTCGAGAAGCAAGATGCCAGTCCCGCGGCGGATGGAGATGCTCGCCTTCACCAAGCTCAGCCTCCACGGGCGATAACAGGCCTGCTGCACACCACACGAAGCGGGAAGCACGCGGCACCACGCCGGGTAGCGGTAGCGCGGGCTCCAGGTGCCCACTATCCACGCGCCAGCGCTCCGCGGGCGGCCGGCTGGGCTCCGGGCCTGCGCGCCCAGCACCCGCACCCGCTCCGGCTCCCGCACCCGCTCCGGCTCCCGCACCCGCTCTGTGACGCTGCTCCTGCTATCTCAGCAAACCCGCCGCCAAGAGCGCCTCCTGGGGTTTCCTCCCCCGCCCTCCCCTCCCGCGGTGCTGGCTGCCAAGGAGAAAAATCTTTCCTTGGGTGTCCAGTGGCTTCCTATCAGTCTTGATAGCCATCAGTAACCACTGGTCAGGTTCTCTGACCCCTTCTCATTCTGCGCTGGGATTGCTGCTGTGAGAGTGTGCAGAGAAAAAAAGGGTTTTTCCCAACTTGCTTTCATCTAGTCACTCTCCCTCCTCCTGATGTCCTGAGCCCAGGAATACACACACACACCCCAAACCACCACCACCACCACAATACCCTCACATAGACACACAGGCGCTTTCTTTCCACACAATTCTCTTTAAACTCACATAAGCAAGCGCGCGTGCGCGCGCACACACACACACACACACACACACACACACACATTTTTAAGAAACATATTGATGAAGTAAGTGCTAAATTTAGACATGTTCTCCCCAGAGGTTATTGGTTGTCTTTGCTAAAATGGAGTTATTATCCTAGAATTCCTCTGTGGCATACACACGACAGGGCTAGGAATCTCCTCCTCCTCCAATCTCTGTGTGTGACATTCAAATGCCACTCGTGCAAGCTCAGTTTACTGAAAGTAAAAGTGCTTGCTATGCACTTTAATTTGGAATGTTAAAAGTCTTCAAGGTTAAGCATTTTTTTTTTTTTTCCTGGTTGCTAGGAATTTTCTGTGAAGAGAAGAGATGTGCAGAGGCTGAAATCTAATCCGAAGATGAGAAAGGGGAAGGATTCCTGCTCTGGTCACAAGATGGGTTGTCTTTTAAGGAGACATCTAGGGTGTTCCAGACTTTGCATATAGAAGAGAAAAGGAGACCCGGTATGTTCTGGAAATCTAGTTTACTTTTAAACTGTTATAGAGCAGCATGAAACAGGTTCTAAAAATGGCACAAAAAGGATAAAAATGTTAAAAGAACATTAGACAAAACTGACCTTTACTGAGTTGAATTTTTTCACCTACAGTGTTGCCCTGTGATCATCATCAATGTTTCAGCTGGACGACGTGATCAAAAATTTATGAAAATTACATAGCACCACTAATTCCCAATTAGAACAATCCTTTCTTTCAACACCACACACATAGTTCTCTCTCACACACATTTCAACACCACACAGAGTTCACAGCATTTCACCACACATAGTTCTTTCACACATAGCATTTCAACACCACACACAATTCCTCCACACACAGCATTTCAATATGGCACACACACTTCTTTCACACACAGCATGTCCCATACTCTCTTCCTAGAAGCTGTCTGGTTAGGTTCACACTTAAAAACAGACATGAAGGTTCATTTGAGCATGGTTCCTAGTACCCTTTACTTTGATTAAGCACTTATTTTAACTCCCAGTGTCCACCATTTTGTGTGTGTGTGTGTGTAGTACCTATGGTGTGCACATTGAAGACAAAGTCAGTTGTTCCTTATGTACAGCCCACCTTTGTTGATACAAGATCTCTCATTATCTTAGAACTTATTATGTGGGCTTGACTTACTGGCTAATGAGCTTCAAGGATCCTTCTTTTTCTTTCTCTACAGGACTAGAATTATAGGTGTGACCACTACACCTTTTATATGGATTCTGTGTATGGAACTCAGGTTCTCATGGTTGAAAGGCAAGCACTTTATCAATTGAACTAATTCCTCAGCTCAGGAGCTACCTTCTTGTAGAAAAATGTTCTCCAAACAGTAGTATGTAAAGTAACAGCTAGAAACTGCACATGGTGGCACAACATTTAATTCCAGCACTGTGAATGTGAGGTAGGAAGATCATTATGAGTTCAAGGCCAACTTGAAGCTACAGAATGAGTTCTAGGTCAGCCTGGGTTAGAGTGAGATGCTGCCTCTGGTATTAATGAATTAATGAATAAATAAATAAATAAACAACTTGTTCTGACTAACTACAGGTCTTCAAAACTAGGCTGATAAAGTGACTTCCTGTATGATAAGAGGAATTGTATTCCTTTCTAATGCAGAGAAAGAGGTATTTTGAGACCTCTCAAACTAAAGCTTGATGGTACCACTGTAATATATTTTAAACCACATACACTTCTTTCTCTTTTAAGTTATCTCATAATCTTGATTTGGTCCATAAATATCCACATACAGTATTTTCAATATGATATATTAATTTAGATTAACCAGAAAAATAGGACATCTTTAGCCAAAGCTCTGCATATTATGCTTCATGATATTTTTCCTAAGATTTTTGAATCTTGTGGAAAATTTAGCCACTTTCAGTATTTATACAATGAGGTACATTGAAGATATTTCAGTGGTTTCATAGAATTATGGAACTATTGAAATGCAAATGTAGATTCTTTCTTTAAACTCAAAGTTACCCTGTCATCAACCCAGTGGAAAAGCTGTTAACACTATAAAAACTGTAAAGAAATGACATTGAAATAATCTTTGTCTATTCTTCATGCATAGGTCCAATATGGAAACAACCACCATTTAAAAATTAGATCAAATACTTGTTGGGCTCCTTCCCCCATAGGTAGTGCCGAGGGAAGAACCAGGCCTGCTGGTTCCTCCCTAGGGGTTGAGGGAGGATGATGAGCCTCGGACCACCCGGAGAAAAACCACACTGAGTCAGGAGTCTTTTCAATGCAGGAGCTCACTTTATTGTTACAGGTGGGTGTTTATATAATGTTGAGAAGAAGGTGGAGACTTTAGGGTGGGGTGAGATATAAGGGCCAATAGCATACCGTGACCTCTGAGATGATTGTTTCCAAGCACCTACTAAGGGGGCCTCTAATTTCCTGTGTGGAAATGGCAGGCCAGAGGCCATTTGGCCCCCTGCTGAGTCATAGCTGGGCAGAGGCAGTTAGGCTCAGGAAGTTCCACTAGGCCTCATGTCCGGGCCTCTCAAGGCCCAACAAATACTCTCAGATTAGCTGCTCAGATTGTCTCTATAAATTTTTAGATATCAAGGTCATAAAATATTGTAGTTGATAAACAAGTTAATTAACTCACACTACCAATATCTTTGATGTAATACTCTGTTTCTAGGGACAGCATTCCTAATCTTATCTGAAAATCAAAGATATGGTGAAAGGAAATTTTCAAGTGTGAACTATTTTGCTAATAGTTCTCTTTGTATATTTGCTATGTCTACAGAGGTGTCCTCTATGGTGATTCCTGATTAAAGCTACTTATAGAGAAGAAGATAAAGCTACTTACAGAGAAGGTAACACTTCAGCTTTAAGAATTATGGACATCTATAAAAGATTGGCTTAGATATTGATATTTAGACTAATAGTAAAATTTGGATTTATGGAGTTGAATCTCTGGAAATATTGGAGCTGTTAGGTTTTAAAGAACAGCATTAGCTTTGCTCAGTACCATAAGATAGAAAACTTTTGCTTTGTTGTGTTTGTCTTTGAAAGGCTGGGAAGAAGTATTCAATAGGAAATGGTAATAGGCCATTAAGATTGTTCTTCAAGTCAATGTGTTAGATGACCTTGACTTTGAAACATACCTTTAGATGAACAATCTTCCAGCTAAGCAGAATGCTTTTTACTGGGCATTTTATTCCTTTAATATTTTTAAGTATACGTTTGAATACTTAAGATACACCACCACCACCACCCCCTCACTGCCACCAACCCCCCCCCCCCACTCACACAATAAAACCTGGCAAAAGCTATAGGCCCTCTTAAGAAGACAATATCTGGCCACAAAATGGGGATCCTAGGCAGAAGGGAAGAGAACTCATTATGAAGACTCACATAAAATAAGCTGAATAACAGAATAAAAAACACAACTAAGAAATCCATGATAACAGATATGTAAACTACAACTTAGAACAACAAAAATATGAAAAGAATCAATACCTTCAAAAGCTCACAGCTCCTTAACACCCAACAAAACAATATGATAACAAGAAAAGACAGCTGAGTACTCTCAACATGTTGTACCACCTTAACCACATTTACTCAGGTCCAGAGATCCAGAAGAAAGTGCAGAGGAAGCAGATACATAAGTATTGCTCCCAGTGCTAACCTGACATCCACAACCAGGAAAACATCATCAAACACTATGATGAACCAAAACATGTCATGACAGAAATATACAGCCTTCAAAAAAGTCAACACTCACTGATAACACCCCTGCCAAGACTAAGGGACTGTTGTGGAAGAGGGGATGGGAAGATTTAAAGAGCCCAAAGGTGAGTAGAAACACCCTGAGGCACAGCTTCCCTCTCCCACAGACAGAGGTCCTAATTACCCCAGAATGACACCAACAACCCTACTGAAAAGAGCCCTCAGAGAAAGGGGCATGAGGGGTAGGGTGGGAGGGGACATACTACAACCTATGTTAAAAAGTTAATTAATTACTCATAAAAATTCAGACTTCAAAGAAGACTTGCACAAGCACATAAATCACTAAGGAAATCAATTCTGGATCTAGATAAGAGAAAATAATATGGATGAACAATTTAAGAATATGGAAGAGAACTTCAGCAAGAAAATTGAGATTTAAGGAAAAAACAAACAGAAATGTTGCCAATAAGTCAATAAAATCAAATAAAAGTGCAATGGAAACATCACCAACACAGTAGAATAAACAGTAGAAAGACTTTCAGAGACATAAGATAAGAAGGATGAGGACAGATTACATATATGAAACAGTAAGAAAAACAGTGAGAATAACCACACTGTTTAAGAACTCAAGACCAAATCTATGAATTCATGTGGTAAATGGAGCTTAGATTAAATACAACAAAAAACCAAAGACATAAATAATTTATTCAATAAAATTGTAACACATGGGCTGGAGAGATGGCTTAGCAGTTATGGCACTTGCCTACAAAGGCAAAGGACCCAGGTTTGATTCCCCAGTACCCATGTAAACCACATGCATAAGGTGGCACATGTGTCTGGAGTTGATTTGCAGCAGCTGGAGGCCCTAACATGCCCATTCTCCACACCCCTCTGTCTCTCAGGTAAATAATTAAAAATAAAATATAAAATATTGTGACATGTAATTTCCAAGTCTAGAAAAAGATATGGACATCCAAACACATGATACATTTAGACCTGAATATAAGTGAACAGAGAAGAACATCACTATGTCACATTATAATTAAGATTCTAAGAATACAGAATAAAGAAACAATGTTAAAGCAGCAAGGGAAGAACAATAACCTCAGAAAAACAAATATCTAATAATAAATCTAACCAAGGAAATAATAGGGTTCTACAATAACTTTAAAACACTGAGGAATAAAATGGAAGAAGTCTCTAGAAAATGAAAAGACTTCTGTGATTATGGGTTGGTTCATTTAATGTGGACAAAATGGCTCTATAGCTGAAAATGAGCCTATCAGAATTCCAATGAGCTTGGTCATGGAAACTAGAAAAAAATGTCCTAAGATACATATGGGAGCCCAAAAGATGCCAAACAGATTTAAAAAAAAAAAATCCTGAGAGATAAAAGAAATGCTAGAAGCATCACCATATATAAATTCAAAACATGCTACAGAGAGAATTAGTAACAAAACAATATAATGCTTGCACAGAAAAGAGGAATATTGTCAAATGGAATAGAAGACCCAGAAGTAAATCAACACTGCAACAGCTACTTGAATTTTTACATAGATAGTATCAAAAATACATGAAAAAGAGAGAGAGAGAGAAAGAGAGAGAGAGAGAGAGACAGAGAGAGAGAGAAGAGATCCTCTTTGGCAAATGATTCTGGAAAAACCAGATTTCCATATGAAGAATGATACTAGATCCATAACTCTCATCTTGTACAAAAATCAATTTAAGAAGGATTAGAGACCTTAATGTTAAACAAAACTCTGAAACTATTAGAGAAAAACCCTTCATGATGCAGGTATAGCCAAGGACTTTCTGAATAGGACTCCAATAGCTCAGAAAATAAAGTCAAGAATAATAGAAGAGATTTCATAATATTTTTAATTGATTGATTTTTTTTCTAAATAAAGAATAGATAGTTTATTCTGAGCTAAATATAAGTGATTATGGCTTGAACTGATTTAAGTTAAGCCAAATACAATGTTTGACATGGAAAAATTTTCAGAATTGTTTTCCTTGAATTTCTCCTTTTAAATTTATTTTTATTAGATATGGACATAGTATGTAAACATCACATGTTAGTACATTCCTTTTCCTCATCCCTGCCCCTTTTAGAAAGAGGTCCTCCTCGTTGGGGATGCAGGTCAACCCCATGGGGAAGGTGGGTCATACATTGATTATTTTTATAAAAAAGTTTCTACTCTGAGGCCCCTTTACCCAGCCTCAATTCTGCTGAGAGTCTTCTTGAAAGGGGTTATTGGTATTCATTGTGGGGACCAAAAAGCCTTAGTGAGTCTCTGTGGATGGGGAAGATAGAGTGCCTTAGGCTATTCCCATGTACCCTGAAGCTCTTAGAATCTATCTATCCTCTCTTCTGCAATGTTTCCTTCATGAAAGGAAACAGTCAGCAGATTGAGGATATAGCCTATTGAATGAGAGATAAATCTTTGCTAGTCATCCATGTGACAGGGAATAAATATATAACTATATAAGCAGCAACATTGTTAAACACTAAAAGAGAAATAATCCAGTCAATAAGTGGGCAGAACATACAGTTCCCAAAAGACGAAGTAGAAATGACAAGTAAATGTGGAAAAATGCTTGTCATCCTTAGTTATCATAGATATGTACATCAAAACTAAATTGATATTCCAGTTCAACGCAATCAAAACTCAAAAATACAATTATCACATAGTTTCTTTCATATGAGGAACATAGATTTTATATATGTGTACATATGACATGAACATAGAAGGATTTTCTTTTGAAAAGGGAAGGGTATTAGTGGAACAGGGGGTGGGGAGAAAGGAGAATGTAATGGGGGGGTGATGAGTGTGGTAAAAGTATATAATGTACTTAAAAGAAAATTTTATTATGAAATCCATAAATTTGTAAAATGAATACATATGCTAATACAACATACAGTATTATGTGATGTACTCACTATCCACCTTAAGGAAGAAAGTGTTGTTGATGTGATGAATTCGCCTGTGTCATTCTTCTGTCATTCCTCATCCAATATAACCTTATTAAACTGTGCACATGTTTCTACATTTGTGTATTTGTTCATTCATGTGAGTAAAATAGTTTTATCTTGCTTTCTATACATAACTCTTACACAAATTTTATATATTTCCCTTTGTAATTTGCTTTTGGTTTTTAAAATTAACATTTTGCTAGTAAGAATGATTTACATAGATCTGTGACACTCTCTTCTCAAATTTTTATTACCACATGATAGCTAGTTGAAAAAATTTATCATATTTACATTCTATTGACAGTCTTTGCCATCACAGGTAACACTTTATGTATGCATGTGTTTCAATCTTATGTACGATCTATGTGGGTATTCATGCGCTGTAATGCATGATGTATTCAATGTTAAGTTGTTATCAGTTTACATTCAGACTGGTTTTTATAAGTCTTCCTTGGTGTGTGACATAGTATTAAGAGTAATATGGTGCTTATCAGAGGCATTGAAGAGAAGCAATTGTGTGATGGGGTTAATTGGGTCCAACTTACTATTAGAGAAATCTAGGAAATTCTGGTTCACTATATTGCAAATAGATTGACTATAAACAATGATAAAGTATTGGCCATCCATCTCAGAATTCTAGAAGTGATTCTGAATGTTTCCATTATAAAGAAATGACAAATGGTATGTTTACTCTGACTGAAACAGTACAGAAGTATGTGTGCATCCAAACACCATGTGATATCCCACGGATGTGTGAAAATTTTATTTTGTGTGCATAATTTTTAAAAATACATTTAAGTTAAAAAAAGACTTTGACTTTTTTTTTTCCATTCTGTGTCAGTGCTTTGTATTATTACATCGTCTAGCCCTAAGGAATGTGAAATGGTACCTTATCATGGTTCAAATTTACATCTTCCTGCTTATTTGTGAGGCAGAGAACTGTTGAGGAGGTTTATTTGTCATTTATCTTTCTCATGTGAAATACTTATATATTTCACTCTTTCTTTATTGGAGACAGAGATAGGGAATAAGGACAGGGAGAACTATCTTAGATTCTAATATTTTGTTAGCTATGTTTTATCTTTGGTTTTACTCATAAAACATTATGCATTTTATGGAAAAATAATTTAATATTATCAAGTCCAATAATATTTTCCTTTTTGCTCTTCATACCTAGTTTAAGGAAAGCCTTAATACTCCAAAGATTTATACATGTTTGTATGTCCTTCAAAGCTTTATAACTTTAATTTTTAACCATTAAACTTTCAACCATTTAAGCTTTATTTTCTCTATGGCATGAGATAAGGATTAATTTTGTTGAATTTTTTCCCAAGAGGTGTATTATTTTCTATTGTGTAGTCTATTATATAACTGCATTGCTCTATTATTGAGTGATGCCTATGTTTCCATTTCCCTGTTGTCCTTCAGAATGAAAATTTTCCTAGGTACTGTAAATTCAAAAACAGTATTGGTAAATGGGGAGTGAAAGGAACCTCATCTTGCTCTTTCTCAAGATTTCTTTGACTTTTCTTCATCTTATCATTTTATGCTATTTGTAAGCATGATGCAACTCTAAGATAGTGTTCTTAAATTTTATTACTTTACAGTTCTGTTAAAAACAGATTTTAAGGGGCTGGAAGATGGCTCAATGGTGAAGATTGCTTGATGAACAAACATGAAGGACTGAACCCTTTGTGTTTGATTCTTCAGTACTGACAAAAGGTGGATGAGGCCATACACATCTGTAAGTCTAGTCCTGAGACATGAGAATCACTTGGGCTTATTGACACCAAACAGCAAAAACAATGAAAATGACACTTGAGCATTTAGACTCCTTATCAAGGAAACAGGAAGGTGAATGAAAAGAGTAGGAGAGTTGATATTATCTTCTGGACTCCAAACACAAGCACACATCTGCAAACAAACATGCATACTTTATACACATAGCACATCACATACCATACCACACAAACATACACTCCCAAAAGTTAAGAACAAGATTGTGAACTCACAAACCTTGTTCTATGTGGTGCCATGTTAAGCTGGCAGTTTCACAAAACATCAGACTAAATTCATCATGCTTGTATTCAAATAGAAATTTTACCTTAGATAAAAATATAAATAGAGCAGCCAAGAAGAATATAATACTTTCAAAGAAAACAAGATAGATAGGCCAATCAACATATTACATCATGAAATGTTTCTGGGAATGTTTTTATCATCTCCAGGTGAGTTCATAATTATGATGAACTTTAAGTACATATTCTATCCTAAAGTTAATATTGCTTAAAGCCACCTAAAGTTTTTCTAATTCTAAAATGGTCTTATCCTGTGTTCTTAATTTTGAGTATAATTCACTATCATTAACTTGAATACTTAGAAATATGAAAAGATGCAGTAAGCAATTTATTATTTTTCTAGCAAAGCTTTGCATGATAGTGTCAAGCTATCAAGGTATGCCTAATCATCTGTAAACATATGAATTTGAACTGCAACCCTGGGGAGAGTTCAGAAGATTACATGTATTCAGTCTTCACCCTCCTCTAGATACCTGATCCTGTAACCTAAAGATCTTCAAGTTGTTAAAAACTAAATTGTTGGGCTGAAGAGATGGCTTAGTGACTAAGGTACTTGACTACAAAACCGAAGGACCCAGGTTCAGTTCCCCATGATCCACATAAGCCAGATGTACCAGGTGGCACATGTGTCTGGAGTTCATTTGCAGCAGCTAGAGGCCCTTGGATGCCTCTTCTCTCCCCCTCCTCCTCTCAAATAAATTAATACAAAGAAAAAATATTTTTAAAAGTTTATTATTTTGTAAGCCAGTCTGTGTAAACATGCCAATGAGCTTTTCTTATAAGCAAGGGAACAAAACTTATTTTTATCTTATTTTGTGCCAGTACATAACTAGCTGTAGTAAAGTTCTTATAATTCTGATCTTCAAATCACCCATGGAGCAGGGCCTTGTGAAGTGTGTCAAAGTGTCACACGGACTGCCTGTTGCTTTTCTCTCACAACTCAACTCTGGGAGCTTTGATCATGCTGTCATGAATCTACTTTAACTTAGTGAGAGAATCCCTAGGAGACAGTATTTTTCCACTTAGTGGTGGAGGAATAGAATTATCCAGAGCAACATTACGACAGATTTTTGTATTCAAACCCAAATAGAAATAATGAGGCAAATGCAAGTAAATGAAATTATTTGACTGTAGCAGGATATACTGAGTCATGACATTTTTGTCAGTTTTGTTTCACATCTTTTAAAACGTTTCCATGGTATACAGTCTTGTCAGTCAGTTTTCCAGAAAGAAAATTGTTAAGTAGTTATAGAAAATCCAAAAATTTGAATTCAATGTTTCTAAAAATATATAGCTTTTATAAAAGCAGGGTGGAGTCATTTGGACATCATATGAGGTCAGGAGCCAGCACTTCATTCACTGTATTTTGTCTTCTATGTCTCTTAAATTATCTTTCTTACATGTTTTTTCTCTCTTTGCTATGTGTTCTATAAATTTGTGTTTTTCATCTTCTAGAGGATCAATACTCTAGACTACCTAATTTGTTAAGATAGCATTGTTTTGCCTACTTAAAGATAAAAAAATTCTTTTACATATACAATTTTCAGCAGAATATTTCAGTATCTTCAAATGATGATGTTTAGCATAAAAACTAATCAAATTTCATGAAGAACACTGGATAGTATTGATTAATTAACAACAAAAGTTATGCTTTCATAATTATCTGACTATATTTTAAGCTATTTAGATTCATTATCAGAAAAATTTGTTTGGTTAGTATAAAGCAGGTTTTTTGTTTTTTGTTTGTTTTTCAAGGTAGGGTCTCACTCTGGCTCAGGCAGACCTGGAATTAACTATGTAGTTTGAGGGTGGCCTCCAACTCATGGTGATTCTCCTACCTCTGCCTTCAGAGTATGGGGATTAAAGGCATGCACCACCATGCCTGGCTCCAGCAGTTTTGACATGAAATCTTATGATCATCGATTTTTCAAATTTAAGTTTAGATTAAATTGTTTCTTTTTTAGTGTTGTCCTAATTATAAGGTATACATAGCAGACAGCATTTTGCAGACTTCTTTCCACAGGTTTTGATATTCACTCTTGAACTTGCATTATCTATACTCAGTTTTGTTGAGAGTTCTTTGTCTTTAATCATTTCATCATTCTGGTGAGTAAAAAAAAACTTCCTTCCTGTTTGAATAATGTATATTCCAATGCAAGGTGCCCTTTCATTTTATTTCCTCCTATTATTTTATTTTCTTTACTAATTTATTTTTTATGTTACTAGGGATTTTAAATTGATTTTGATATTTATAAAGTATCTGACCCAAATCACACTAACTGGGGAGAAGCTTTAAGTGTGTTCCCATTAAGGTATGGAACAAGACAGTGGTGCCCATTCTCACCATTGCTTTTCAACATAGTACTTGAAGTTTTTGCTCAAGCAATAAGACAAGAGAAACAAATAAAAGGGATACAAATCAGTTAGAAAGAACACAAACTACCCCTATTTGCAGATGAGATGATCTTATTTATAAGTGCCCCAAAAGAGCACCAAAAAACTAAAAGTTTTACATTATTTCAGTAAAGGGGCAAGATACAAAATCAACACACAAAACAAGTAGTCTTCCTATGCACCAAAGATAAACATGGATATAGAAAGTGATAAGCAAAGCTATCCCATTTTACACAGCCACACAAACACACACAGAACAACACCTTGGAATATCATCAACCAAGAAAGTGAAAGACCTGTAAAATGAAAGCAAAAACACTGAAGAAAGAAATTGAGGAGGATACAAAAAGATGAGAAGATCTCTTATGCTCATGGATTGGAAAAATTAAGATTGTGAAAATGGCTATCCTATCTAAACTACTGCATAGATTCACTGCAATTCCTATAAAACGCCAACCACATTCTTCACAGAGATAGAAAACATAGTCTCAAAATTAATATGGAAGAATAGAAGGCCTTAGATATCCAAAAATATCCTCAATAAAAGAAATAAATCTGGAGGCATCATCATACTACTACAAAGCCATAGTAACTAAAACAGCATGTTACTGGCACAAAAGCAGACATATAGATCAGCGGAATAGAATATAAGCAAATACAGCAATCTCATATTTGACAAAGGGGCCAAAAATACCCACTGGAAGAATGATAGCATCTTTAACAAATGGTGTTGGAGAAATTTGATAATCACATATAGAAGAATCAAATTTGATCAATTTCTCTCACCCAACATCAACGTCCACTCTAAATGGATTAAGAACCTTAATGTAAGACCTGAAACTATGCAACAACTAGAAAAAAAAAAAAAAACAACACAGATGACACTTCACTATATAGGATTAGGGAAAGACTTCCTGAATAAGAACCCAGTAGCATAGGAAATTAAATCAACACTAAACCACTGGGGCCTCTTGAAATTGAAAAGCTACTGTGCAGAAAAGTAAATGATCAACAGAGTTAAAAGACAGCCCACAGAATGGGAGAAAATCTTCACCAGCTATACCTCCAACAAAGGTATAATATCTAAAATTTTCAAAGAATTCAAAAACTAAACAATAAAAAGAATTTACCCCACAAAATGTGGTATGAATTTTAACAGAATTTTCAAAGGAAGAAATACAAATTAGGAGATGTTCAACATCTTTAATCATCAGAGTAATAAAAATCAAAACAACTCTGAGATTCCATCTCATTCCAGTTAGGATGGCATTCATCAAAAAGTCAAATGACAAAAAATTCTGGTGAGGCTATGGGGAAAGAGGAACCCTCAGCCACTGGTGGTGGGAGTGCAAACTTGTATAACCACTATGAAAATGAGCATGGAGACTCCTGTAAAAGTTGAAAAAGTTGATCCAGCAATATCACTTCTGTGAATATACCTAAAGACTATGCTCTTTACTACAGTATACGTGCTCAGCCATGTTTGTGCCTGTTCTATTCACAATAGTTAGGAACTGGAATCAGCCCATATGCCCATCAACTGATAAATGGTTAAGAAAAATGTGGTACATACACACTATAGAATTCTACTCAGCAGTAAGGAAAAATGAACTGATAAAATTTACAGCTAAATGGATGGAGTTGGAAAAATCATTCTAAGTGAGATCACACAGGCACAGAAAAAAAATGCTGCATGTACTCTCTCATCTGCAGTTCCTAACTAGGATCAATTAGAGATGAGTGCAATGGTAGGAAGCACCAGAAGTGTGCTAGAAAACTAGCACATTCTAGAAAACTAGAAAGAGAAAAGTAGAGAGAAGACATAGGGAGAGAGAAGAGAAGTTACCTGACAAGTTAGAGGAGGGCAGAATATTGAGGGTGGTAGAGTCCTGGAGGCATAGGAGGCAGGGAGGGTCGAGAAAGAATTACAGAAAGGTTAAGACAACATGAATCAGTACCATAGAAATCCTAGTTCTGACTAGCATTTTACAAGATGTAATTCCAACAAAGGAGGAGAAGGGGCAATCCAGACAGAAGGTGGAAAATGCTTAACCTTCTTAAAACCATGGACTCTGGCAGGTAATTCCCAGGCTTGGAGTTGGGTTGTCCCCACAGTGAGCTGTTGGCCAGGGGAACTCATAAGGTCCCCAAAACAAGTGGGCCATTGCCAAAACACTTGATTGCATGTCAGAGCTAAAAGCTAAGACCCTGAAGTCTTAGCTTGCTAAAGACACCATAGGCGGCAGTCACAGGACAATGAATTACAGTGCTGGAACTGAAAGGAAAACTAGCTTCCTCCTGGCTAACCCCCAGAGTGCTAGAAAGAACTATGAAATCTGCTGGAAGAAAATGGTCACCAACAGGATGAATAAGCAAGGGATCCTGCAGACTATATAGAACTAGGCAGAGAAGAAGTGAATAATAGTGGCACACAATCTCTGCCGGTAACCAACTGTTCTCTGTTTGGACATGAGGCCTGCTCAATGGGAGAGAACTCAAACCTGGTACTGGAAATCAAGTTGGATTCCTATAGCCAGAAAATGCATCCTTCAGAAAGAAGTCCCCACTTCTCTGTGAAGGAGAAGAGTGAACTTGCACACAAAAATCTCTCAAGTAACTTTGTATATATCCTTTCTCATTCTTGATTGGAGAATCTGCTTTATTTTACAGATGTCAGAGAAGAGGAGGAGAGTTGTGATCCATTGATAAGTGTAAGAAGGTAATTGACTTCACACCACGAGACTGGCCACCTCTTCCATCTGTGCCAGGGCCCAGGAGAACCTGCAGTGGAAAAAGCACCATGAGCACTGCTCTTATTGCTAACCTGGCAATCAGCTCCAGGGTGATGGTGGCAGACACAGTTGATCAAGCACAACCTATCAAAGCAGAAATCCAGAGGCTACAAAGAACTCATCACTAAATCCGACTACCAACAGGCATGCTAGGGATCATTTCAGAAGAGGGAGGTGGATAGATTGTAAGAGCTACAGAGTAGGTGGGAATACCTTGAAGCATGGTCCCCTCACTATCATGACCCCACAGTCAATCCCATAAATGGCACAGAGGAGGGCCTCAGGGAAACGGGAACAGGGGAGAGGGAATAAAAGGACATAACCAGTTTAAAAACAAATTAATTAATTACAATTGATTTTGGAAAAGCATTTAGTGTGTTTCAATATTGTCTTTGTTTCTCTTCATTTACTGATTTTTCTTGAAAATTTTCATACATGTATTTTGATCATAATTCCATCCTGTTACCTTCTTCTGCCCCCTTTCTCTTGTACCCTTTTCACTAACTCTCTTCTTTTCAGCTATTTCCATTACTATGTTTGGTGTCTTTTTGCCCTTCTTCTGTCATTCATGACAAAATATTGATGGACCCAATATTTTGCAGGTCTTGTGCATGAATCATGAATGCCACAGCCACTCAATGTCTGAATGGTAGCATTTTAAATACTTCTTCCTGTCTTCTGGATCTTATATTCTTTCGGCCCCAAGTTTATGTTTTTTGGGGTGCTGATTTACTTATCTGACTGGTGTTCATGGTGGTGTATTTTCTAGGATTGTAAGGTCATTTGCACTTGAATTTTACCTATGAGAATCATGCTTCTTTCCAATAAGAATCTGATTCTTTTTTTTTCTTCCATAGGCTATTGGAAACTTACGACATGAAACATTCCACTTTTTAGCTGTTTATTTTCTAGATCACAAAAATAAGTCCCCAATGCTCAAGGGGAATGTCTGAGACTTTATAGACCCTTGGAAAAGCCCCTCACCCCGACATAGAGTCACTATTAAATTTTGTTTATTTATTTATTTATTTATTTATTTATTTATTTATTTATTTATATGAGAGAGATCAAGAGTGAAAGAGGCAGAGAGAGAGAGAGAGAGAGAGAGAGAGAATGGGCACGCCAGGGCTTCCAGACACTGCAAATGAACTCCAGATGTGTGCGCCTCCTTGTGCATCTGGCTAACGTGGGTCCTGGGGAATTCAGCCTCGAACCGGGGTCCTTAGGCTTCACAGGCAAGCGCTTAACCGCTAAGCCATTTCTCCAGCCCTAGAGTCACTATTAAAGTAGACAATGTACCTTTTAAAAAAGAATTCTTTGAGAGAGAGAGACACAGAATGAGCTTTAGCCACTGTAAATGAATTCCAGACGTGTGCCCCCTTCTGCATATGTGTGGCATTGTGTGCTTGCATCACTGTATGCCTGGCTTATGTGGGATCTAGAGATTTGAATGTGAGTTCTTAGGCTTCACAGGCAAGTGCCTTAATGGCTAACTTCTCTAGCTTAGACAGTGTATCATTAATACCTATTTTTCAATAGGTAGGTGATTTGTAAATTAAACCTTTAGTGAAATATTAATCATCAGGATCTCATCTTTATATGGATGTCTTTTTTAACTACTGCCTTTATTAGCATAGAAGTCTAGTATCCTATTTAGCTGAGTGTTCATAAATAAATTCTAGATGATTTCCCTCTGAAGAATTGTATATTTAATGCTTCTTGCCATTGTGAGTTCCTAAATTGTTGCTTTCAAGTATTTCTTTACTTTGGGGGGGGTGTCACTGATAGTGAAATAACAAGAACATAGCTGCAACTCTGGCCCTTTTTCAATTTTACTTAGAGACAAGATCTCACTAAGTTGTCCAGACTACCCTTGAATTCACTCCGTAGCCCAGACTAGTGATCCTCCTGCCTCTGCTTCTCAATATAGTACTTAAGGGATTTTTTATGTCAAATATTTATGTTTGGTTGAATAGTATTTGATAAGTATTCTTATTAAAGATGGTAATGGAAATGAGTTGTATCATCATGATGTCACAGAGGATGTATGGTAATAATACTGACTGAGAGCTTATAGGTGAAACAAACACATTTCTTCGGTCATTACTTTTTATGTCTCTAATAATTGTTTTTTAATACAAGATATCTCTATAAGTTAGAAGATGGAAACAGTTTTGTTACTTTTATTATAAGTCACACTCATAAAGGCATAATTAATTTTTATTTCAGAAAAGTCATGTCCAGGTTTTGACAGCAATAAGCACACACAGTTTCAATCATGACAGAAATTTTCAGCATCCATTGAGAAGTTCAGAAGTTAACTTTGAGAAGTAATAGCAAACAATCAAACAAATTTTGCTTTGCTGTACGTATTGCTAAGACATTAAACAGGACATTATCAAAGCAATTTATTTCCATTACTAAACCAATTGAATTGATTTTAATCATATAAATAGATACTGAGTTTGTATGTAATACTATGTTCTAAGGCAGAAATACCAATTTTGTAACATTAAGTACATTTCTAAAACAACTAGGAAGATATTACTTTTGGTATCTAACCATTATATATTGTATATCGTAAAATTTATGTAGATGTATTCATGTTTCTTTAAAGCTCATCTCTTAACTTATGATTTCCTTTGCCATGTTTCAATAAAATTTAAAGAGATTTCATTTCATTATAAATAAATAAAATATATAAAGGTAAAGGGTAATTACATTGAAAACTCTGTAATTTCAAATTAAACTTTTGCTTATATTATCTATAATGTATATTCAAATTTCTTTGCAAGTGATGGAAGGGAAAATCCTTCTTATTTTCTATTTGTATAGTCTTTATTTTTTCTAGTGCTTAAACTTTTTGAAATTATAGGTCATTAGCTGATTTCCTCCCAAATTATTAGAAAATAGCCTTTTTTGAGTGCTGCTTTCAAATTCTACTTCTGCTGAATTTATGATAAACAGTATAAAAGTTTGGTGAACTTATTTACTGTGTACAAAATATATTAGGTATGATGAAACTACAGCTGCATGAATGACAATAATGAATCTTTGATAGAATAGCACAAGGCTTCAAAATTCTTGTCCTGGGTATCATACTGAGAATTTATTTTATCCAGAATATAGGCTCCATTTAAATTTATTCTTCCCTAAGAAACATGCAATATTTCCACCTCCAGGCAGCTTCACTTTGATGATGTTACTGTTCAAATGTAAAATTTTTTGTCAATCAACTTGTATAACATACCTCTCAGGGAAAGTTCATCAAAAGTGAAGCATGGGGGCTGGGAAGACTACTCAGTGATTAAAAGCGCTCTTCAAGACCACCAACCAGTATTCAAATCCCCAGCACCTATGTAAAGCCAGATGCAAAATAACACATCTGTAATTCAAAAACACATCTAACAATGGTGGATAGAGTTAGTAGAATCCTAAAGCTCATAGGTTAGCTAGTCTGGCTTTGTCAGCTGCAAACAACAAGAGATGGAAGGCTGAGACAAGCATTCCTTTGACCTCCACACAAGCACCATGGCACATGTACACCCATACAAACATACCACACCACCCACTCACCCACCCCCCAGACACAGAAAAAAAATAACAAAGTGCAGCATTGAGAAGTTCCTTGGCATAGGTGGAATCTGGAAGTGTACTTCATCCCTTCTTCACAACCTTGCATAGCTCTTGTACTTAGAAGTTTATCTTTATATGTTATAACCCTAATCCATTGTGAGCTAATATTTCCTGTGGTCTTCACAATGAAGATGAAATAAACTATCTCTGGCCTCTAGTAGCATCAAGTCCATTGAGCTCACAAAGAAGTTGTTTTTAAAGCCCCTGAAAAGGATTATGTTAAAGAAGAATTCTTATGCTAGAAAATTGCTCAGTGGTTAGAGTTTCTTGCTTGCAAAGCTTGCTGGCCTGTGTTTAATTTCTCAGTACCAGTGTAAAACCAGACACAAACAGTAGTACATGCTTCTGGAGTTTGTTTGCAGTGGCAACAGACCCTGGCATGCACAAACACACACGCACACAATACTTTCTTTCTTTTCTTTTCTTTTTCTTTCTTTTTTTTTTTTTTTTTTTTTTTTTTGGTTTTTCGAGGTAGGGTCTCACTCTAGCCCAGGCTGACATGAAATTCACTATGGAGTCTTAGGGTGGCCTTGAGCTCACGGCATTCCTCCTACCTCTGCCTCCCAAGTGCTGGGATTAAAGGCATGTGCCACTACGCCAAGCTGACAATTATTTTTTTAAGAAGAATTATCTCCTTTAGTATAAATTTCAATTATACATCTGTTTTCAGGAGTACCAGAAACAAGGAAGTAAATTAATATATGCTCAAAGATTATCTCTTTTACCAAAATGAACAAAAAAAACTCACTGGAGTAATTACTACAAAAAAATTATCATATAGGTGAGTGAAGAATAATACCTTGAAGTATGTTAAAACAGATTATATGCATGCATGCATATATATATATGTATGTTTGTATGTATGTATACATTTGTGTGCATGTATTTGAAGATAATTTTTGACTGAAATTGTTTTCTAGGATGTGATCCTTAATGGTAATTGGAGTTACTCCATATTTTTCCTGAGTGTTGAAATGGAAGGGTATGATTGCTAAGAGCAGGTGATGATACTGGAGACATTATTCTGGAAAGGAAAAGACAGTGCTAGTGTTGACAACTTACCTGAGAAAGAAAACTGAAGAGGAACTAGAATACTGGGAACTGTGAATTATAGAATTATGGGAGAGATCCAGGGAGACAATTTGGAAAAAATTTAATAGATTATACAAGTCAAATTCCTAAATTTGACTCTGTTTTATGACTTCATTAGAATCTTTACAGAAGCTGCTAAACTGGGGAGTTGCTATTTATATTTACACTTCTCATTTCAACAATGGAAACTCAAAGGACCATGTAGAAGCTCCTGAGGTAAAACCAAGATTAGACTGCGAAGGGTAATCCTCACATGTGGGCTGCACTGTGATAAAATACAAAGAACAATGGCAAAGTGTGATCAGCCCTGAAGGACTCTATCAACAGAAAGCGGTTTACAAGTTCAAAAATGCATGACCAGGGGAATATTTTTTCCTTATGGAATGGGAGATTTCTAATTCCTTGCTCATCAAGTTAAAATATGCCAAGCAGCAGTTTTCTCTACATCTCAGCAAGCTTTGCTAGAATATGACTCTGTGTTCCAGAAAGAGAATATATTGAAACACTTCCCTTAGCTGAGAAGCAGGGGCTAGCTTTTTATCATATATAGGGACAGAGTAGCAATCAGAGGAACCATAAAGCTATGTCTTAGGTAAATGCTTTTAGCAGTTCTTTGTCTACTTACTGGAATGAATCCTAGTATATGTTGGAGTTCTCACAAAAGATATGCTGTCAATTTATGAGCTGATATCTCAAATTACATTTAGATATTGATTCAAGTATTTATGAGGGAAGATACAAATAGCCTCAGAGTAATAGCTAATTAGGATAATTAGGCATAATCCTCATTAAAATTTAATATCCTTTATGTTATATTTAAGCATCCCTATGTCCTACCTACACTTACTATTGCTTTGTTAACTATTGCCATGAATGTGGTCATTTTTAGTATTTTGTCAAGCAACCCCTGCTGCCTTGGGTATTTAAAAATATTTGTAATCTTACATCTTATGGAGAAATGTATATGACAAGCCCAAAATTAATGCATGCTTGTTCCTACCATGTTTTGCCATACAAAATTAAGTAATAAATATAGAACTTTAGATGATACAGAAGAAGTAACTGGTTGGGAACACAAAGTCTATATAGTTATGAATATTA